>NW_027141284.1:122500-722500 GCF_036365525.1 Heterodontus francisci | reverse complement strand
ATTAACTGGAATATTATCCCCTGTGTATTAGTGATGACATCTAATTTAACAATTAACTGGAATATTATCACCTGTGTATTAGTGATGACATCTAATTTAACAATTAACCGGAATATTATCACCTGTGTATTAGTGATGATATCTAATTTAACAATTAACTGGAATATTATCTCCTGTGTCTTAGTGATGATATCTAATTTAATAATTAACTGGAATATTATCACCTGTGTATTAGTGATGATATCTAATTTAACAATTAACTGGAATATTATCACCTGTGTATTAGTGGTCTCTTCAGACTACTAGAAAAGATCGGATGTCCACCAAAGCTACTAAGTATCATCACCTCATTCCATGACAATATGAAAGGCACAATTCAACATGGTGGCTCCTCATCAGAGCCCTTTCCTATCCTGAGTGGTGTGAAACAGGGCTGTGTTCTCGCACCCACACTTTTTGGGATTTTCTTCTCCCTGCTGCTTTCACATGCGTTCAAATCCTCTGAAGAAGGAATTTTCCTCCACACAAGATCAGGGGGCAGGTTGTTCAACCTTGCCCGTCTAAGAGCGAAGTCCAAAGTACGGAAAGTCCTCATCAGAGAACTCCTCTTTGCTGACGATGCTGCTTTAACATCTCACACTGAAGAATGCCTGCAGAGTCTCATCGACAGGTTTGCGTCTGCCTGCAATGAATTTGGCCTAACCATCAGCCTCAAGAAAACGAACATCATGGGGCAGGATGTCAGAAATGCTCCATCCATCAATATTGGCGACCACGCTCTGGAAGTGGTTCAAGAGTTCACCTACCTAGGCTCAACTATCACCAGTAACCTGTCTCTAGATGCAGAAATCAACAAGCGCATGGGTAAGGCTTCCACTGCTATGTTCAGACTGGCCAAGAGAGTGTGGGAAAATGGCGCACTGACACGGAACACAAAAGTCCGAGTGTATCAGGCCTGTGTCCTCAGCACCTTGCTCTACGGCAGCGAGGCCTGGACAACGTATGCCAGCCAAGAGCGACGTCTCAATTCATTCCATCTTCGCTGCCTTCGGAGAATACTTGGCATCAGGTGGCAGGACTATATCTCCAACACAGAAGTCCTTGAAGCGGCCAACATCCCCAGCTTATACACACTACTGAGTCAGCGGCGCTTGAGATGGCTTGGCCATGTGAGCCGCATGGAAGATGGCAGGATCCCCAAAGACACATTGTACAGCGAGCTCGCCACTGGTATCAGACCCACCGGCCGTCCATGTCTCCGTTATAAAGACGTCTGCAAACGCGACATGAAATCGTGTGACATTGATCACAAGTCGTGGGAGTCAGTTGCCAGCATTCGCCAGAGCTGGCGGGCAGCCATAAAGACAGGGCTAAATTGTGGCGAGTCGAAGAGACTTAGTAGTTGGCAGGAAAAAAGACAGAGGCGCAAGGGGAGAGCCAACTGTGCAACAGCCCCAACAAACAAATTTCTCTGCAGCACCTGTGGAAGAGCCTGTTACTCCAGAATTGGCCTTTATAGCCACTCCAGGCGCTGCTTCACAAACCACTGACCACCTCCAGGCGCGTATCCATTGTCTCTCGAGATAAGGAGGCCCAAAAGAAAAAAGAATTAGTGATGATATCTAATTTAACAATTAACTGGAATATTATCACCTGCGTATTAGTGATGATATCTAATTTAACAATTAACTGGAATATTGTCACCTGCGTATTAGTGATGATATCTAATTTAACAATTAACTGGAATATTATCACCTGTGTATTAGTGATGATATCTAATTTAACAATTAACTGGAATATTATCACCTGTGTATTAGTGATGATATCTAATTTAACAATTAACTGGAATATTATCACCTGCGTATTAGTGATGACATCTAATTTATCAATTAACTGGAATATTGTCACCTGCGTATTAGTGATGATATCTAATTTAACAATTAACTGGAATATTATCACCTGTGTATTAGTGATGATATCTAATTTAACAATTAACTGGAATATTATCAGCTGTGTATTAGTGATGATATCTAATTTAACAATTAACTGGAATATTATCACCTGTGTATTAGTGATGATATCTAATTTAACAATTAACTGGAATATTATCACCTGTGTATTAGTGATGTCATCTAATTTAACAATTAACTGGAATATTATCACCTGTGTATTAGTGATGATATCTAATTTAAGAATTAACTGGAATATTATCACCTGTGTATTAGTGATGACATCTAATTTAACAATTAACTGGAATATTATCACCTGTGTATTAGTGATGACATCTAATTTAACAATTAACTGGAATATTATCACCTGTGTATTAGTGATGATATCTAATTTAAGAATTAACTGGAATATTATCACCTGTGTATTAGTGATGATATCTAATTTAACAATTAACTGGAATATTATCACCTGTGTATTAGTGATGATATCTAATTTAACAATTAACTGGAATATTATCCCCTGTGTATTAGTGATGACATCTAATTTAACAATTAACTGGAATATTATCACCTGTGTATTAGTGATGACATCTAATTTAACAATTAACCGGAATATTATCACCTGTGTATTAGTGATGATATCTAATTTAACAATTAACTGGAATATTATCTCCTGTGTCTTAGTGATGATATCTAATTTAATAATTAACTGGAATATTATCACCTGTGTATTAGTGATGATATCTAATTTAACAATTAACTGGAATATTATCACCTGTGTATTAGTGATGATATCTAATTTAACAATTAACTGGAATATTATCACCTGCGTATTAGTGATGATATCTAATTTAACAATTAACTGGAATATCATCACCTGCGTATTGGTGATGATATCTAATTTCACAATTAACTGGAATATTATCACCTGTGTATTGGTGATGATATCTAATTTAACAATTAACTGGAATATTATCACCTGTGTATTAGTGATGATATCTAATTTAACAATTAACTGGAATATTATCACCTGTGTATTAGTGATGATATCTAATTTAACAATTAACTGGAATATTATCACCTGCGTATTAGTGATGATATCTAATTTAACAAATAACTGGAATATTATCACCTGCGTACTGGTGATGATATCTAATTTAGCAATTAACTGGAATATTATCACCTGTGTATTAGTGATGATATCTAATTTAACAATTAACTGGAATATTATCACCTGTGTATTAGTGATGACATCTAATTTAACAATTAACTGGAATATTATCACCTGCGTATTGGTGATGATATCTAATTTAACAATTAACTGGAATATTATCACCAGCGTATCTTTGATGATATCTAATTTAACAATTAACTGGAATATTATCACCTGCGTATTAGTGATGATATCTAATTTAACAATTAACTGGAATATTATCACCTGCGTACTGGTGATGATATCTAATTTAACAATTAACTGGAATATTATCACCTGTGTATTAGTGATGACATCTAATTTAACAATTAACTGGAATATTATCACCTGTGTATTAGTGATGACATCTAATTTAACAATTAACTGGAATATTATCACCTGCGTATTGGTGATGATATCTAATTTAACAATTAACTGGAATATTATCACCAGTGTATCTTTGATGATATCTAATTTAACAATTAACTGGAATATTATCACCTGCGTATTAGTGATGATATCTAATTTAACAATTAACTGGAATATTATCACCTGCGTACTGGTGATGATATCTAATTTAACAATTAACTGGAATATTATCACCTGTGTATTAGTGATGACATCTAATTTAACAATTAACTGGAATATTATCACCTGTGTATTAGTGATGACATCTAATTTAACAATTAACTGGAATATTATCACCAGTGTATCTTTGATGATATCTAATTTAACAATTAACTGGAATATTATCACCTGTGTATTAGTGATGATATCTAATTTAACAATTAACTGGAATATTATCCCCTGTGTATTAGTGATGACATCTAATTTAACAATTAACTGGAATATTATCACCTGCGTACTGGTGATGACATCTAATTTAACAATTAACTGGAATATTATCACCTGTGTATTAGTGATGATATCTAATTTAACAATTAAAAGGAATATTATCACCTGTGTATTAGTGATGACATCTAATTTAACAATTAACTGGAATATTATCACCTGTGTATTAGTGATGATATCTAATTTAACAATTAACTGGAATATTATCACCTGTGTATTGGTGATGATATCTAATTTAACAATTAACTGGAATATTATCACCTGTGTATTAGTGATGACATCTAATTTAACAATTAACTGGAATATTATCCCCTGTGTATTAGTGATGACATCTAATTTAAGAATTAACTGGAATATTATCACCTGTGTATTAGTGATGACATCTAATTTAACAATTAACTGGAATATTATCACCTGTGTATTAGTGATGACATCTAATTTAACAATTAACTGGAATATTATCACCTGTGTATTAGTGATGATATCTAATTTAACAATTAACTGGAATATTATCACCTGTGTATTAGTGATGATATCTAATTTAACAATTAACTGGAATATTATCACCTGTGTATTAGTGATGATATCTAATTTAACAATTAACTGGAATATTATCCCCTGTGTATTAGTGATGACATCTAATTTAACAATTAACTGGAATATTATCACCTGTGTATTAGTGATGACATCTAATTTAACAATTAACCGGAATATTATCACCTGTGTATTAGTGATGATATCTAATTTAACAATTAACTGGAATATTATCTCCTGTGTCTTAGTGATGATATCTAATTTAATAATTAACTGGAATATTATCACCTGTGTATTAGTGATGATATCTAATTTAACAATTAACTGGAATATTATCACCTGTGTATTAGTGATGATATCTAATTTAACAATTAACTGGAATATTATCACCTGCGTATTAGTGATGATATCTAATTTAACAATTAACTGGAATATCATCACCTGCGTATTGGTGATGATATCTAATTTCACAATTAACTGGAATATTATCACCTGTGTATTGGTGATGATATCTAATTTAACAATTAACTGGAATATTATCACCTGGGTATTAGTGATGATATCTAATTTAACAATTAACTGGAATATTATCACCTGTGTATTAGTGATGATATCTAATTTAACAATTAACTGGAATATTATCACCTGCGTATTAGTGATGATATCTAATTTAACAATTAACTGGAATATTATCACCTGCGTACTGGTGATGATATCTAATTTAACAATTAACTGGAATATTAACACCTGTGTATTAGTGATGATATCTAATTTAACAATTAACTGGAATATTATCACCTGTGTATTAGTGATGACATCTAATTTAACAATTAACTGGAATATTATCACCTGCGTACTGGTGATGATATCTAATTTAACAATTAACTGGAATATTATCACCTGTGTATTAGTGATGACATCTAATTTAACAATTAACTGGAATATTATCACCTGTGTATTAGTGATGATATCTAATTTAACAATTAAAAGGAATATTATCACCTGTGTATTAGTGATGACATCTAATTTAACAATTAACTGGAATATTATCACCTGTGTATTAGTGATGACATCTAATTTAACAATTAACTGGAATATTATCACCTGTGTATTAGTGATGATATCTAATTTAACAATTAACTGGAATATTATCACCTGTGTATTGGTGATGATATCTAATTTAACAATTAACTGGAATATTATCACCTGTGTATTAGTGATGACATCTAATTTAACAATTAACTGGAATATTATCACCTGTGCATTAGTGATGATATCTAATTTAACAATTAACTGGAATATTATCACCTGTGTATTAGTGATGATATCTAATTTAACAATTAACTGGAATATTATCACCTGTGTATTAGTGATGACATCTAATTTAACAATTAACTGGAATATTATCACCTGTGTATTAGTGATGATATCTAATTTAACAATTAACTGGAATATTATCACCTGTGTATTAGTGATGACATCTAATTTAACAATTAACTGGAATATTATCACCTGTGTATTAGTGATGATATCTAATTTAACAATTAACTGGAATATTATCACCTGTATATTAGTGATGATATCTAATTTAACAATTAACTGGAATATTATCACCTGTGTATTAGTGATGACATCTAATTTAACAATTAACTGGAATATTATCACCTGTGTATTAGTGATGACATCTAATTTAACAATTAACTGGAATATTATCACCTGTGTCTTAGTGATGATATCTAATTTAACAATTAACTGGAATATTATCACCTGTGTATTAGTGATGATATCTAATTTAACAATTAACTGGAATATTATCACCTGTGTATTAGTGATGACATCTAATTTAACAATTAACTGGAATATTATCACCTGTGTATTAGTGATGATATCTAATTTAACAATTAACTGGAATATTATCACCTGTGTATTAGTGATGATATCTAATTTAACAATTAACTGGAATACTATCACCTGTGTATTAGTGATGACATCTAATTTAACAATTAACTGGAATATTATCACCTGTGTATTAGTGATGACATCTAATTTAACAATTAACTGGAATATTATCACCTGTGTATTAGTGATGATATCTAATTTAACAATTAACTGGAATATTATCACCTGTGTATTAGTGATGATGTCTAATTTAACAATTAACTGGAATATTATCACCTGTGTATTAGTGATGATATCTAAATTAACAATTAACTGGAATATTATCACCTGTGTATTAGTGATGATATCTAATTTAACAATTAACTGGAATATTATCACCTGTGTATTAGTGATGATATCTAATTTAACAATTAACTGGAATATTATCACCTGTGTATTAGTGATGATATCTAATTTAACAATTAACTGGAATATTATCACCTGTGTATTAGTGATGATATCTAATTTAACAAGTAACTGGAATATTATCACCTGTGTATGAGTTATGATATCTAATTTAACAATTAACTGGAATATTATCACCTGTGTATTCATGATGACATCTAATTTAACAATTAACTGGAATATAATCACCTGTGTATTAGTGATGACATCTAATTTAACAATTAACTGGAATATTATCACCTGTGCATTAGTGATGATATCTAATTTAACAATTAACTGGCATATTATCACCTGTATATTAGTGATGATATCTAATTTAACAATTAACTGGAATATTATCACCTGTGTATTAGTGATGACATCTAATTTAACAATTAACTGGAATATTATCACCTGTGTATTAGTGATGATATCTAATTTAACAATTAACTGGAATATTATCACCTGTGTATTAGTGATGACATCTAATTTAACAATTAACTGGAATATTATCACCTGTGTATTAGTGATGATATCTAATTTAACAATTAACTGGAATATTATCACCTGTATATTAGTGATGATATCTAATTTAACAATTAACTGGAATATTATCACCTGTGTATTGGTGATGACATCTAATTTAACAATTATCTGGAATATTATCACCTGTGTATTAGTGATGACATCTAATTTAACAATTAACTGGAATATTATCACCTGTGTCTTAGTGATGATATCTAATTTAACAATTAACTGGAATATTATCACCTGTGTATTAGTGATGATATCTAATTTAACAATTAACTGGAATATTATCACCTGTGTATTAGTGATGACATCTAATTTAACAATTAACTGGAATATTATCACCTGTGTATTAGTGATGATATCTAATTTAACAATTAACTGGAATATTATCACCTGTATATTAGTGATGATATCTAATTTAACAATTAACTGGAATATTATCACCTGTGTATTAGTGATGATATCTAATTTAACAATTAACTGGAATATTATCACCTGTGTATTAGTGATGACATCTAATTTAACAATTAACTGGAATATTATCACCTGTGTATTAGTGATGACATCTAATTTAACAATTAACTGGAATATTATCACCTGTGTATTAGTGATGATATCTAATTTAACAATTAACTGGAATATTATCACCTGTGTATTAGTGATGATGTCTAATTTAACAATTAACTGGAATATTATCACCTGTGTATTAGTGATGATATCTAATTTAACAATTAACTGGAATATTATCACCTGTGTATTAGTGATGATATCTAATTTAACAATTAACTGGAATATTATCACCTGTGTATTAGTGATGATATCTAATTTAACAATTAACTGGAATATTATCACCTGTGTATTAGTGATGATATCTAATTTAACAATTAACTGGAATATTATCACCTGTGTATTAGTGATGATATCTAATTTAACAATTAACTGGAATATTATCACCTGTGTATTAGTGATGATATCTAATTTAACAAGTAACTGGAATATTATCACCTGTGTATGAGTTATGATATCTAATTTAACAATTAACTGGAATATTATCACCTGTGTATTAGTGATGACATCAAATTTAACAATTAACTGGAATATTATCCCCTGTGTATTAGTGATGAAATCTAATTTAACAATTAACTGGAATATTATCACCTGTGTATTAGTGATGACATCTAATTTAACAATTTACTGGAATATTATCACTTGTGTATTAGTGATGACATCTAATTTAACAATTTACTGGAATATTATCACCTGTGTATTAGTGATGACATCTAATTTAACAATTAACTGGAATATTATCACCTGTGTATTAGTGATGATATCTAATTGAACAATTAACTGGAATATTATCACCTGTGTATTAGTGATGACATCTAATTTAACAATTAACTGGAATATTATCACCTGTGTATTAGTGATGACATCTAATTTAACAATTAACTGGAATATTATCCCCTGTGTATTAGTGATGATATCTAATTTAACAATTAACTGGAATATTATCACCTGTGTATTAGTGATGATATCTAACTTAACAATTAACTGGAATATTATCACCTGTGTATTAGTGATGATATCTAATTTAACAATTAACTGGAATATTATCACCTGTGTATTAGTGATGATATCTAATTTAACAATTAACTGGAATATTATCACCCGTGTATTAGTGATGATATCTAATTTAACAATTAACTGGAATTTTATCACCTGTGTATTAGAGATGATATCTAATTTAACAATTAACTGGAATATTATCACCTGTGTATTAGTGATGATATCTAATTTAACAAGTAACTGGAATATTATCACCTGTGTATTAGTTATGATATCTAATTTAACAATTAACTGGAATATTATCACCTGTGTATTCATGATGACATCTAATTTAACAATTAACTGGAATATTATCACCTGTGTATTAGTGATGACATCTAATTCAACAATTAACTGGAATATTATCCCCTGTGTAATAGTGATGACATCTAGTTTAACAATTAACTGGAATATTATCCCCTGTGTATTAGTGATGACATCTAATTTAACAATTAACTGGAATATTATCACCTGTGTATTAGTGATGACATCTAATTTAACAATTTACTGGAATATTATCCCCTGTGTATTAGTGATGACATCTAATTTAACAATTAACTGGAATATTATCACCTGTGTATTAGTGATGATATCTAATTTAACAAGTAACTGGAATATTATCACCTGTGTATTCGTGATGACATCTAATTTAACAATTAACTGGAATATTATCCACTGTGTATTAGTGATGATATCTAATTTAACAATTAACTGGAATATTATCACCTGTATATTAGTGATGACATCTAACTTAACAAGTAACTGGAATATTATCACCTGTGTATTAGTGATGATATCTAATTTAACAATTAACTGGAATATTATCACCTGTGTATTAGTGATGATATCTAATTTAACAATTAACTGGAATATTATCACCTGTGTATTAGTGATGATATCTAATTGAACAATTAACTGGAATATTATCACCTGTGTATTAGTGATGACATCTAATTTAACAATTAACTGGAATATTATCACCTGTGTATTAGTGATGATATCTAATTTAACAATTAACTGGAATATTATCACCTGTATATTAGTGATGATATCTAATTTAACAATTAACTGGAATATTATCACCTGTGTATTAGTGATGACATCTAACTTAACAATTAACTGGAATATTATCACCTGTGTATTAGTGTTGACATCTAATTTAACAATTAACTGGAATATTATCACCTGTGTATTAGTGACGACATCTAATTTAACAATTAACTGGAATATTATCCCCTGTGCATTAGTGACGATATCTAATTTAACAATTAACTGGAATATTATCACCTGCGTATTAGTGATGTTATCTAATTTAACAATTAACTGGAATATTTTCACCTGCGTATTGGTGATGATATCTAATTTAACAATTAACTGGAATATTATCACCTGTGTATTAGTGATGATATCTAATTTAACAATTAACTGGAATATTATCACCTGTATATTAGTGATGACATCTAACTTAACAATTAACTGGAATATTATCACCTGCGTATTAGTGATGATATCTAATTTAACAATTAACTGGAATATTATCACCTGCGTATTGGTGATGATATCTAATTTAACAATTAACTGGAATATTATCACCTGTGTATTAGTGATGATATCTAATTTAACAATTAACTGGAACATTATCCCCTGTGTATTAGTGATGATATCTAATTTAACAATTAACTGGAATATTATCACCTGTGTATTAGTGATGATATCTAATTTAACAATTAACTGGAATATTATCACCTGTGTATTAGTGATGATATCTAATTTAACAATTAACTGGAATATTATCACCTGTATATTAGTGATGACATCTAACTTAACAATTAACTGGAATATTATCACCTGCGTATTAGTGATGATATCTAATTTAACAATTAACTGCAATATTATCACCTGCGTATTGGTGATGATATCTAATTTAACAATTAACTGGAATATTATCACCTGTGTATTAGTGATGATATCTAATTTAACAATTAACTGGAACATTATCCCCTGTGTATTAGTGATGATATCTAATTTAACAATTAACTGGAATATTATCACCTGTGTATTAGTGATGATATCTAATTTAACAATTAACTGGAATATTATCACCTGTGTATTAGTGATGATATCTAATTTAACAATTAACTGGAATATTATCCCCTGTGTATTAGTGATGATATCTAATTTAACAATTAACTGGAATATTATCACCTGTGTATTAGTGATGACATCTAATTTAACAATTAACTGGAATATTATCACCTGTGTATTAGTCATGATATCTAATTTAACAATTAACTGGAATATTATCACCTGTGTATTAGTGATGATATCTAATTTAACAATTAACTGGAATATTATCACCTGTGTATTAGTGATGATATCTAATTTAACAATTAACTGGAATATTATCCCCTGTGTATAAGTGATGATATCTAATTTAACAATTAACTGGAATATTATCACCTGTGTATTAGTGATGATATCTAATTTAACAATTAACTGGAATATTATCACCTGTGTATTAGTGATGACATCTAATTTAACAATTAACTGGAATATTATCACCTGTGTATTAGTGATGACATCTAATTTAACAATTAACTGGAATATTATCACCTGTGTATTAGTGATGATTTCTAATTTAACAATTAACTGGAATATTATCCCCTGTGTATTAGTGATGATATCTAATTTAACAAATAACTGGAATATTATCACCTGTGTATTAGTGATGATATCTAAATTAACAATTAACTGGAATATTATCACCTGTGTATTAGTGATGATATCTAATTTAACAATTAACTGGAATATTATCACCTGTGTATTAGTGATGATATCTAATTTAACAATTAACTGGAATATTATCACCTGTGTATTAGTGATGATATCTAATTTAACAATTAACTGGAATATTATCACCTGTGTATTAGTGATGATATCTAATTTAACAATTAACTGGAATATTATCACCTGTGTATTAGTGATGATATCTAATTTAACAATTAACTGGAATATTACCACCTGTGTATTAGTGATGATATCTAATTTAACAAGTAACAGGAATATTATCACCTGTGTATTAGTTATGATATCTAATTTAACAATTAACTGGAATATTATCACCTGTGTATTCATGATGACATCTAATTTAACAATTAACTGGAATATTATCACCTGTGTATTAGTGATGACATCTAATTTAACAATTAACTGGAATATTATCCCCTGTGTATTAGTGATGACATCTAATTTAACAATTAACTGGAATATTATCCCCTGTGTATTAGTGATGACATCTAATTTAACAATTAACTGGAATATTATCACCTGTGTATTAGTGATGACATCTAATTTAACAATTTACTGGAATATTATCACCTGTGTATTAGTGATGACATCTAATTTAACAATTAACTGGAATATTATCACCTGTGTATTAGTGATGATATCTAATTTAACAATTAACTGGAATATTATCACCTGAGTATTAGTGATGACATCTAATTTAACAATTAACTGGAATATTATCACCTGTGTATTAGTGTTGACATCTAATTTAACAATTAACTGGAATATTATCACCTGTGTATTAGTGACGACATCTAATTTAACAATTAACTGGAATATTATCCCCTGTGCATTAGTGACGATATCTAATTTAACAATTAACTGGAATATTATCACCTGCGTATTAGTGATGATATCTAATTTAACAATTAACTGGAATATTATCACCTGCGTATTGGTGATGATATCTAATTTAACAATTAACTGGAATATTGTCTCCTGTGTCTTAGTGATGATATCTAATTTAATAATTAACTGGAATATTATCACCTGTGTATTAGTGATGATATCTAATTTAACAATTAACTGGAACATTATCCCCTGTGTATTAGTGATGATATCTAATTTAACAATTAACTGGAATATTATCACCTGTGTATTAGTGATGATATCTAATTTAACAATTAACTGGAATATTATCACCTGTGTATTAGTGATGATATCTAATTTAACAAGTAACTGGAATATTATCACCTGTGTATTAGTTATGATATCTAATTTAACAATTAACTGGAATATTATCACCTGTGTATTCATGATGACATCTAATTTAACAATTAACTGGAATATTATCACCTGTGTATTAGTGATGACATCTAATTCAACAATTAACTGGAATATTATCCCCTGTGTAATAGTGATGACATCTAGTTTAACAATTAACTGGAATATTATCCCCTGTGTATTAGTGATGACATCTAATTTAACAATTAACTGGAATATTATCACCTGTGTATTAGTGATGACATCTAATTTAACAAATTACTGGAATATTATCCCCTGTGTATTAGTGATGACATCTAATTTAACAATTAACTGGAATATTATCACCTGTGTATTAGTGATGATATCTAATTTAACAAGTAACTGGAATATTATCACCTGTGTATTCGTGATGAATTCTAATTTAACAATTAACTGGAATATTATCACCTGTGTATTAGTGATGACATCTAATTTAACAATTAACAGGAATATTATCCACTGTGTATTAGTGATGATATCTAATTTAACAATTAACTGGAATATTATCACCTGTATATTAGTGATGACATCTAACTTAACAATTAACTGGAATATTATCACCTGTGTATTAGTGATGATATCTAATTTAACAATTAACTGGAATATTATCACCTGTGTATTAGTGTTGACATCTAATTTAACAATTAACTGGAATATTATCACCTGTGTATTAGTGACGACATCTAATTTAACAATTAACTGGAATATTATCCCCTGTGCATTAGTGACGATATCTAATTTAACAATTAACTGGAATATTATCACCTGCGTATTAGTGATGATATCTAATTTAACAATTAACTGGAATATTATCACCTGCGTATTGGTGATGATATCTAATTTAACAATTAACTGGAATATTATCACCTGTGTATTAGTGATGATATCTAATTTAACAATTAACTGGAATATTATCACCTGTATATTAGTGATGACATCTAACTTAACAATTAACTGGAATATTATCACCTGCGTATTAGTGATGATATCTAATTTAACAATTAACTGGAATATTATCACCTGTGTATTAGTGATGATATCTAATTTAACAATTAACTGGAACATTATCCCCTGTGTATTAGTGATGATATCTAATTTAACAATTAACTGGAATATTATCACCTGTGTATTAGTGATGATATCTAATTTAACAATTAACTGGAATATTATCACCTGTGTATTAGTGATGATATCTAATTTAACAATTAACTGGAATATTATCCCCTGTGTATTAGTGATGATATCTAATTTAACAATTAACTGGAATATTATCACCTGTGTATTAGTGATGACATCTAATTTAACAATTAACTGGAATATTATCACCTGTGTATTAGTCATGATATCTAATTTAACAATTAACTGGAATATTATCCCCTGTGTATTAGTGATGATATCTAATTTAACAATTAACTGGAATATTATCACCTGTGTATTAGTGATGATATCTAATTTAACAATTAACTGGAATATTATCACCTGTGTATTAGTGATGACATCTAATTTAACAATTAACTGGAATATTATCACCTGTGTATTAGTGATGACATCTAATTTAACAATTAACTGGAATATTATCACCTGTGTATTAGTGATGATTTCTAATTTAACAATTAACTGGAATATTATCCCCTGTGTATTAGTGATGATATCTAATTTAACAAATAACTGGAATATTATCACCTGTGTATTAGTGATGATATCTAAATTAACAATTAACTGGAATATTATCACCTGTGTATTAGTGATGATATCTAATTTAACAATTAACTGGAATATTATCACCTGTGTATTAGTGATGATATCTAATTTAACAATTAACTGGAATATTATCACCTGTGTATTAGTGATGATATCTAATTTAACAATTAACTGGAATATTATCACCTGTGTATTAGTGATGATATCTAATTTAACAATTAACTGGAATATTATCACCTGTGTATTAGTGATGATATCTAATTTAACAATTAACTGGAATATTACCACCTGTGTATTAGTGATGATATCTAATTTAACAAGTAACAGGAATATTATCACCTGTGTATTAGTTATGATATCTAATTTAACAATTAACTGGAATATTATCACCTGTGTATTCATGATGACATCTAATTTAACAATTAACTGGAATATTATCACCTGTGTATTAGTGATGACATCTAATTTAACAATTAACTGGAATATTATCCCCTGTGTATTAGTGATGACATCTAATTTAACAATTAACTGGAATATTATCCCCTGTGTATTAGTGATGACATCTAATTTAACAATTAACTGGAATATTATCACCTGTGTATTAGTGATGACATCTAATTTAACAATTTACTGGAATATTATCACCTGTGTATTAGTGATGACATCTAATTTAACAATTAACTGGAATATTATCACCTTGTATTAGTGATGATATCTAATTTAACAATTAACTGGAGTATTATCACCTGAGTATTAGTGATGACATCTAATTTAACAATTAACTGGAATATTATCACCTGTGTATTAGTGTTGACATCTAATTTAACAATTAACTGGAATATTATCACCTGTGTATTAGTGACGACATCTAATTTAACAATTAACTGGAATATTATCCCCTGTGCATTAGTGACGATATCTAATTTAACAATTAACTGGAATATTATCACCTGCGTATTAGTGATGATATCTAATTTAACAATTAACTGGAATATTATCACCTGCGTATTGGTGATGATATCTAATTTAACAATTAACTGGAATATTGTCTCCTGTGTCTTAGTGATGATATCTAATTTAATAATTAACTGGAATATTATCACCTGTGTATTAGTGATGATATCTAATTTAACAATTAACTGGAACATTATCCCCTGTGTATTAGTGATGATATCTAATTTAACAATTAACTGGAATATTATCACCTGTGTATTAGTGATGATATCTAATTTAACAATTAACTGGAATATTATCACCTGTGTATTAGTGATGATATCTAATTTAACAAGTAACTGGAATATTATCACCTGTGTATTAGTTATGATATCTAATTTAACAATTAACTGGAATATTATCACCTGTGTATTCATGATGACATCTAATTTAACAATTAACTGGAATATTATCACCTGTGTATTAGTGATGACATCTAATTCAACAATTAACTGGAATATTATCCCCTGTGTAATAGTGATGACATCTAGTTTAACAATTAACTGGAATATTATCCCCTGTGTATTAGTGATGACATCTAATTTAACAATTAACTGGAATATTATCACCTGTGTATTAGTGATGACATCTAATTTAACAATTTACTGGAATATTATCCCCTGTGTATTAGTGATGACATCTAATTTAACAATTAACTGGAATATTATCACCTGTGTATTTGTGATGATATCTAATTTAACAAGTAACTGGAATATTATCACCTGTGTATTCGTGATGACATCTAATTTAACAATTAACTGGAATATTATCACCTGTGTATTAGTGATGACATCTAATTTAACAATTAACTGGAATATTATCCACTGTGTATTAGTGATGATATCTAATTTAACAATTAACTGGAATATTATCACCTGTATATTAGTGATGACATCTAACTTAACAATTAACTGGAATATTATCACCTGTGTATTAGTGATGATATCTAATTTAACAATTAACTGGAATATTATCACCTGTGTATTAGTGTTGACATCTAATTTAACAATTAACTGGAATATTATCACCTGTGTATTAGTGACGACATCTAATTTAACAATTAATTGGAATATTATCCCCTGTGCATTAGTGACGATATCTAATTTAACAATTAACTGGAATATTATCACCTGCGTATTAGTGATGATATCTAATTTAACAATTAACTGGAATATTATCACCTGCGTATTGGTGATGATATCTAATTTAACAATTAACTGGAATATTATCACCTGTGTATTAGTGATGATATCTAATTTAACAATTAACTGGAATATTATCACCTGTATATTAGTGATGACATCTAACTTAACAATTAACTGGAATATTATCACCTGCGTATTAGTGATGATATCTAATTTAACAATTAACTGGAATATTATCACCTGCGTATTGGTGATGATATCTAATTTAACAATTAACTGGAATATTATCACCTGTGTATTAGTGATGATATCTAATTTAACAATTAACTGGAACATTATCCCCTGTGTATTAGTGATGATATCTAATTTAACAATTAACTGGAATATTATCACCTGTGTATTAGTGATGATATCTAATTTAACAATTAACTGGAATATTATCCCCTGTGTATTAGTGATGATATCTAATTTAACAATTAACTGGAATATTATCACCTGTGTATTAGTGATGACATCTAACTTAACAATTAACTGGAATATTATCACCTGTGTATTAGTCATGATATCTAATTTAACAATTAACTGGAATATTATCACCTGTGTATTAGTGATGATATCTAATTTAACAATTAACTGGAATATTATCACCTGTGTATTAGTGATGATATCTAATTTAACAATTAACTGGAATATTATCCCCTGTGTATTAGTGATGATATCTAATTTAACAATTAACTGGAATATTATCACCTGTGTATTAGTGATGATATCTAATTTAACAATTAACTGGAATATTATCACCTGTGTATTAGTGATGACATCTAATTTAACAATTAACTGGAATATTATCACCTGTGTATTAGTGATGACATCTAATTTAACAATTAACTGGAATATTATCACCTGTGTATTAGTGATGATATCTAATTTAACAATTAACTGGAATATTATCACCTGTGTATGAGTGATGATATCTAATTTAACAAATAACTGGAATATTATCACCTGTGTATTAGTGATGATATCTAAATTAACAATTAACTGGAATATTATCACCTGTGTATTAGTGATGATATCTAATTTAACAATTAACTGGAATATTATCACCTGTGTATTAGTGATGATATCTAATTTAACAATTAACTGGAATATTATCACCTGTGTATTAGTGATGATATCTAATTTAACAATTAACTGGAATATTATCACCTGTGTATTAGTGATGATATCTAATTTAACAATTAACTGGAATATTATCACCTGTGTATTAGTGATGATATCTAATTTAACAATTAACTGGAATATTACCACCTGTGTATTAGTGATGATATCTAATTTAACAAGTAACAGGAATATTATCACCTGTGTATTAGTTATGATATCTAATTTAACAATTAACTGGAATATTATCACCTGTGTATTCATGATGACATCTAATTTAACAATTAACTGGAATATTATCACCTGTGTATTAGTGATGACATCTAATTTAACAATTTACTGGAATATTATCCCCTGTGTATTAGTGATGACATCTAATTTAACAATTAACTGGAATATTATCACCTGTGTATTTGTGATGATATCTAATTTAACAAGTAACTGGAATATTATCACCTGTGTATTCGTGATGACATCTAATTTAACAATTAACTGGAATATTATCACCTGTGTATTAGTGATGACATCTAATTTAACAATTAACTGGAATATTATCCACTGTGTATTAGTGATGATATCTAATTTAACAATTAACTGGAATATTATCACCTGTATATTAGTGATGACATCTAACTTAACAATTAACTGGAATATTATCACCTGTGTATTAGTGATGATATCTAATTTAACAATTAACTGGAATATTATCACCTGCGTATTGGTGATGATATCTAATTTAACAATTAACTGGAATATTATCACCTGTGTATTAGTGATGATATCTAATTTAACAATTAACTGGAACATTATCCCCTGTGTATTAGTGATGATATCTAATTTAACAATTAACTGGAATATTATCACCTGTGTATTAGTGATGATATCTAATTTAACAATTAACTGGAATATTATCACCTGTGTATTAGTGATGATATCTAATTTAACAATTAACTGGAATATTATCCCCTGTGTATTAGTGATGATATCTAATTTAACAATTAACTGGAATATTATCACCTGTGTATTAGTGATGACATCTAACTTAACAATTAACTGGAATATTATCACCTGTGTATTAGTCATGATATCTAATTTAACAATTAACTGGAATATTATCACCTGTGTATTAGTGATGATATCTAATTTAACAATTAACTGGAATATTATCACCTGTGTATTAGTGATGATATCTAATTTAACAATTAACTGGAATATTATCCCCTGTGTATTAGTGATGATATCTAATTTAACAATTAACTGGAATATTATCACCTGTGTATTAGTGATGATATCTAATTTAACAATTAACTGGAATATTATCACCTGTGTATTAGTGATGACATCTAATTTAACAATTAACTGGAATATTATCACCTGTGTATTAGTGATGACATCTAATTTAACAATTAACTGGAATATTATCACCTGTGTATTAGTGATGATATCTAATTTAACAATTAACTGGAATATTATCACCTGTGTATGAGTGATGATATCTAATTTAACAAATAACTGGAATATTATCACCTGTGTATTAGTGATGATATCTAAATTAACAATTAACTGGAATATTATCACCTGTGTATTAGTGATGATATCTAATTTAACAATTAACTGGAATATTATCACCTGTGTATTAGTGATGATATCTAATTTAACAATTAACTGGAATATTATCACCTGTGTATTAGTGATGATATCTAATTTAACAATTAACTGGAATATTATCACCTGTGTATTAGTGATGATATCTAATTTAACAATTAACTGGAATATTACCACCTGTGTATTAGTGATGATATCTAATTTAACAAGTAACAGGAATATTATCACCTGTGTATTAGTTATGATATCTAATTTAACAATTAACTGGAATATTATCACCTGTGTATTCATGATGACATCTAATTTAACAATTAACTGGAATATTATCACCTGTGTATTAGTGATGACATCTAATTTAACAATTAACTGGAATATTATCCCCTGTGTATTAGTGATGACATCTAATTTAACAATTAACTGGAATATTATCCCCTGTGTATTAGTGATGACATCTAATTTAACAATTAACTGGAATATTATCACCTGTGTATTAGTGATGACATCTAATTTAACAATTTACTGGAATATTATCACCTGTGTATTAGTGATGACATCTAATGTAACAATTAACTGGAATATTATCACCTGTGTATTAGTGATGATATCTAATTTAACAATTAACTGGAATATTATCACCTGTGTATTAGTGATGACATCTAATTTAACAATTAACTGGAATATTATCACCTGTGTATTAGTGATAACATCTAATTTAACAATTAACTGGAATATTATCCCCTGTGTATTAGTGATGATATCTAATTTAACAATTAACTGGAATATTATCACCTGTATATTAGTGATGACATCTAATTTAACAATTAACTGTAATATTATCACCTGTGTATTAGTGATGATATCTAATTTAACAATTAACTGGAATATTATCACCTGTGTATTAGTGATGATATCTAATTTAACAATTAACTGGAATATTATCACCTGTGTATTAGTGATGATATCTAATTTAACAATTAACTGGAATATTATCACCTGTGTATTAGAGATGATATCTAATTTAACAATTAACTGGAATATTATCACCTGTGTATTAGTTATGATATCTAATTTAACAATTAACTGGAATATTATCACCTGTGTATTCATGATGACATCTAATTTAACAATTAACTGGAATATTATCACCTGTGTATTAGTGATGACATCTAATTTAACAATTAACTGGAATATTATCCCCTGTGTATTAGTGATGACATCTAATTTAACAATTAACTGGAATATTATCACCTGTGTATTAGTGATGACATCTAATTTAACAATTTACTGGAATATTATCACCTGTGTATTAGTGATGACATCTAATTTAACAATTAACTGGAATATTATCACCTGTGTATTAGTGATGATATCTAATTTAACAATTAACTGGAATATTATCACCTGTATATTAGTGATGACATCTAATTTAACAAT
This sequence comes from Heterodontus francisci, assembly GCF_036365525.1. Lineage (NCBI taxonomy): Eukaryota > Metazoa > Chordata > Chondrichthyes > Heterodontiformes > Heterodontidae > Heterodontus > Heterodontus francisci. Next base: position 701,384 of record NW_027141284.1, on the reverse strand, counting down.
TAACTGTAATATTATCACCTGTGTATTAGTGATGACATCTAATTTAACAATTAACTGGAATATTATCACCTGTGTATTAGTGATGATATCTAATTTAACAATTTACTGGAATATTATCACCTGTGTATTAGTGATGATATCTAATTTAACAATTAACTGGAATATTATCACCTGTGTATTAGAGATGATATCTAATTTAACAATTAACTGGAATATTATCACCTGTGTATTAGTTATGATATCTAATTGAACAATTAACTGGAATATTATCACCTGTGTATTAGTGATGACATCTAATTTAACAATTAACTGGAATATTATCCCCTGTGTAATAGTGATGACATCTAATTTAACAATTAACTGGAATATTATCCCCTGTGTATTAGTGATGACATCTAATTTAACAATTAACTGGAATATTATCACCTGTGTATTAGTGATGACATCTAATTTAACAATTTACTGGAATATTATCACCTGTGTATTAGTGATGACATCTAATTTAACAATTAACTGGAATATTATCACCTGTGTATTAGTGATGATATCTAATTTAACAATTAACTGGAATATTATCACCTGTGTATTAGTGATGACATTTAATTTAACAATTAACTGGAATATTATCACCTGTGTATTAGTGATGACATCGAATTTAACAATTTACTGGAATATTATCACCTGTGTATTAGTGATGATATCTAATTTAACAATTAACTGGAATATTATCACCTGTGTATTAGAGATGATATCTAATTTAACAATTAACTGGAATATTATCACCTGTGTATTACGTATGATATCTAATTTAACAATTAACTGGAATATTATCACCTGTGTATTCATGATGACATCTAATTTAACAATTAACTGGAATATTATCACCTGTGTATTAGTTATGATATCTAATTTAACAATTAACTGGAATATTATCACCTGTGTATTCATGATGACATCTAATTTAACAATTAACTGGAATATTATCACCTGTGTATTAGTGATGACATCTAATTTAACAATTAACTGGAATATTATCCCCTGTGTAATAGTGATGACATCTAATTTAACAATTAACTGGAATATTATCCCCTGTGTATTAGTGATGACATCTAATTTAACAATTAACTGGAATATTATCACCTGTGTATTAGTGATGACATCTAATTTAACAATTTACTGGAATATTATCACCTGTGTATTAGTGATGACATCTAATTTAACAATTAACTGGAATATTATCACCTGTGTATTAGTGATGATATCTAATTTAACAATTAACTGGAATATTATCACCTGTGTATTAGTGATGACATCTAATTTAACAATTAACTGGAATATTATCACCTGTGTATTAGTGATGACATCGAATTTAACAATTAACTGGAATATTATCCCCTGTGTATTAGTGATGATATCTAAATTAACAATTAACTGGAATATTATCACCTGTGTATTAGTGATGATATCTAATTTAACAATTAACTGGAATATTATCACCTGTGTATTAGTGATGATATCTAATTTAACAATTAACTGGAATATTATCACCTGTGTATTAGTGATGATATCTAATTTAACAATTAACTGGAATATTATCACCTGTGTATTAGTGATGATATCTAATTTAACAATTAACTGGAATATTATCACCTGTGTATTAGTGATGATATCTAATTTAACAATTAACTGGAATATTACCACCTGTGTATTAGTGATGATATCTAATTTAACAAGTAACTGGAATATTATCACCTGTGTATTAGTTATGATATCTAATTTAACAATTAACTGGAATATTATCACCTGTGTATTCATGATGACATCTAATTTAACAATTAACTGGAATATTATCACCTGTGTATTAGTGATGACATCTAATTTAACAATTAACTGGAATATTATCCCCTGTGTATTAGTGATGACATCTAATTTAACAATTAACTGGAATATTATCACCTGTGTATTAGTGATGATATCTAATTTAACAATTAACTGGAATATTATCACCTGTGTATTAGTGATGACATCTAATTTAACAATTAACTGGAATATTATCACCTGTGTATTAGTGATAACATCTAATTTAACAATTAACTGGAATATTATCCCCTGTGTATTAGTGATGATATCTAATTTAACAATTAACTGGAATATTATCACCTGTATATTAGTGATGACATCTAATTTAACAATTAACTGTAATATTATCACCTGTGTATTAGTGATGATATCTAATTTAACAATTAACTGGAATATTATCACCTGTGTATTAGTGATGATATCTAATTTAACAATTAACTGGAATATTATCACCTGTGTATTAGTGATGATATCTAATTTAACAATTAACTGGAATATTATCACCTGTGTATTAGAGATGATATCTAATTTAACAATTAACTGGAATATTATCACCTGTGTATTAGTTATGATATCTAATTTAACAATTAACTGGAATATTATCACCTGTGTATTCATGATGACATCTAATTTAACAATTAACTGGAATATTATCACCTGTGTATTAGTGATGACATCTAATTTAACAATTAACTGGAATATTATCCCCTGTGTATTAGTGATGACATCTAATTTAACAATTAACTGGAATATTATCACCTGTGTATTAGTGATGACATCTAATTTAACAATTTACTGGAATATTATCACCTGTGTATTAGTGATGACATCTAATTTAACAATTAACTGGAATATTATCACCTGTGTATTAGTGATGATATCTAATTTAACAATTAACTGGAATATTATCACCTGTGTATTAGTGATGACATCTAATTTAACAATTAACTGGAATATTATCACCTGTGTATTAGTGATGACATCTAATTTAACAATTAACTGGAATATTATCACCTGTGTATTAGTGATGATATCTAATTTAACAATTAACTGGAATATTATCACCTGTGTATTAGCGATGACATCTAATTTAACAATTAACTGGAATATTATCACCTGTGTATTAGTGATAACATCTAATTTAACAATTAACTGGAATATTAACCCCTGTGTATTAGTTATGATATCTAATTTAACAATTAACTGGAATATTATCACCTGTGTATTCATGATGACATCTAATTTAACAATTAACTGGAATATTATCACCTGTGTATTAGTGATGACATCTAATTTAACAATTAACTGGAATATTATCCCCTGTGTAATAGTGATGACATCTAATTTAACAATTAACTGGAATATTATCCCCTGTGTATTAGTGATGATATCTAATTTAACAATTAACTGGAATATTATCACCTGTATATTAGTGATGACATCTAATTTAACAATTAACTGTAATATCATCACCTGTGTATTAGTGATGACATCTAATTTAACAATTAACTGGAATATTATCACCTGTGTATTAGTGATGACATCGAATTTAACAATTAACTGGAATATTATCCCCTGTGTATTAGTGATGATATCTAATTTAACAATTAACTGGAATATTATCACCTGTATATTAGTGATGACATCTAATTTAACAATTAACTGGAATATTATCACCTGTGTATTAGTGATGATATCTAATTTAACAATTAACTGGAATATTATCACCTGTGTATTAGTGATGATATCTAATTTAACAATTAACTGGAATATTATCACCTGTGTATTAGTGATGACATCTAATTTAACAATTAACTGTAATATTATCACCTGTGTATTAGTGATGACATCTAATTTAACAATTAACTGGAATATTATCACCTGTGTATTAGTGATGATATCTAATTTAACAATTTACTGGAATATTATCACCTGTGTATTAGTGATGATATCTAATTTAACAATTAACTGGAATATTATCACCTGTGTATTAGAGATGATATCTAATTTAACAATTAACTGGAATATTATCACCTGTGTATTAGTTATGATATCTAATTTAACAATTAACTGGAATATTATCACCTGTGTATTCATGATGACATCTAATTTAACAATTAACTGGAATATTATCACCTGTGTATTAGTGATGACATCTAATTTAACAATTAACTGGAATATTATCCCCTGTGTAATAGTGATGACATCTAATTTAACAATTAACAGGAATATTATCCCCTGTGTATTAGTGATGACATCTAATTTAACAATTAACTGGAATATTATCACCTGTGTATTAGTGATGACATCTAATTTAACAATTTACTGGAATATTATCACCTGTGTATTAGTGATGACATCTAATTTAACAATTAACTGGAATATTATCACCTGTGTATTAGTGATGATATCTAATTTAACAATTAACTGGAATATTATCACCTGTGTATTAGTGATGATATCTAATTTAACAATTAACTGGAATATTATCACCTGTGTATTAGTGATGATATCTAATTTAACAATTAACTGGAATATTATCACCTGTGTATTAGTGATGATATCTAATTTAACAATTAACTGGAATATTATCACCTGTGTATTAGTGATGATATCTAATTTAACAATTAACTGGAATATTATCACCTGTGTATTAGTGATGATATCTAATTTAACAATTAACTGGAATATTACCACCTGTGTATTAGTGATGATATCTAATTTAACAAGTAACTGGAATATTATCACCTGTGTATTAGTTATGATATCTAATTTAACAATTAACTGGAATATTATCACCTGTGTATTCATGATGACATCTAATTTAACAATTAACTGGAATATTATCACCTGTGTATTAGTGATGACATCTAATTTAACAATTAACTGGAATATTATCCCCTGTGTATTAGTGATGACATCTAATTTAACAATTAACTGGAATATTATCACCTGTGTATTAGTGATGATATCTAATTTAACAATTAACTGGAATATTATCACCTGTGTATTAGTGATGACATCTAATTTAACAATTAACTGGAATATTATCACCTGTGTATTAGTGATAACATCTAATTTAACAATTAACTGGAATATTATCCCCTGTGTATTAGTGATGATATCTAATTTAACAATTAACTGGAATATTATCACCTGTATATTAGTGATGACATCTAATTTAACAATTAACTGGAATATCATCACCTGTGTATTAGTGATGACATCTAATTTAACAATTAACTGGAATATTATCACCTGTGTATTAGTGATGACATCGAATTTAACAATTAACTGGAATATTATCCCCTGTGTATTAGTGATGATATCTAATTTAACAATTAACTGGAATATTATCACCTGTATATTAGTGATGACATCTAATTTAACAATTAACTGGAATATTATCACCTGTGTATTAGTGATGATATCTAATTTAACAATTAACTGGAATATTATCACCTGTGTATTAGTGATGATATCTAATTTAACAATTAACTGGAATATTATCACCTGTGTATTAGTGATGACACCTAATTTAACAATTAACTGTAATATTATCACCTGTGTATTAGTGATGACATCTAATTTAACAATTAACTGGAATATTATCACCTGTGTATTAGTGATGATATCTAATTTAACAATTTACTGGAATATTATCACCTGTGTATTAGTGATGATATCTAATTTAACAATTAACTGGAATATTATCACCTGTGTATTAGAGATGATATCTAATTTAACAATTAACTGGAATATTATCACCTGTGTATTAGTTATGATATCTAATTTAACAATTAACTGGAATATTATCACCTGTGTATTCATGATGACATCTAATTTAACAAATAACTGGAATATTATCACCTGTGTATTAGTGATGACATCTAATTTAACAATTAACTGGAATATTATCCCCTGTGTAATAGTGATGACATCTAATTTAACAATTAACAGGAATATTATCCCCTGTGTATTAGTGATGACATCTAATTTAACAATTAACTGGAATATTATCACCTGTGTATTAGTGATGACATCTAATTTAACAATTTACTGGAATATTATCACCTGTGTATTAGTGATGACATCTAATTTAACAATTAACTGGAATATTATCACCTGTGTATTAGTGATGATATCTAATTTAACAATTAACTGGAATATTATCACCTGTGTATTAGTGATGACATCTAATTTAACAATTAACTGGAATATTATCACCTGTGTATTAGTGATGACATCGAATTTAACAATTAACTGGAATATTATCCCCTGTGTATTAGTGATGATATCTAATTTAACAATTAACTGGAATATTATCACCTGTATATTAGTCATGACATCTAATTTAACAATTAACTGGAATATTATCACCTGTGTATTAGTGATGATATCTAATTTAACAATTAACTGGAATATTATCACCTGTGTATTAGTGATGACATCTAATTTAACAATTAACTGGAATATTATCACCTGTGTATTAGTGACGACATCTAATTTAACAATTAACTGGAATATTATCCCCTGTGCATTAGTGACGATATCTAATTTAACAATTAACTGGAATATTATCACCTGCGTATTAGTGATGATATCTAATTTAACAATTAACTGGAATATTATCACCTGCGTATTGGTGATGATATCTAATTTAACAATTAACTGGAATATTATCACCTGTGTCTTAGTGATGATATCTAATTTAATAATTAACTGGAATATTATCACCTGTGTATTAGTGATGATATCTAATTTAACAATTAACTGGAATATTATCACCTGTGTATTAGTGATGATATCTAATTTAACAATTAACTGGAACATTATCCCCTGTGTATTAGTGATGATATCTAATTTAACAATTAACTGGAATATTATCACCTGTGTATTAGTGATGATATCTAATTTAACAATTAACTGGAATATTATCACCTGTGTATTAGTGATGATATCTAATTTAACAATTAACTGGAATATTATCCCCTGTGTATTAGTGATGATATCTAATTTAACAATTAACTGGAATATTATCACCTGTGTATTAGTGATGACATCTAATTTAACAATTAACTGGAATATTATCACCTGTGTATTAGTCATGATATCTAATTTAACAATTAACTGGAATATTATCATCTGTGTATTAGTGATGATATCTAATTTAACAATTAACTGGAATATTATCACCTGTGGATTAGTGATGATATCTAATTTAACAATTAACTGGAATATTATCCCCTGTGTATTAGTGATGATATCTAATTTAACAATTAACTGGAATATTATCACCTGTGTATTAGTGATGACATCTAATTTAACAATTAACTGGAATATTATCACCTGTGTATTAGTCATGATATCTAATTTAACAATTAACTGGAATATTATCACCTGTGTATTAGTGATGATATCTAATTTAACAATTAACTGGAATATTATCACCTGTGTATTGGTGATGATATCTAATTTAACAATTAACTGGAATATTATCACCTGTGTATTAGTGATGATATCTAATTTAACAATTAACTGGAATATTATCCCCTGTGTATTAGTGATGACATCTAATTTAACAATTAACTGGAATATTATCACCTGCCTATTGGTGATGATATCTAATTTAACAATTAACTGGAATATTATCACCTGTGTATTAGTGATGATATCTAATTTAACAATTAACTGGAATATTATCCCCTGTGTATTAGTGATGACATCTAATTTAACAATTAACTGGAATATTATCACCTGTGTATTAGTGATGATATCTAATTTAACAATTAACTGGAATATTATCCCCTGTGTATTAGTGATGACATCTAATTTAACAATTAACTGGAATATTATCACCTGTGTATTAGTGATGATATCTAATTCAACAATTAACTGGAATATTATCACCTGCGTATTGGTGATGATATCTAATTTAACAATTAACTGGAATATTATCACCTGTGTATTAGTGATGATATCTAATTTAACAATTAAATGGAATATTATCCCCTGTGTATTAGTGATGACATCTAATTTAACAATTAACTGGAATATTATCACCTGTGTATTGGTGATGATATCTAATTTAACAATTAACTGGAATATTATCACCTGTGTATTAGTGATGATATCTAATTTAACAATTAACTGGAATATTATCCCCTGTGTATTAGTGATGACATCTAATTTAACAATTAACTGGAATATTATCACCTGTGTATTAGTGATGATATCTAATTTAACAATTAACTGGAATATTATCACCTGTGTATTAGTGATGATATCTAATTTAACAATTAACTGGAATATTATCACCTGTGTATTAGTGATGATATCTAATTTAACAAGTAACTGGAATATTATCACCTGTGTATTAGTTATGATATCTAATTTAACAATTAACTGGAATATTATCACCTGTGTATTCATGATGACATCTAATTTAACAATTAACTGGAATATTATCACCTGTGTATTAGTGATGACATCTAATTTAACAATTAACTGGAATATTATCCCCTGTGTATTAGTGATGACATCTAATTTAACAATTAACTGGAATATTATCACCTGTGTATTAGTGATGACATCTAATTTAACAATTTACTGGAATATTATCACCTGTGTATTAGTGATGACATCTAATTTAACAATTAACTGGAATATTATCACCTGTGTATTAGTGATGATATCTAATTTAACAATTAACTGGAATATTATCACCTGTGTATTAGTGATGACATCTAATTTAACAATTAACTGGAATATTATCACCTGTGTATTAGTGATGACATCTAATTTAACAATTAACTGGAATATTATCCCCTGTGTATTAGTGATGATATCTAATTTAACAATTAACTGGAATATTATCACCTGTATATTAGTGATGACATCTAATTTAACAATTAACTGGAATATTATCACCTGTGTATTAGTGATGATATCTAATTTAACAATTAACTGGAATATTATCACCTGTGTATTAGTGATGACATCTAATTTAACAATTAACTGGAATATTATCACCTGTGTATTAGTGACGACATCTAATTTAACAATTAACTGGAATATTATCCCCTGTGCATTAGTGACGATATCTAATTTAACAATTAACTGGAATATTATCACCTGCGTATTAGTGATGATATCTAATTTAACAATTAACTGGAATATTATCACCTGTGTATTAGTGATGATATCTAATTTAACAATTAACTGGAATATTATCCCCTGTGTATTAGTGATGATATCTATTTTAATAATTAACTGGAATATTATCACCTGTGTATTAGTGATGATATCTAATTTAACAATTAACTGGAATATTATCACCTGTGTATTAGTGATGATATCTAATTTAATAATTAACTGGAATATTATCACCTGTGTATTAGTGATGATATCTAATTTAACAATTAACTGGAATATTATCACCTGTGTATTAGTGATGATATCTAATTTAACAATTAACTGGAACATTATCCCCTGTGTATTAGTGATGATATCTAATTGAACAATTAACTGGAATATTATCACCTGTGTATTAGTGATGATATCTAATTTAACAATTAACTGGAATATTATCACCTGTGTATTAGTGATGATATCTAATTTAACAATTAACTGGAATATTATCCCCTGTGTATTAGTGATGATATCTAATTTAACAATTAACTGGAATATTATCACCTGTGTATTAGTGATGACATCTAATTTAACAATTAACTGGAATATTATCACCTGTGTATTAGTCATGATATCTAATTTAACAATTAACTGGAATATTATCATCTGTGTATTAGTGATGATATCGAATTTAACAATTAACTGGAATATTATCACCTGTGTATTAGTGATGATATCTAATTTAACAATTAACTGGAATATTATCCCATGTGTATTAGTGATGATATCTAATTTAACAATTAACTGGAATATTATCACCTGTGTATTAGTGATGACATCTAATTTAACAATTAACTGGAATATTATCACCTGTGTATTAGTCATGATATCTAATTTAACAATTAACTGGAATATTATCACCTGTGTATTAGTGATGATATCTAATTTAACAATTAACTGGAATATTATCACCTGTGTATTGGTGATGATATCTAATTTAACAATTAACTGGAATATTATCACCTGTGTATTACTGATGATATCTAATTTAACAATTAACTGGAATATTATCCCCTGTGTATTAGTGATGACATCTAATTTAACAATTAACTGGAATATTATCACCAGCGTATTGGTGATGATATCTAATTTAACAATTAACTGGAATATTATCACCTGTGTATTAGTGATGATATCTAATTTAACAATTAACTGGAATATTATCCCCTGTGTATTAGTGATGACATCTAATTTAACAATTAACTGGAATATTATCACCTGTGTATTAGTGATGATATCTAATTTAACAATTAACTGGAATATTATCACCTGCGTATTTGTGATGATATCTAATTTAACAATTAACTGGAATATTATCACCTGTGTATTAGTGATGATATCTAATTTAACAATTAACTGGAATATTATCCCCTGTGTATTAGTGATGACATCTAATTTAACAATTAACTGGAATATTATCACCTGTGTATTGGTGATGATATCTAATTTAACAATTAACTGGAATATTATCACCTGTGTATTAGTGATGATATCTAATTTAACAATTAACTGGAATATTATCCCCTGTGTATTAGTGATGACATCTAATTTAACAATTAACTGGAATATTATCACCTGTGTATTAGTGATGATATCTAATTTAACAATTAACTGGAATATTATCACCTGTGTATTAGTGATGATATCTAATTTAACAATTAACTGGAATATTATCACCTGTGTATTAGTGATGATATCTAATTTAACAAGTAACTGGAATATTATCACCTGTGTATTAGTTATGATATCTAATTTAACAATTAACTGGAATATTATCACCTGTGTATTCATGATGACATCTAATTTAACAATTAATTGGAATATTATCACCTGTGTATTAGTGATGACATCTAATTTAACAATTAACTGGAATATTATCCCCTGTGTATTAGTGATGACATCTAATTTAACAATTAACTGGAATATTATCCCCTGTGTATTGGTGATGACATCTAATTTAACAATTAACTGGAATATTATCACCTGTGTATTAGTGATGACATCTAATTTAACAATTAACTGGAATATTATCACCTGTGTATTAGTGATGACATCTAATTTAACAATTTACTGGAATATTATCACCTGTGTATTAGTGATGACATCTAATTTAACAATTAACTGGAATATTATCACCTGTGTATTAGTGATGATATCTAATTTAACAATTAACTGGAATATTATCACCTGTGTATTAGTGATGACATCTAATTTAACAATTAACTGGAATATTATCACCTGTGTATTAGTGATAACATCTAATTTAACAATTAACTGGAATATTATCCCCTGTGTATTAGTGATGATATCTAATTTAACAATTAACTGGAATATTATCACCTGTATATTAGTGATGACATCTAATTTAACAATTAACTGTAATATTATCACCTGTGTATTAGTGATGATATCTAATTTAACAATTAACTGGAATATTATCACCTGTGTATTAGTGATGATATCTAATTTAACAATTTACTGGAATATTATCACCTGTGTATTAGTGATGATATCTAATTTAACAATTAACTGGAATATTATCACCTGTGTATTAGAGATGATATCTAATTTAACAATTAACTGGAACATTATCACCTGTGTATTAGTTATGATATCTAATTTAACAATTAACTGGAATATTATCACCTGTGTATTCATGATGACATCTAATTTAACAATTAACTGGAATATTATCACCTGTGTATTAGTGATGACATCTAATTTAACAATTAACTGGAATATTATCCCCTGTGTAATAGTGATGACATCTAATTTAACAATTAACTGGAATATTATCCCCTGTGTATTAGTGATGACATCTAATTTAACAATTAACTGGAATATTATCACCTGTGTATTAGTGATGACATCTAATTTAACAATTTACTGGAATATTATCACCTGTGTATTAGTGATGACATCTAATTTAACAATTAACTGGAATATTATCACCTGTGTATTAGTGATGATATCTAATTTAACAATTAACTGGAATATTATCACCTGTGTATTAGTGATGACATCTAATTTAACAATTAACTGGAATATTATCACCTGTGTATTAGTGATGACATCTAATTTAACAATTAACTGGAATATTATCACCTGTGTATTAGTGATGATATCTAATTTAACAATTAACTGGAATATTATCACCTGTGTATTAGCGATGACATCTAATTTAACAATTAACTGGAATATTATCACCTGTGTATTAGTGATAACATCTAATTTAACAATGAACTGGAATATTATCACCTGTGTATTAGCGATGACATCTAATTTAACAATTAACTGGAATATTATCCCCTGTGTATTAGTGATGATATCTAATTTAACAATTAACTGGAATATTATCACCTGTATATTAGTGATGACATCTAATTTAACAATTAACTGTAATATTATCACCTGTGTATTAGTGATGACATCTAATTTAACAATTAACTGGAATATTATCACCTGTGTATTAGTGATGATATCTAATTTAACAATTTACTGGAATATTATCACCTGTGTATTAGAGATGATATCTAATTTAACAATTAACTGGAATATTATCACCTGTGTATTAGTTATGATATCTAATTTAACAATTAACTGGAATATTATCACCTGTGTATTCATGATGACATCTAATTTAACAATTAACTGTAATATTATCACCTGTGTATTAGTGATGATATCTAATTTAACAATTAACTGGAATATTATCACCTGTGTATTAGTGATGATATCTAATTTAACAATTTACTGGAATATTATCACCTATGTATTAGTGATGATATCTAATTTAACAATTAACTGGAATATTATCACCTGTGTATTAGAGATGATATCTAATTTAACAATTAACTGGAATATTATCACCTGTGTATTAGTTATGATATCTAATTTAACAATTAACTGGAATATTATCACCTGTGTATTCATGATGACATCTAATTTAACAATTAACTGGAATATTATCACCTGTGTATTAGTGATGACATCTAATTTAACAATTAACTGGAATATTATCCCCTGTGTAATAGTGATGACATCTAATTTAACAATTAACTGGAATATTATCCCCTGTGTATTAGTGATGACATCTAATTTAACAATTAACTGGAATATTATCACCTGTGTATTAGTGATGACATCTAATTTAACAATTTACTGGAATATTATCACCTGTGTATTAGTGATGACATCTAATTTAACAATTAACTGGAATATTATCACCTGTGTATTAGTGATGATATCTAATTTAACAATTAACTGGAATATTATCACCTGTGTATTAGGGATGACATCTAATTTAACAATTAACTGGAATATTATCACCTGTGTATTAGTGATGACATCTAATTTAACAATTAACTGGAATATTATCACCTGTGTATTAGTGATGATATCTAATTTAACAATTAACTGGAATATTATCACCTGTGTATTAGCGATGACATCTAATTTAACAATTAACTGGAATATTATCACCTGTGTATTAGTGATAACATCTAATTTAACAATTAACTGGAATATTATCCCCTGTGTATTAGTGATGATATCTAATTTAACAATTAACTGGAATATTATCACCTGTATATTAGTGATGACATCTAATTTAACAATTAACTGTAATATTATCACCTGTGTATTAGTGATGACATCTAATTTAACAATTAACTGGAATATTATCACCTGTGTATTAGTGATGATATCTAATTTAACAATTTACTGGAATATTATCACCTGTGTATTAGTGATGATATCTAATTTAACAATTAACTGGAATATTATCACCTGTGTATTAGAGATGATATCTAATTTAACAATTAACTGGAATATTATCACCTGTGTATTAGTTATGATATCTAATTTAACAATTAACTGGAATATTATCACCTGTGTATTCATGATGACATCTAATTTAACAATTAACTGGAATATTATCACCTGTGTATTAGTGATGACATCTAATTTAACAATTAACTGGAATATTATCCCCTGTGTAATAGTGATGACATCTAATTTAACAATTAACTGGAATATTATCCCCTGTGTATTAGTGATGACATCTAATTTAACAATTAACTGGAATATTATCACCTGTGTATTAGTGATGACATCTAATTTAACAATTTACTGGAATATTATCACCTGTGTATTAGTGATGACATCTAATTTAACAATTAACTGGAATATTATCACCTGTGTATTAGTGATGATATCTAATTTAACAATTAACTGGAATATTATCACCTGTGTATTAGTCATGATATCTAATTTAACAATTAACTGGAATATTATCATCTGTGTATTAGTGATGATATCTAATTTAACAATTAACTGGAATATTATCACCTGTGTATTAGTGATGATATCTAATTTAACAATTAACTGGAATATTATCCCCTGTGTATTAGTGATGATATCTAATTTAACAATTAACTGGAATATTATCACCTGTGTATTAGTGATGACATCTAATTTAACAATTAACTGGAATATTATCACCTGTGTATTAGTCATGATATCTAATTTAACAATTAACTGGAATATTATCACCTGTGTATTAGTGATGATATCTAATTTAACAATTAACTGGAATATTATCACCTGTGTATTGGTGATGATATCTAATTTAACAATTAACTGGAATATTATCACCTGTGTATTAGTGATGATATCTAATTTAACAATTAACTGGAATATTATCCCCTGTGTATTAGTGATGACATCTAATTTAACAATTAACTGGAATATTATCACCAGCGTATTGGTGATGATATCTAATTTAACAATTAACTGGAATATTATCACCTGTGTATTAGTGATGATATCTAATTTAACAATTAACTGGAATATTATCCCCTGTGTATTAGTGATGATATCTAATTTAACAATTAACTGGAATATTATCACCTGTGTATTAGTGATGACATCTAATTTAACAATTAACTGGAATATTATCACCAGCGTATTGGTGATGAAATCTAATTTAACAATTAACTGGAATATTATCACCTGTGTATTAGTGATGATATCTAATTTAACAATTAACTGGAATATTATCCCCTGTGTATTAGTGATGACATCTAATTTAACAATTAACTGGAATATTATCACCAGTGTATTGGTGATGATATCTAATTTAACAATTAACTGGAATATTATCACCTGTGTATTAGTGATGATATCTAATTTAACAATTAACTGGAATATTATCCCCTGTGTATTAGTGATGATATCTAATTTAACAATTAACTGGAATATTATCACCTGTATATTAGTGATGACATCTAATTTAACAATTAACTGTAATATTATCACCTGTGTATTAGTGATGACATCTAATTTAACAATTAACTGGAATATTATCACCTGTGTATTAGTGATGATATCTAATTTAACAATTTACTGGAATATTATCACCTGTGTATTAGTGATGATATCTAATTTAACAATTAACTGGAATATTATCACCTGTGTATTAGAGATGATATCTAATTTAACAATTAACTGGAATATTATCACCTGTGTATTAGTTATGATATCTAATTTAACAATTAACTGGAATATTATCACCTGTGTATTCATGATGACATCTAATTTAACAATTAACTGGAATATTATCACCTGTGTATTAGTGATGACATCTAATTTAACAATTAACTGGAATATTATCCCCTGTGTAATAGTGATGACATCTAATTTAACAATTAACTGGAATATTATCCCCTGTGTATTAGTGATGACATCTAATTTAACAATTAACTGGAATATTATCACCTGTGTATTAGTGATGACATCTAATTTAACAATTTACTGGAATATTATCACCTGTGTATTAGTGATGACATCTAATTTAACAATTAACTGGAATATTATCACCTGTGTATTAGTGATGATATCTAATTTAACAATTAACTGGAATATTATCACCTGTGTATTAGTCATGATATCTAATTTAACAATTAACTGGAATATTATCATCTGTGTATTAGTGATGATATCTAATTTAACAATTAACTGGAATATTATCACCTGTGTATTAGTGATGATATCTAATTTAACAATTAACTGGAATATTATCCCCTGTGTATTAGTGATGATATCTAATTTAACAATTAACTGGAATATTATCACCTGTGTATTAGTGATGACATCTAATTTAACAATTAACTGGAATATTATCACCTGTGTATTAGTCATGATATCTAATTTAACAATTAACTGGAATATTATCACCTGTGTATTAGTGATGATATCTAATTTAACAATTAACTGGAATATTATCACCTGTGTATTGGTGATGATATCTAATTTAACAATTAACTGGAATATTATCACCTGTGTATTAGTGATGATATCTAATTTAACAATTAACTGGAATATTATCCCCTGTGTATTAGTGATGACATCTAATTTAACAATTAACTGGAATATTATCACCAGTGTATTGGTGATGATATCTAATTTAACAATTAACTGGAATATTATCACCTGTGTATTAGTGATGATATCTAATTTAACAATTAACTGGAATATTATCCCCTGTGTATTAGTGATGACATCTAATTTAACAATTAACTGGAATATTATCACCTGTGTATTAGTGATGATATCTAATTTAACAATTAACTGGAATATTATCACCTGCGTATTGGTGATGATATCTAATTTAACAATTAACTGGAATATTATCACCTGTGTATTAGTGATGATATCTAATTTAACAATTAACTGGAATATTATCCCCTGTGTATTAGTGATGACATCTAATTTAACAATTAACTGGAATATTATCACCTGTGTATTGGTGATGATATCTAATTTAACAATTAACTGGAATATTATCACCTGTGTATTAGTGATGATATCTAATTTAACAATTAACTGGAATATTATCCCCTGTGTATTAGTGATGACATCTAATTTAACAATTAACTGGAATATTATCACCTGTGTATTAGTGATGATATCTAATTTAACAATTAACTGGAATATTATCACCTGTGTATTAGTGATGATATCTAATTTAACAATTAACTGGAATATTATCACCTGTGTATTAGTGATGATATCTAATTTAACAATTAACTGGAATATTATCCCCTGTGTATTAGTGATGATATCTAATTTAACAATTAACTGGAATATTATCACCTGTGTATTAGTGATGACATCTAATTTAACAATTAACTGGAATATTATCACCTGTGTATTAGTCATGATATCTAATTTAACAATTAACTGGAATATTATCACCTGTGTATTAGTGATGATATCTAATTTAACAATTAACTGGAATATTATCACCTGTGTATTGGTGATGATATCTAATTTAACAATTAACTGGAATATTATCACCTGTGTATTAGTGATGATATCTAATTTAACAATTAACTGGAATATTATCCCCTGTGTATTATTGATGACATCTAATTTAACAATTAACTGGAATATTATCACCTGCGTATTGGTGATGATATCTAATTTAACAATTAACTGGAATATTATCAACTGTGTATTAGTGATGATATCCAATTTAACAATTAACTGGAATATTATCCCCTGTGTATTAGTGATGACATCTAATTTAACAATTAACTGGAATATTATCACCTGTGTATTAGTGATGATATCTAATTTAACAATTAACTGGAATATTATCACCAGCGTATTGGTGATGATATCTAATTTAACAATTAACTGGAATATTATCACCTGTGTATTAGTGATGATATCTAATTTAACAATTAACTGGAATATTATCCCCTGTGTATTAGTGATGACATCTAATTTAACAATTAACTGGAATATTATCACCTGTGTATTGGTGATGATATCTAATTTAACAATTAACTGGAATATTATCACCTGTGTATTAGTGATGATATCTAATTTAACAATTAACTGGAATATTATCCCCTGTGTATTAGTGATGACATCTAATTTAACAATTAACTGGAATATTATCACCTGTGTATTAGTGATGATATCTAATTTAACAATTAACTGGAATATTATCACCTGTGTATTAGTGATGATATCTAATTTAACAATTAACTGGAATATTATCACCTGTGTATTAGTGATGATATCTAATTTAACAAGTAACTGGAATATTATCACCTGTGTATTAGTTATGATATCTAATTTAACAATTAACTGGAATATTATCACCTGTGTATTCATGATGACATCTAATTTAACAATTAACTGGAATATTATCACCTGTGTATTAGTGATGACATCTAATTTAACAATTAACTGGAATATTATCCCCTGTGTATTAGTGATGACATCTAATTTAACAATTAACTGGAATATTATCCCCTGTGTATTGGTGATGACATCTAATTTAACAATTAACTGGAATATTATCACCTGTGTATTAGTGATGACATCTAATTTAACAATTTACTGGAATATTATCACCTGTGTATTAGTGATGACATCTAATTTAACAATTAACTGGAATATTATCACCTGTGTATTAGTGATGATATCTAATTTAACAATTAACTGGAATATTATCACCTGTGTATTAGTGATGACATCTAATTTAACAATTAACTGGAATATTATCACCTGTGTATTAGTGATGACATCTAATTTAACAATTAACTGGAATATTATCCCCTGTGTATTAGTGATGATATCTAATTTAACAATTAACTGGAATATTATCACCTGTATATTAGTGATGACATCTAATTTAACAATTAACTGTAATATTGTCACCTGTGTATTAGTGATGATATCTAATTTAACAATTAACTGGAATATTATCACCTGTGTATTAGTGATGAAATCTAATTTAACAATTTACTGGAATATTATCACCTGTGTATTAGTGATGATATCTAATTTAACAATTAACTGGAATATTATCACCTGTGTATTAGTGATGATATCTAATTTAACAATTAACTGGAATATTATCACCTGTGTATTAGTGATGATATCTAATTTAACAATTAACTGGAATATTATCACCTGTGTATTAGTGATGATATCTAATTTAACAATTAACTGGAATATTATCCCCTGTGTATTAGTGATGACATCTAATTTAACAATTAACTGGAATATTATCACCTGCGTATTGGTGATGATATCTAATTTAACAATTAACTGGAATATTATCACCTGTGTATTAGTGATGATATCTAATTTAACAATTAACTGGAATATTATCACCTGTGTATTAGTGATGATATCTAATTTAACAAGTAACTGGAATTTTATCACCTGTGTATTAGTTATGATATCTAATTTAACAATTAACTGGAATATTATCACCTGTGTATTCATGATGACATCTAATTTAACAATTAACTGGAATATTATCACCTGTGTATTAGTGATGACATCTAATTTAACAATTAACTGGAATATTATCCCCTGTGTATTAGTTATGACATCTAATTTAACAATTAACTGGAATATTATCCCCTGTGTATTGGTGATGACATCTAATTTAACAATTAACTGTAATATTATCACCTGTGTATTAGTGATGACATCTAATTTAACAATTTACTGGAATATTATCACCTGTGTATTAGTGATGAAATCTAATTTAACAATTAACTGGAATATTATCACCTGTGTATTAGTGAGGATATCTAATTTAACAATTAACTGGAATATTATCACCTGTGTATTAGTGATGACATCTAATTTAACAATTAACTGGAATATTATCACCTGTGTATTAGTGATGACATCTAATTTAACAATTAACTGGAATATTATCCCCTGTGTATTAGTGATGATATCTAATTTAACAATTAACTGGAATATTATCACCTGTATATTAGTGATGACATCTAATTTAACAATTAACTGTAATATTGTCACCTGTGTATTAGTGATGATATCTAATTTAACAATTAACTGGAATATTATCACCTGTGTATTAGTGATGAAATCTAATTTAACAATTTACTGGAATATTATCACCTGTGTATTAGTGATGATATCTAATTTAACAATTAACTGGAATATTATCACCTGTGTATTAGTGATGATATCTAATTTAACAATTAACTGGAATATTATCACCTGTGTATTAGTGATGATAACTAATTTAACAATTAACTGGAATATTATCACCTGTGTATTAGTGATGATATCTAATTTAACAATTAACTGGAATATTATCCCCTGTGTATTAGTGATGATATCTAATTTAACAATTAACTGGAATATTATCACCTGCGTATTGGTGATGATATCTAATTTAACAATTAACTGGAATATTATCACCTGTGTATTAGTGATGATATCTAATTTAACAATTAACTGGAATATTATCACCTGTGTATTAGTGATGATATCTAATTTAACAAGTAACTGGAATATTATCACCTGTGTATTAGTGATGACATCTAATTTAACAATTAACTGGAATATTATCACCTGTGTATTAGTGATGATATCTAATTTAACAATTTACTGGAATATTATCACCTGTGTATTAGTGATGATATCTAATTTAACAATTAACTGGAATATTATCACCTGTGTATTAGAGATGACATCTAATTTAACAATTAACTGGAATATTATCACCTGTGTATTAGTGATGACATCTAATTTAACAATTAACTGGAATATTATCCCCTGTGTAATAGTGATGACATCTAATTTAACAATTAACTGGAATATTATCCCCTGTGTATTAGTGATGACATCTAATTTAACAATTAACTGGAATATTATCACCTGTGTATTAGTGATGACATCTAATTTAACAATTTACTGGAATATTATCACCTGTGTATTAGTGATGACATCTAATTTAACAATTAACTGGAATATTATCACCTGTGTATTAGTGATGATATCTAATTTAACAATTAACTGGAATATTATCACCTGTGTATTAGTGATGACATCTAATTTAACAATTAACTGGAATATTATCACCTGTGTATTAGTGATGACATCGAATTTAACAATTAACTGCAATATTATCCCCTGTGTATTAGTGATGATATCTAATTTAACAATTAACTGGAATATTATCACCTGTATATTAGTGATGACATCTAATTTAACAATTAACTGGAATATTATCACCTGTGTATTAGTGATGATATCTAATTTAACAATTAACTGGAATATTATCACCTGTGTATTAGTGATGACATCTAATTTAACAATTAACTGGAATATTATCACCTGTGTATTAGTGACGACATCTAATTTAACAATTAACTGGAATATTATCCCCTGTGCATTAGTGACGATATCTAATTTAACAATTAACTGGAATATTATCACCTGCGTATTAGTGATGATATCTAATTTAACAATTAACTGGAATATTATCACCTGCGTATTGGTGATGATATCTAATTTAACAATTAACTGGAATATTATCCCCTGTGTCTTAGTGATGATATCTAATTTAATAATTAACTGGAATATTATCACCTGTGTATTAGTGATGATATCTAATTTAACAATTAACTGGAATATTATCACCTGTGTATTAGTGATGATATCTAATTTAACAATTAACAGGAACATTATCCCCTGTGTATTAGTGATGATATCTAATTTAACAATTAACTGGAATATTATCACCTGTGTATAAGTGATGATATCTAATTTAACAATTAATTGGAATATTATCACCTGTGTATTAGTGATGATATCTAATTTAACAATTAACTGGAATATTATCCCCTGTGTATTAGTGATGATATCTAATTTAACAATTAACTGGAATATTATCACATGTGTTTTAGTGATGACATCTAATTTAACAATTAACTAGAATATTATCACCTGTGTATTAGTCATGATATCTAATTTAACAATTAACTGGAATATTATCATCTGTGTATTAGTGATGATATCTAATTTAACAATTAACTGGAATATTATCACCTGTGTATTAGTGATGATATCTAATTTAACAATTAACTGGAATATTATCCCCTGTGTATTAGTGATGATATCTAATTTAACAATTAACTGGAATATTATCACCTGTGTATTAGTGATGACATCTAATTTAACAATTAACTGGAATATTATCACCTGTGTATTAGTCATGATATCTAATTTAACAATTAACTGGAATATTATCACCTGTGTATTAGTGATGATATCTAATTTAACAATTAACTGGAATATTATCACCTGTGTATTGGTGATGATATCTAATTTAACAATTAACTGGAATATTATCACCTGTGTATTAGTGATGATATCTAATTTAACAATTAACTGGAATATTATCCCCTGTGTATTATTGATGACATCTAATTTAACAATTAACTGGAATATTATCACCTGCGTATTGGTGATGATATCTAATTTAACAATTAACTGGAATATTATCACCTGTGTATTAGTGATGATATCCAATTTAACAATTAACTGGAATATTATCCCCTGTGTATTAGTGATGACATCTAATTTAACAATTAACTGGAATATTATCACCTGTGTATTAGTGATGATATCTAATTTAACAATTAACTGGAATATTATCACCAGCGTATTGGTGATGATATCTAATTTAACAATTAACTGGAATATTATCACCTGTGTATTAGTGATGATATCTAATTTAACAATTAACTGGAATATTATCCCCTGTGTATTAGTGATGACATCTAATTTAACAATTAACTGGAATATTATCACCTGTGTATTGGTGATGATATCTAATTTAACAATTAACTGGAATATTATCACCTGTGTATTAGTGATGATATCTAATTTAACAATTAACTGGAATATTATCACCTGTGTATTAGTGATGATATCTAATTTAACAATTAACTGGAATATTATCACCTGTGTATTAGTGATGATATCTAATTTAACAATTAACTGGAATATTATCCCCTGTGTATTAGTGATGACATCTAATTTAACAATTAACTGGAATATTATCACCTGTGTATTGGTGATGATATCTAATTTAACAATTAACTGGAATATTATCACCTGTGTATTAGTGATGATATCTAATTTAACAATTAACTGGAATATTATCCCCTGTGTATTAGTGATGACATCTAATTTAACAATTAACTGGAATATTATCACCTGTGTATTAGTGATGATATCTAATTTAACAATTAACTGGAATATTATCACCTGTGTATTAGTGATGATATCTAATTTAACAATTAACTGGAATATTATCACCTGTGTATTAGTGATGATATCTAATTTAACAAGTAACTGGAATATTATCACCTGTGTATTAGTTATGATATCTAATTTAACAATTAACTGGAATATTATCACCTGTGTATTCATGATGACATCTAATTTAACAATTAACTGGAATATTATCACCTGTGTATTAGTGATGACATCTAATTTAACAATTAACTGGAATATTATCCCCTGTGTATTAGTGATGACATCTAATTTAACAATTAACTGGAATATTATCCCCTGTGTATTGGTGATGACATCTAATTTAACAATTAACTGGAATATTATCACCTGTGTATTAGTGATGACATCTAATTTAACAATTTACTGGAATATTATCACCTGTGTATTAGTGATGACATCTAATTTAACAATTAACTGGAATATTATCACCTGTGTATTAGTGATGATATCTAATTTAACAATTAACTGGAATATTATCACCTGTGTATTAGTGATGACATCTAATTTAACAATTAACTGGAATATTATCACCTGTGTATTAGTGATGACATCTAATTTAACAATTAACTGGAATATTATCCCCTGTGTATTAGTGATGATATCTAATTTAACAATTAACTGGAATATTATCACCTGTATATTAGTGATGACATCTAATTTAACAATTAACTGTAATATTGTCACCTGTGTATTAGTGATGATATCTAATTTAACAATTAACTGGAATATTATCACCTGTGTATTAGTGATGAAATCTAATTTAACAATTTACTGGAATATTATCACCTGTGTATTAGTGATGATATCTAATTTAACAATTAACTGGAATATTATCACCTGTGTATTAGTGATGATATCTAATTTAACAATTAACTGGAATATTATCACCTGTGTATTAGTGATGATATCTAATTTAACAATTAACTGGAATATTATCACCTGTGTATTAGTGATGATATCTAATTTAACAATTAACTGGAATATTATCCCCTGTGTATTAGTGATGACATCTAATTTAACAATTAACTGGAATATTATCACCTGCGTATTGGTGATGATATCTAATTTAACAATTAACTGGAATATTATCACCTGTGTATTAGTGATGATATCTAATTTAACAATTAACTGGAATATTATCACCTGTGTATTAGTGATGATATCTAATTTAACAAGTAACTGGAATTTTATCACCTGTGTATTAGTTATGATATCTAATTTAACAATTAACTGGAATATTATCACCTGTGTATTCATGATGACATCTAATTTAACAATTAACTGGAATATTATCACCTGTGTATTAGTGATGACATCTAATTTAACAATTAACTGGAATATTATCCCCTGTGTATTAGTTATGACATCTAATTTAACAATTAACTGGAATATTATCCCCTGTGTATTGGTGATGACATCTAATTTAACAATTAACTGTAATATTATCACCTGTGTATTAGTGATGACATCTAATTTAACAATTTACTGGAATATTATCACCTGTGTATTAGTGATGAAATCTAATTTAACAATTAACTGGAATATTATCACCTGTGTATTAGTGAGGATATCTAATTTAACAATTAACTGGAATATTATCACCTGTGTATTAGTGATGACATCTAATTTAACAATTAACTGGAATATTATCACCTGTGTATTAGTGATGACATCTAATTTAACAATTAACTGGAATATTATCCCCTGTGTATTAGTGATGATATCTAATTTAACAATTAACTGGAATATTATCACCTGTATATTAGTGATGACATCTAATTTAACAATTAACTGTAATATTGTCACCTGTGTATTAGTGATGATATCTAATTTAACAATTAACTGGAATATTATCACCTGTGTATTAGTGATGAAATCTAATTTAACAATTTACTGGAATATTATCACCTGTGTATTAGTGATGATATCTAATTTAACAATTAACTGGAATATTATCACCTGTGTATTAGTGATGATATCTAATTTAACAATTAACTGGAATATTATCACCTGTGTATTAGTGATGATAACTAATTTAACAATTAACTGGAATATTATCACCTGTGTATTAGTGATGATATCTAATTTAACAATTAACTGGAATATTATCCCCTGTGTATTAGTGATGATATCTAATTTAACAATTAACTGGAATATTATCACCTGCGTATTGGTGATGATATCTAATTTAACAATTAACTGGAATATTATCACCTGTGTATTAGTGATGATATCTAATTTAACAATTAACTGGAATATTATCACCTGTGTATTAGTGATGATATCTAATTTAACAAGTAACTGGAATATTATCACCTGTGTATTAGTGATGACATCTAATTTAACAATTAACTGGAATATTATCACCTGTGTATTAGTGATGATATCTAATTTAACAATTTACTGGAATATTATCACCTGTGTATTAGTGATGATATCTAATTTAACAATTAACTGGAATATTATCACCTGTGTATTAGAGATGACATCTAATTTAACAATTAACTGGAATATTATCACCTGTGTATTAGTGATGACATCTAATTTAACAATTAACTGGAATATTATCCCCTGTGTAATAGTGATGACATCTAATTTAACAATTAACTGGAATATTATCCCCTGTGTATTAGTGATGACATCTAATTTAACAATTAACTGGAATATTATCACCTGTGTATTAGTGATGACATCTAATTTAACAATTTACTGGAATATTATCACCTGTGTATTAGTGATGACATCTAATTTAACAATTAACTGGAATATTATCACCTGTGTATTAGTGATGATATCTAATTTAACAATTAACTGGAATATTATCACCTGTGTATTAGTGATGACATCTAATTTAACAATTAACTGGAATATTATCACCTGTGTATTAGTGATGACATCGAATTTAACAATTAACTGCAATATTATCCCCTGTGTATTAGTGATGATATCTAATTTAACAATTAACTGGAATATTATCACCTGTATATTAGTGATGACATCTAATTTAACAATTAACTGGAATATTATCACCTGTGTATTAGTGATGATATCTAATTTAACAATTAACTGGAATATTATCACCTGTGTATTAGTGATGACATCTAATTTAACAATTAACTGGAATATTATCACCTGTGTATTAGTGACGACATCTAATTTAACAATTAACTGGAATATTATCCCCTGTGCATTAGTGACGATATCTAATTTAACAATTAACTGGAATATTATCACCTGCGTATTAGTGATGATATCTAATTTAACAATTAACTGGAATATTATCACCTGCGTATTGGTGATGATATCTAATTTAACAATTAACTGGAATATTATCCCCTGTGTCTTAGTGATGATATCTAATTTAATAATTAACTGGAATATTATCACCTGTGTATTAGTGATGATATCTAATTTAACAATTAACTGGAATATTATCACCTGTGTATTAGTGATGATATCTAATTTAACAATTAACAGGAACATTATCCCCTGTGTATTAGTGATGATATCTAATTTAACAATTAACTGGAATATTATCACCTGTGTATAAGTGATGATATCTAATTTAACAATTAACTGGAATATTATCACCTGTGTATTAGTGATGATATCTAATTTAACAATTAACTGGAATATTATCCCCTGTGTATTAGTGATGATATCTAATTTAACAATTAACTGGAATATTATCACATGTGTTTTAGTGATGACATCTAATTTAACAATTAACTAGAATATTATCACCTGTGTATTAGTCATGATATCTAATTTAACAATTAACTGGAATATTATCATCTGTGTATTAGTGATGATATCTAATTTAACAATTAACTGGAATATTATCACCTGTGTATTAGTGATGATATCTAATTTAACAATTAACTGGAATATTATCCCCTGTGTATTAGTGATGATATCTAATTTAACAATTAACTGTAATATTATCACCTGTGTATTAGTGATGACATCTAATTTAACAATTAACTGGAATATTATCACCTGTGTATTAGTCATGATATCTAATTTAACAATTAACTGGAATATTATCACCTGTGTATTAGTGATGATATCTAATTTAACAATTAACTGGAATATTATCACCTGTGTATTGGTGATGATATCTAATTTAACAATTAACTGGAATATTATCACCTGTGTATTAGTGATGATATCTAATTTAACAATTAACTGGAATATTATCCCCTGTGTATTATTGATGACATCTAATTTAACAATTAACTGGAATATTATCACCTGCGTATTGGTGATGATATCTAATTTAACAATTAACTGGAATATTATCACCTGTGTATTAGTGATGATATCCAATTTAACAATTAACTGGAATATTATCCCCTGTGTATTAGTGATGACATCTAATTTAACAATTAACTGGAATATTATCACCTGTGTATTAGTGATGATATCTAATTTAACAATTAACTGGAATATTATCACCAGCGTATTGGTGATGATATCTAATTTAACAATTAACTGGAATATTATCACCTGTGTATTAGTGATGATATCTAATTTAACAATTAACTGGAATATTATCCCCTGTGTATTAGTGATGACATCTAATTTAACAATTAACTGGAATATTATCACCTGTGTATTGGTGATGATATCTAATTTAACAATTAACTGGAATATTATCACCTGTGTATTAGTGATGATATCTAATTTAACAATTAACTGGAATATTATCCCCTGTGTATTAGTGATGACATCTAATTTAACAATTAACTGGAATATTATCACCTGTGTATTAGTGATGATATCTAATTTAACAATTAACTGGAATATTATCACCTGTGTATTAGTGATGATATCTAATTTAACAATTAACTGGAATATTATCACCTGTGTATTAGTGATGATATCTAATTTAACAAGTAACTGGAATATTATCACCTGTGTATTAGTTATGATATCTAATTTAACAATTAACTGGAATATTATCACCTGTGTATTCATGATGACATCTAATTTAACAATTAACTGGAATATTATCACCTGTGTATTAGTGATGACATCTAATTTAACAATTAACTGGAATATTATCCCCTGTGTATTAGTGATGACATCTAATTTAACAATTAACTGGAATATTATCCCCTGTGTATTGGTGATGACATCTAATTTAACAATTAACTGGAATATTATCACCTGTGTATTAGTGATGACATCTAATTTAACAATTTACTGGAATATTATCACCTGTGTATTAGTGATGACATCTAATTTAACAATTAACTGGAATATTATCACCTGTGTATTAGTGATGATATCTAATTTAACAATTAACTGGAATATTATCACCTGTGTATTAGTGATGACATCTAATTTAACAATTAACTGGAATATTATCACCTGTGTATTAGTGATGACATCTAATTTAACAATTAACTGGAATATTATCCCCTGTGTATTAGTGATGATATCTAATTTAACAATTAACTGGAATATTATCACCTGTATATTAGTGATGACATCTAATTTAACAATTAACTGTAATATTGTCACCTGTGTATTAGTGATGATATCTAATTTAACAATTAACTGGAATATTATCACCTGTGTATTAGTGATGAAATCTAATTTAACAATTTACTGGAATATTATCACCTGTGTATTAGTGATGATATCTAATTTAACAATTAACTGGAATATTATCACCTGTGTATTAGTGATGATATCTAATTTAACAATTAACTGGAATATTATCACCTGTGTATTAGTGATGATATCTAATTTAACAATTAACTGGAATATTATCACCTGTGTATTAGTGATGATATCTAATTTAACAATTAACTGGAATATTATCCCCTGTGTATTAGTGATGACATCTAATTTAACAATTAACTGGAATATTATCACCTGCGTATTGGTGATGATATCTAATTTAACAATTAACTGGAATATTATCACCTGTGTATTAGTGATGATATCTAATTTAACAATTAACTGGAATATTATCACCTGTGTATTAGTGATGATATCTAATTTAACAAGTAACTGGAATTTTATCACCTGTGTATTAGTTATGATATCTAATTTAACAATTAACTGGAATATTATCACCTGTGTATTCATGATGACATCTAATTTAACAATTAACTGGAATATTATCACCTGTGTATTAGTGATGACATCTAATTTAACAATTAACTGGAATATTATCCCCTGTGTATTAGTTATGACATCTAATTTAACAATTAACTGGAATATTATCCCCTGTGTATTGGTGATGACATCTAATTTAACAATTAACTGTAATATTATCACCTGTGTATTAGTGATGACATCTAATTTAACAATTTACTGGAATATTATCACCTGTGTATTAGTGATGAAATCTAATTTAACAATTAACTGGAATATTATCACCTGTGTATTAGTGAGGATATCTAATTTAACAATTAACTGGAATATTATCACCTGTGTATTAGTGATGACATCTAATTTAACAATTAACTGGAATATTATCACCTGTGTATTAGTGATGACATCTAATTTAACAATTAACTGGAATATTATCCCCTGTGTATTAGTGATGATATCTAATTTAACAATTAACTGGAATATTATCACCTGTATATTAGTGATGACATCTAATTTAACAATTAACTGTAATATTGTCACCTGTGTATTAGTGATGATATCTAATTTAACAATTAACTGGAATATTATCACCTGTGTATTAGTGATGAAATCTAATTTAACAATTTACTGGAATATTATCACCTGTGTATTAGTGATGATATCTAATTTAACAATTAACTGGAATATTATCACCTGTGTATTAGTGATGATATCTAATTTAACAATTAACTGGAATATTATCACCTGTGTATTAGTGATGATAACTAATTTAACAATTAACTGGAATATTATCACCTGTGTATTAGTGATGATATCTAATTTAACAATTAACTGGAATATTATCCCCTGTGTATTAGTGATGATATCTAATTTAACAATTAACTGGAATATTATCACCTGCGTATTGGTGATGATATCTAATTTAACAATTAACTGGAATATTATCACCTGTGTATTAGTGATGATATCTAATTTAACAATTAACTGGAATATTATCACCTGTGTATTAGTGATGATATCTAATTTAACAAGTAACTGGAATATTATCACCTGTGTATTAGTTATGATATCTAATTGAACAATTAACTGGAATATTATCACCTGTGTATTCATGATGACATCTAATTTAACAATTAACTGGAATATTATCACCTGTGTATTAGTGATGCCATCTAATTTAACAATTAACTGGAATATTATCCCCTGTGTATTAGTGATGACATCTAATTTAACAATTAACTGGAATATTATCACCTGTGTATTAGTGATGACATCTAATTTAACAATGTACTGGAATATTATCACCTGTGTATTAGTGATGACATCTAATTTAACAATTAACTGGAATATTATCACCTGTGTATTAGTGATGATATCTAATTTAACAATTAACTGGAATATTATCACCTGTGTATTAGTGATGATATCTAATTTAACAAGTAACTGGAATATTATCACCTGTGTATTAGTGATGATATCTAATTTAACAATTAACTGGAATATTATCAACTGTGCATTAGTGATGATATCTAATTTAACAATTAACTGGAATATTATCACCTGTGTATTAGTGATGACATCTAATTTAACAATTAACTGGAATATTATCCCCTGTGTATTAGTGATGATATCTAATTTAACAATTAACTGGAATATTATCACCTGTGTATTAGTGATGATATCTAATTTAACAATTAACTGGAATATTATCACCTGTGTATTAGTCATGATATCTAATTTAACAATTAACTGGAATATTATCACCTGTGTATAAGTGATGACATCTAATTTAACAATTAACTGGAATATTATCACCTGTGTATTAGTGATGACATCTAATTTAACAATTAACTGGAATATAATCCCTTGTGTATTAGTGATGATGTCTAATTTAACAATTAACTGGAATATTATCACCTGTGTATTCGTGATGATATCTAATTTAACAATTAACTGGAACTTTATCACCTGCGTATTAGTGATGACATCTAATTTAACAATTAACTGGAATATTATCGCCTGTGTATTAGTGATGACATCTAATTTAACAATTAACTGGAATATTATCACCTGTGTATTTGTGATGCTATCTAATTTAACAATTAACTGGAATATTATCACCTGTGTATTAGTGATGATATCTAATTTAACAATTAACTGGAATATTTTCACCTGTGTATTAGTGATGATATCTAATTTAACAATTAACTGGAATATTATCACCTGTGTATTAGTGATGATATCTAATTTAACAATTAACTGGAATATTATCACCTGTGTATTAGTGATGACATCTAATTTAACAATTAACTGGAATATTATCACCTGTGTATTAGTGATGACATCTAATTTAACAATTAACTGGAATATTATCCCCTGTGTATTAGTGATGATATCTAATTTAACAATTAACTGGAATATTATCACCTGTGTATTAGTGATGACATCTAATTTAACAATTAATTGGAATTTTATCACCTGCGTATTAGTGATGACATCTAATTTAACAATTAACTGGAATATTATCACCTGTGTATTAGTGATGATATCTAATTTAACAATTAACTGGAATATTATCACCTGTGTATTGGTGATGATATATAACTTAACAATTTACTGGAATATTATCACCTGTGTATTAGTGATGATATCTAATTTAACAATTAACTGGAATATTATCACCTGTGTATTAGTGATGATATCTAATTTAACAATTAACTGGAATATTATCCCCTGTGTATTAGTGATGATATCTAATTTAACAATTAACTGGAATATTATCACCTGTGTATTAGTGATGATATCTAATTTAACAATTAACTGGAATATTATCACCTGTGTATTAGTGATGACATCTAATTTAACAATCAACTGGAATATTATCACCTGTGTATTAGTGATGATATCTAATTTAACAATTAACTGGAATATTATCCCCTGTGTATTAGTGATGATATCTAATTTAACAATTAACTGGAATATTATCACCTGTGTATTAGTGATGACATCTAATTTAACAATTAACTGGAATATTATCACCTGTGTATTAGTCATGATATCTAATTTAACAATTAACTGGAATATTATCACCTGTGTATTAGTGATGATATCTAATTTAACAATTAACTGGAATATTATCACCTGTTTATTAGTGATGATATCTAATTTAACAATTAACTGGAATATTATCCCCTGTGTATTAGTGATGATATCTAATTTAACAATGAACTGGAATATTATCACCTGTGTATTAGTCATGATATCTAATTTAACAATTAACTGGAATATTATCACCTGTGTATTAGTGATGATATCTAATTTAACAATTAACTGGAATATTATCACCTGTGTATTAGTGATGACATCTAATTTAACAATTAACTGGAATATTATCACCTGTGTATTAGTGATGACATCTAATTTAACAATTAACTGGAATATTATCACCTGTGTATTGGTGATGATATCTAATTTAACAATTAACTGGAATATTATCACCTGTGTATTAGTGATGATATCTAATTAAACAATTAACTGGAATATTATCACCTGTGTATTAGTGATGATATCTAATTTAACAATTAAAAGGAATATTATCCCCTGTGTATTAGTGATGACATCTAATTTAACAATTAACTGGAATATTATCACCTGTGTATTAGTGATGACATCTAATTTAACAATTAACTGGAAGATTATCACCTGTGTATTAGTGATGATATCTAATTTAACAATTAACTGGAATATTATCACCTGTGTATTAGTGATGACATCTAATTTAACAATTAACTGGAATATTATCCCCTGTGTATTAGTGATGATATCTAATTTAACAATTAACTGGAATATTATCACCTGTGTATTAGTGATGATATCTAATTTAACAATTAACTGGAATATTATCACCTGTGTATTAGTGATGATATCTAATTTAACAATTAACTGGAATATTATCCCCTGTGTATTAGTGATGATATCTAATTTAACAATTAACTGGAATATTATCACCTGTGTATTAGTGATGACATCTAATTTAACAATTAACTGGAATATTATCACCTGTGTAGTAGTCATGATATCTAATTTAACAATTAACTGGAATATTATCACCTGTGTATTAGTGAAAACATATAATTTAACAATTAACTGGAATATTATCACCTGTGTATTGGTGATGATATCTAATTTAACAATTAACTGGAATATTATCACCTGTGTATTAGTGATGATATCTAATTTAACAATTAACTGGAATATTATCCCCTGTGTATTAGTGATGATATCTAATTTAACAATTAACTGGAATATTATCACCTGTGTATTAGTCATGATATCTAATTTAACAATTAACTGGAATATTATCCCCTGTGTATTAGTGATGATATCTAATTTAACAATTAACTGGAATATTATCACCTGTGTATTAGTGATGACATCTAATTTAACAATTAACTGGAATATTATCACCTGTGTATTTGTGATGCTATCTAATTTAACAATTAACTGGAATATTATCACCTGTGTATTAGTGATGATATCTAATTTAACAATTAACTGGAATATTTTCACCTGCGTATTAGTGATGATATCTAATTTAACAATTAACTGGAATATGATCACCTGCGTATTAGTGATGATATCTAATTTAACAATTAACTGGAATATTATCACCTGTGTATTAGTGATGACATCTAATTTAACAATTAACTGGAATATTATCACCTGTGTATTAGTGATGACATCTAATTTAACAATTAACTGGAATATTATCCCCTGTTTATTAGTGATGATATCTAATTTAACAATTAACTGGAATATTATCACCTGTGTATTAGTGATGACATCTAATTTAACAATTAATTGGAATTTTATCACCTGCGTATTAGTGATGACATCTAATTTAACAATTAACTGGAATATTATCACCTGTGTATTAGTGATGATATCTAATTTAACAATTAACTGGAATATTATCACCTGTGTATTGGTGATGATATATAACTTAACAATTAACTGGAATATTATCACCTGTGTATTAGTGATGATATCTAATTTAACAATTAACTGGAATATTATCACCTGTGTATTAGTGATGATATCTAATTTAACAATTAACTGGAATATTATCCCCTGTGTATTAGTGATGATATCTAATTTAACAATTAACTGGAATATTATCACCTGTGTATTAGTGATGACATCTAATTTAACAATTAACTGGAATATTATCACCTGTGTATTAGTGATGACATCTAATTTAACAATTAACTGGAATATTATCACCTGTGTATCAGTGATGATATCTAATTTAACAATTAACTGGAATATTATCCCCTGTGTATTAGTGATGATATCTAATTTAGCAATTAACTGGAATATTATCACCTGTGTATTAGTGATGACATCTAATTTAACAATTAACTGGAATATTATCACCTGTGTATTAGTCATGATATCTAATTTAACAATTAACTGGAATATTATCACCTGTGTATTAGTGATGATATCTAATTTAACAATTAACTGGAATATTATCACCTGTTTATTAGTGATGATATCTAATTTAACAATTAACTGGAATATTATCCCCTGTGTATTAGTGATGATATCTAATTTAACAATGAACTGGAATATTATCACCTGTGTATTAGTCATGATATCTAATTTAACAATTAACTGGAATATTATCCCCTGTGTATTAGTGATGATATCTAATTTAACAATTAACTGGAATATTATCACCTGTGTATTAGTGATGACATCTAATTTAACAATTAACTGGAATATTATCACCTGTGTATTAGTGATGACATCTAATTTAACAATTAACTGGAATATTATCACCTGTGTATTAGTGATGATATCTAATTAAACAATTAACTGGAATATTATCACCTGTGTATTAGTGATGATATCTAATTTAACAATTAAAAGGAATATTATCCCCTGTGTATTAGTGATGACATCTAATTTAACAATTAACTGGAATATTATCACCTGTGTATTAGTGATGACATCTAATTTAACAATTAACTGGAATATTATCACCTGTGTATTAGTGATGATATCTAATTTAACAATTAACTGGAAGATTATCACCTGTGTATTAGTGATGATATCTAATTTAACAATTAACTGGAATATTATCACCTGTGTATTAGTGATGACATCTAATTTAACAATTAACTGGAATATTATCCCCTGTGTATTAGTGATGATATCTAATTTAACAATTAACTGGAATATTATCACCTGTGTATTAGTGATGATATCTAATTTAACAATTAACTGGAATATTATCACCTGTGTATTAGTGATGATATCTAATTTAACAATTAACTGGAATATTATCCCCTGTGTATTAGTGATGATATCTAATTTAACAATTAACTGGAATATTATCACCTGTGTATTAGTGATGACATCTAATTTAACAATTGACTGGAATATTATCACCTGTGTATTAGTCATGATATCTAATTTAACAATTAACTGAAATATTATCACCTGTGTATTAGTGAAAATATATAATTTAACAATTAACTGGAATATTATCACCTGTGTATTGGTGATGATATCTAATTTAACAATTAACTGGAATATTATCGCCTGTGTATTACTGATGATATCTAATTTAACAATTAACTGGAATATTATCACCTGTGTATTAGTGATGACATCTAATTTAACAATTAACTGGAATATTATCCCCTGTGTATTAGTGATGATATCTAATTTAACAATTTAAAGGAATATTATCACCTGTGTATTAGTGACGACATCTAATTTAACAATTAACTGGAATATTATCCCCTGTGTATTAGTGATGATATCTAATTTAACAATTAAAAGGAATATTATCACCTGTGTATTAGTGATGACAAATAATTTAACAATTAACTGGAATATTATCACCCGTGTATTAGTGATGACATCTAATTTAACAATTAACTGGAACATTATCACCTGTGTATTAGTGATGATATCTAATTTAACAATGAAATGGAATATTATCACCTGTGTATTAGTGATGACATCTAATTTAACAATTAACTGGAATATTATCCCGTGTGTATTAGTGATGATATCTAATTTAACAATTAACTGGAATATTATCACCTGTGTATTAGTGATGATATCTAATTTAACAATTAACTGGAATATTATCACCTGTTTATTAGTCATGATATCTAATTTAACAATTAACTGGAATATTATCCCGTGTGTATTAGTGATGATATCTAATTTAACAATTAACTGGAATATTATCACCTGTGTATTAGTGATGATATCTAATTTAACAATTAACTGGAATATTATCACCTGTGTATTAGTGATGATATCTAATTTAACAATTAACTGGAATATTATCACCTGTGTATTAGTGATGACATCTAATTTAACAATTAACTGGAATATTATCACCTGCGTATTGGTGATGATATCTAATTTAACAATTAACTGTAATATTATCACCTGTGTATTAGTGATGATATCTAATTAAACAATTAACTGGAATATTATCACCTGTGTATTAGTGATGATATCTAATTTAACAATTAAAAGGAATATTATCCCCTGTGTATTAGTGATGACATCTAATTTAACAATTAACTGGAATATTATCACCTGTGTATTAGTGATGACATCTAATTTAACAATTAACTGGAATATTATCACCTGTGTATTAGTGATGATATCTAATTTAACAATTAACTGGAATATTATCCCCTGTGTATTAGTGATGATATCTAATTTAACAATTAACTGGAATATTATCTCCTGTGTATTAGTGATGATATCTAATTTAACAATTAACTGGAATATTATCACCTGTGTATTAGTGATGATATCTAATTTAACAATTAACTGGAATATTATCCCCTGTGTATTAGTGATGATATCTAATTTAACAATTAACTGGAATATTATCACCTGTGTATTAGTGATGACATCTAATTTAACAATTAACTGGAATATTATCACCTGTGTATTAGTCATGATATCTAATTTAACAATTAACTGGAATATTATCACCTGTGTATTAGTGAAAATATATAATTTAACAATTAACTGGAATATTATCACCTGTGTATTGGTGATGATATCTAATTTAACAATTAACTGGAATATTATCACCTGTGTATTAGCGATGATATCTAATTTAACAATTAACTGGAATATTATCCCCCGTGTATTAGTGATGATATCTAATTTAACAATTAACTGGAATATTATCACCTGTGTATTAGTCATGATATCTAATTTAACAATTAACTGGAATATTATCCCCTGTGTATTAGTGATGATATCTAATTTAACAATTAACTGGAATATTATCAACTGTGTATTAGTGATGATATCTAATTTAGCAATTAACTGGAATATTATCACCTGTGTATTAGTGATGATATCTAATTTAACAATTAACTGGAATATTATCCCCTGTGTATTTGTGATGATATATAATTTAACAATTAACTGGAATATTATCCCCTGTGTATTAGTGATGATATCTAATTTAACAATTAACTGGAATATTATCCCCTGTGTATTAGTGATGATATCTAATTTAACAATTAACTGGAATATTATCACCTGTGTATTCGTGATGATATCTAATTTAACAATTAACTGGAATATTATCACCTGTGTATTCGTCATGATATCTAATTTAACAATTAACTGGAATATTATCACCTGTGTATTAGTGATGATATCTAATTTAACAATTAACTGGAATATTATCACCTGTGTATTGGTGATGATATCTAATTTAACAATTAACTGGAATATTATCACCTGTGTATTAGTGATGATATCTAATTTAACAATTAACTGGAATATTATCCCCTGTGTATTAGTGATGATATCTAATTTAACAATTAACTGGAATATTATCACCTGTGTATTAGTCATGATATCTAATTTAACAATTAACTGGAATATTATCCCGTGTGTATTAGTGATGATATCTAATTTAACAATTAACTGGAATATTATCACCTGTGTATTAGTGATGATATCTAATTTAACAATTAACTGGAATATTATCACCTGTGTATTAGTGATGATATCTAATTTAACAATTAACTGGAATATTATCACCTGTGTATTAGTGATGACATCTAATTTAACAATTAACTGGAATATTATCACCTGTGTATTAGTGATGACATCTAATTTAACAATTAACTGGAATATTATCACCTGTGTATTGGTGATGATATCTAATTTAACAATTAACTGGAATATTATCACCTGTGTATTAGTGATGATATCTAATTAAACAATTAACTGGAATATTATCACCTGTGTATTAGTGATGATATCTAATTTGACAATTAAAAGGAATATTATCCCCTGTGTATTAGTGATGACATCTAATTTAACAATTAACTGGAATATTATCACCTGTGTATTAGTGATGATATCTAATTTAACAATTAACTGGAAGATTATCACCTGTGTATTAGTGATGATATCTAATTTAACAATTAACTGGAATATTATCACCTGTGCATTAGTGATGATATCTAATTTAACAATTAACTGGAATATTATCACCTGTGTATTAGTGATGACATCTAATTTAACAATTAACTGGAATATTATCCCCTGTGTATTAGTGACGATATCTAATTTAACAATTAACTGGAATATTATCACCTGTGTATTAGTGATGATATCTAATTTAACAATTAACTGGAATATTATCACCTGTGTATTAGTGATGATATCTAATTTAACAATTAACTGGAATATTATCCCCTGTGTATTAGTGATGATATCTAATTTAACAATTAACTGGAATATTATCACCTGTGTATTAGTGATGACATCTAATTTAACAATTAACTGGAATATTATCACCTGTGTATTAGTCATGACATCTAATTTATCAATTAACTGGAATATTATCACCTGTGTATTAGTGAAAATATATAATTTAACAATTAACTGGAATATTATCACCTGTGTATTGGTGATGATATCTAATTTAACAATTAACTGGAATATTATCACCTGTGTATTAGTGATGATATCTAATTTAACAATTAACTGGAATATTATCCCCTGTGTATTAGTGATGATATCTAATTTAACAATTAACTGGAATATTATCACCTGTGTATTAGTCATGATATCTAATTTAACAATTAACTGGAATATTATCCCCTGTGTATTAGTGATGATATCTAATTTAACAATTTAAAGGAATATTATCACCTGTGTATTAGTGATGACATCTAATTTAACAATTAACTGGAATATTATCCCCTGTGTATTAGTGATGATATCTAATTTAACAATTAAAAGGAATATTATCACCTGTGTATTAGTGATGACATCTAATTTAACAATTAACTGGAATATTATCACCTGTGTATTAGTGATGACATCTAATTTAACAATTAACTGGAATATTATCCCGTGTGTATTAGTGATGATATCTAATTTAACAATTAACTGGAATATTATCACCTGTGTTTTAGTGATGATATCTAATTTAACAATTAACTGGAATATTATCACCTGTGTATTAGTGATGACATCTAATTTAACAATTAACTGGAATATTATCACCTGTGTATTAGCGATGACAACTAATTTAACCGTTAACTGGAATATTATCACCTGTGTATTGGTGATGATATCTAATTTAACAATTAACTGGAATATTATCACCTGTGTATTAGTGATGATATCTAATTAAACAATTAACTGGAATATTATCACCTGTGTATTAGTGATGACATCTAACTTAACAATTAACTGGAATATTATCACCTGTGTATTAGTGATGACATCTAATTTAACAATTAACTGGAATATTATCACCTGTGTATTAGTGATGATATCTAATTTAACAATTAACTGGAAGATTATCACCTGTGTATTAGTGATGATATCTAATTTAACAATTAACTGGAATATTATCACCTGTGCATTAGTGATGATATCTAATTTAACAATTAACTGGAATAGTATCACCTGTGTATTAGTGATGACATCTAATTTAACAATTAACTGGAATATTATCCCCTGTGTATTAGTGATGATATCTAATTTAACAATTAACTGGAATATTATCACCTGTGTATTAGTGATGATATCTAATTTAACAATTAACTGGAATATTTTCACCTGTGTATTAGTCATGATATCTAATTTAACAATTAACTGGAATATTATCACCTGTGTATAAGTGATGACATCTAATTTAACAATTAACTGGAATATTATCACCTGTGTATTAGTGATGACATCTAATTTAACAATTAACTGGAATATAATCACTTGTGTATTAGTGATGATGTCTAATTTAACAATTAACTGGAATATTATCACCTGTGTATTCGTGATGATATCTAATTTAACAATTAACTGGAACTTTATCACCTGCGTATTAGTGATGACATCTAATTTAACAATTAACTGGAATATTATCGCCTGTGTATTAGTGATGACATCTAATTTAACAATTAACTGGAATATTATCACCTGTGTATTTGTGATGCTATCTAATTTAACAATTAACTGGAATATTATCATCTGTGTATTAGTGATGATATCTAATTTAACAATTAACTGGAATATTTTCACCTGTGTATTAGTGATGATATCTAATTTAACAATTAACTGGAATATTATCACCTGTGTATTAGTGATGATAACTAATTTAACAATTAACTGGAATATTATCACCTGTGTATTAGTGATGACATCTAATTTAACAATTAACTGGAATATTATCACCTGTGTATTAGTGATGACATCTAATTTAACAATTAACTGGAATATTATCCCCTGTGTATTAGTGATGATATCTAATTTAACAATTAACTGGAATATTATCACCTGTGTATTAGTGATGACATCTAATTTAACAATTAATTGGAATTTTATCACCTGCGTATTAGTGATGACATCTAATTTAACAATTAACTGGAATATTATCACCTGTGTATTAGTGATGATATCTAATTTAACAATTAACTGGAATATTATCACCTGTGTATTGGTGATGATATATAACTTAACAATTAACTGGAATATTATCACCTGTGTATTAGTGATGATATCTAATTTAACAATTAACTGGAATATTATCACCTGTGTATTAGTGATGATATCTAATTTAACAATTAACTGGAATATTATCCCCTGTGTATTAGTGATGATATCTAATTTAACAATTAACTGGAATATTATCACCTGTGTATTAGTGATGATATCTAATTTAACAATTAACTGGAATATTATCACCTGTGTATTAGTGATGACATCTAATTTAACAATTAACTGGAATATTATCACCTGTGTATTAGTGATGATATCTAATTTAACAATTAACTGGAATATTATCCCCTGTGTATTAGTGATGATATCTAATTTAACAATTAACTGGAATATTATCACCTGTGTATTAGTGATGACATCTAATTTAACAATTAACTGGAATATTATCACCTGTGTATTAGTCATGATATCTAATTTAACAATTAACTGGAATATTATCACCTGTGTATTAGTGATGATATCTAATTTAACAATTAACTGGAATATTATCACCTGTTTATTAGTGATGATATCTAATTTAACAATTAACTGGAATATTATCCCCTGTGTATTAGTGATGATATCTAATTTAACAATGAACTGGAATATTATCACCTGTGTATTAGTCATGATATCTAATTTAACAATTAACTGGAATATTATCCCCTGTGTATTAGTGATGATATCTAATTTAACAATTAACTGGAATATTATCACCTGTGTATTAGTGATGACATCTAATTTAACAATTAACTGGAATATTATCACCTGTGTATTAGTGATGACATCTAATTTAACAATTAACTGGAATATTATCACCTGTGTATTGGTGATGATATCTAATTTAACAATTATCTGGAATATTATCACCTGTGTATTAGTGATGATATCTAATTAAACAATTAACTGGAATATTATCACCTGTGTATTAGTGATGATATCTAATTTAACAATTAAAAGGAATATTATCCCCTGTGTATTAGTGATGACATCTAATTTAACAATTAACTGGAATATTATCACCTGTGTATTAGTGATGACATCTAATTTAACAATTAACTGGAATATTATCACCTGTGTATTAGTGATGATATCTAATTTAACAATTAACTGGAAGATTATCATCTGTGTATTAGTGATGATATCTAATTTAACAATTAACTGGAATATTATCACCTGTGTATTAGTGATGACATCTAATTTAACAATTAACTGGAATATTATCCCCTGTGTATTAGTGATGATATCTAATTTAACAAT
Organism: Heterodontus francisci; assembly: GCF_036365525.1. NCBI lineage: Eukaryota > Metazoa > Chordata > Chondrichthyes > Heterodontiformes > Heterodontidae > Heterodontus > Heterodontus francisci. Next base: position 658,748 of record NW_027141284.1, on the reverse strand, counting down.
TAACTGGAATATTATCACCTGTGTATTAGTGATGATATCTAATTTAACAATTAACTGGAATATTATCAGCTGTGTTTTAGTGATGATATCTAATTTAACAATTAACTGGAATATTATCCCCTGTGTATTAGTGATGACATCTAATTTAACAATTAACTGGAATATTATCACCTGTGTATTAGTCATGATATCTAATTTAACAATTAACTGGAATATTATCACCTGTGTATTAGTGAAAATATATAATTTAACAATTAACTGGAATATTATCACCTGTGTATTGGTGATGATATCTAATTTAACAATTAACTGGAATATTATCACCTGTGTATTAGTGATGATATCTAATTTAACAATTAACTGGAATATTATCCCCTGTGTATTAGTGATGATATCTAATTTAACAATTAACTGGAATATTATCACCTGTGTATTAGTCATGATATCTAATTTAACAATTAACTGGAATATTATCCCCTGTGTATTAGTGATGATATCTAATTTAACAATTAACTGGAATATTATCACCTGTGTATTAGTGATGACATCTAATTTAACAATTAACTGGAATATTATCGCCTGTGTATTACTGATGATATCTAATTTAACAATTAACTGGAATATTATCACCTGTGTATTAGTGATGACATCTAATTTAACAATTAACTGGAATATTATCACCTGTGTATTAGTGATGATATCTAATTTAACAATTAACTGGAATATTATCACCTGTGTATTAGTGATGATATCTAATTTAACAATTAACTGGAATATTATCACCTGTGTATTAGTGATGATATCTAATTTAACAATTAACTGGAATATTATCCCCTGTGTATTAGTGATGATATCTAATTTAACAATTAAAAGGAATATTATCACCTGTGTATTAGTGATGACATCTAATTTAACAATTAACTGGAATATTATCACCCGTGTATTAGTGATGACATCTAATTTAACAATTAACTGGAACATTATCACCTGTGTATTAGTGATGATATCTAATTTAACAATGAACTGGAATATTATCACCTGTGTATTAGTGATGACATCTAATTTAACAATTAACTGGAATATTATCCCGTGTGTATTAGTGATGATATCTAATTTAACAATTAACTGAAATATTATCACCTGTGTATTAGAGATGATATCTAATTTAACAATTAACTGGAATATTATCACCTGTGTATTAGTGATGATATCTAATTTAACAATTAACTGGAATATTATCCCCTGTGTATTAGTGATGATATCTAATTTAACAATTAACTGGAATATTATCACCTGTGTATTAGTGATGACATCTAATTTAACAATTAACTGGAATATTATCACCTGTGTATTAGTCATGATATCTAATTTAACAATTAACTGGAATATTATCACCTGTGTATTAGTGATGATATCTAATTTAACAATTAACTGGAATATTATCACCTGTTTATTAGTGATGATATCTAATTTAACAATTAACTGGAATATTATCCCCTGTGTATTAGTGATGATATCTAATTTAACAATGAACTGGAATATTATCACCTGTGTATTAGTCATGATATCTAATTTAACAATTAACTGGAATATTATCCCCTGTGTATTAGTGATGATATCTAATTTAACAATTAACTGGAATATTATCACCTGTGTATTAGTGATGACATCTAATTTAACAATTAACTGGAATATTATCACCTGTGTATTAGTGATGACATCTAATTTAACAATTAACTGGAATATTATCACCTGTGTATTGGTGATGATATCTAATTTAACAATTAACTGGAATATTATCACCTGTGTATTAGTGATGATATCTAATTAAACAATTAACTGGAATATTATCACCTGTGTATTAGTGATGATATCTAATTTAACAATTAAAAGGAATATTATCCCCTGTGTATTAGTGATGACATCTAATTTAACAATTAACTGGAATATTATCACCTGTGTATTAGTGATGACATCTAATTTAACAATTAACTGGAATATTATCACCTGTGTATTAGTGATGATATCTAATTTAACAATTAACTGGAAGATTATCATCTGTGTATTAGTGATGATATCTAATTTAACAATTAACTGGAATATTATCACCTGTGTATTAGTGATGACATCTAATTTAACAATTAACTGGAATATTATCCCCTGGGTATTAGTGATGATATCTAATTTAACAATTAACTGGAATATTATCACCTGTGTATTAGTGATGATATCTAATTTAACAATTAACTGGAATATTATCACCTGTGTTTTAGTGATGATATCTAATTTAACAATTAACTGGAATATTATCCCCTGTGTATTAGTGATGACATCTAATTTAACAATTAACTGGAATATTATCACCTGTGTATTAGTCATGATATCTAATTTAACAATTAACTGGAATATTATCACCTGTGTATTAGTGAAAATATATAATTTAACAATTAACTGGAATATTATCACCTGTGTATTGGTGATGATATCTAATTTAACAATTAACTGGAATATTATCACCTGTGTATTAGTGATGATATCTAATTTAACAATTAACTGGAATATTATCCCCTGTGTATTAGTGATGATATCTAATTTAACAATTAACTGGAATATTATCACCTGTGTATTAGTCATGATATCTAATTTAACAATTAACTGGAATATTATCCCCTGTGTATTAGTGATGATATCTAATTTAACAATTAACTGGAATATTATCACCTGTGTATTAGTGATGACATCTAATTTAACAATTAACTGGAATATTATCGCCTGTGTATTACTGATGATATCTAATTTAACAATTAACTGGAATATTATCACCTGTGTATTAGTGATGACATCTAATTTAACAATTAACTGGAATATTATCACCTGTGTATTAGTGATGATATCTAATTTAACAATTAACTGGAATATTATCACCTGTGTATTAGTGATGATATCTAATTTAACAATTAACTGGAATATTATCACCTGTGTATTAGTGATGATATCTAATTTAACAATTAACTGGAATATTATCCCCTGTGTATTAGTGATGATATCTAATTTAACAATTAAAAGGAATATTATCACCTGTGTATTAGTGATGACATCTAATTTAACAATTAACTGGAATATTATCACCCGTGTATTAGTGATGACATCTAATTTAACAATTAACTGGAACATTATCACCTGTGTATTAGTGATGATATCTAATTTAACAATGAACTGGAATATTATCACCTGTGTATTAGTGATGACATCTAATTTAACAATTAACTGGAATATTATCCCGTGTGTATTAGTGATGATATCTAATTTAACAATTAACTGAAATATTATCACCTGTGTATTAGTGATGATATCTAATTTAACAATTAACTGGAATATTATCACCTGTGTATTAGTGATGACATCTAATTTAACAATTAACTGGAATATTATCACCTGTGTATTAGTGATGACATCTAATTTAACAATTAACTGGAATATTATCACCTGTGTATTAGTGATGACAACTAATTTAACCGTTAACTGGAATATTATCACCTGTGTATTGGTGATGATATCTAATTTAACAATTAACTGGAATATTATCACCTGTGTATTAGTGATGATATCTAATTCAACAATTAACTGGAATATTATCACCTGTGTATTAGTGATGACATCTAATTTAACAATTAACTGGAATATTATCACCTGTGTATTAGTGATGACATCTAATTTAACAATTAACTGGAATATTATCACCTGTGTATTAGTGATGATATCTAATTTAACAATTAACTGGAAGATTATCACCTGTGTATTAGTGATGATATCTAATTTAACAATTAACTGGAATATTATCACCTGTGCATTAGTGATGATATCTAATTTAACAATTAACTGGAATATTATCACCTGTGTATTAGTGATGACATCTAATTTAACAATTAACTGGAATATTATCCCCTGTGTATTAGTGATGATATCTAATTTAACAATTAACTGGAATATTATCACCTGTGTATTAGTGATGATATCTAATTTAACAATTAACTGGAATATTATCACCTGTGTATTAGTCATGATATCTAATTTAACAATTAACTGGAATATTATCACCTGTGTATAAGTGATGACATCTAATTTAACAATTAACTGGAATATTATCACCTGTGTATTAGTGATGACATCTAATTTAACAATTAACTGGAATATAATCCCCTGTGTATTAGGGATGATTTCTAATTTAACAATTAACTGGAATATTATCACCTGTGTATTCGTGATGATATCTAATTTAACAATTAACTGGAATATTATCACCTGTGTATTAGTGATGATATCTAATTTAACAATTAACTGGAATATTATCACCTGTGTATTGGTGATGATATCTAATTTAACAATTAACTGGAATATTATCACCTGTGTATTAGTGATGATATCTAATTTAACAATTAACTGGAATATTATCCCCTGTGTATTAGTGATGATATCTAATTTAACAATTAACTGGAATATTATCACCTGTGTATTAGTCATGATATCTAATTTAACAATTAACTGGAATATTATCCCCTGTGTATTAGTGATGATATCTAATTTAACAATTAACTGGAATATTATCACCTGTGTATTAGTGATGACATCTAATTTAACAATTAACTGGAATATTATCGCCTGTGTATTACTGATGATATCTAATTTAACAATTAACTGGAATATTATCACCTGTGTATTAGTGATGACATCTAATTTAACAATTAACTGGAATATTATCACCTGTGTATTAGTGATGATATCTAATTTAACAATTAACTGGAATATTATCACCTGTGTATTAGTGATGATATCTAATTTAACAATTAACTGGAATATTATCACCTGTGTATTAGTGATGATATCTAATTTAACAATTAACTGGAATATTATCCCCTGTGTATTAGTGATGATATCTAATTTAACAATTAAAAGGAATATTATCACCTGTGTATTAGTGATGACATCTAATTTAACAATTAACTGGAATATTATCACCCGTGTATTAGTGATGACATCTAATTTAACAATTAACTGGAACATTATCACCTGTGTATTAGTGATGATATCTAATTTAACAATGAACTGGAATATTATCACCTGTGTATTAGTGATGACATCTAATTTAACAATTAACTGGAATATTATCCCGTGTGTATTAGTGATGATATCTAATTTAACAATTAACTGGAATATTATCACCTGTGTATTAGTGATGATATCTAATTTAACAATTAACTGGAATATTATCACCTGTGTATTAGTGATGACATCTAATTTAACAATTAACTGGAATATTATCACCTGTGTATTAGTGATGACATCTAATTTAACAATTAACTGGAATATTATCACCTGTGTATTAGTGATGACAACTAATTTAACCGTTAACTGGAATATTATCACCTGTGTATTGGTGATGATATCTAATTTAACAATTAACTGGAATATTATCACCTGTGTATTAGTGATGATATCTAATTTAACAATTAACTGGAAGATTATCACCTGTGTATAAGTGATGATATCTAATTTAACAATTAACTGGAATATTATCACCTGTGCATTAGTGATGATATCTAATTTAACAATTAACTGGAATATTATCACCTGTGTATTAGTGATGACATCTAATTTAACAATTAACTGGAATATTATCCCCTGTGTATTAGTGATGATATCTAATTTAACAATTAACTGGAATATTATCACCTGTGTATTAGTGATGATATCTAATTTAACAATTAACTGGAATATTATCACCTGTGTATTAGTCATGATATCTAATTTAACAATTAACTGGAATATTATCACCTGTGTATAAGTGATGACATCTAATTTAACAATTAACTGGAATATTATCACCTGTGTATTAGTGATGACATCTAATTTAACAATTAACTGGAATATAATCCCCTGTGTATTAGGGATGATTTCTAATTTAACAATTAACTGGAATATTATCACCTGTGTATTCGTGATGATATCTAATTTAACAATAAACTGGAACTTTATCACCTGCGTATTAGTGATGACATCTAATTTAACAATTAACTGGAATATTTTCACCTGTGTATTAGTGATGATATCTAATTTAACAATTAACTGGAATATTATCAGCTGTGTATTAGTGATGATATCTAATTTAACAATTAACTGGAATATTATCACCTGTGTATTAGTGATGACATCTAATTTAACAATTAACTGGAATATTATCACCTGTGTATTAGTGATGACATCTAATTTAACAATTAACTGGAATATTATCCCCTGTGTATTAGTGATGATATCTAATTTAACAATTAACTGGAATATTATCACCTGTGTATTAGTGATGACATCTAATTTAACAATTAATTGGAATTTTATCACCTGCGTATTAGTGATGACATCTAATTTAACAATTAACTGGAATATTATCACCTGTGTATTAGTGATGATATCTAATTTAACAATTAACTGGAATATTATCACCTGTGTATTGGTGATGATATATAACTTAACAACTAACTGGAATATTATCACCTGTGTATTAGTGATGATATCTAATTTAACAATTAACTGGAATATTATCACCTGTGTATTAGTGATGATATCTAATTTAACAATTAACTGGAATATTATCCCCTGTGTATTAGTGATGATATCTAATTTAACAATTAACTGGAATATTATCACCTGTGTATTAGTGATGATATCTAATTTAACAATTAACTGGAATATTATCACCTGTGTATTAGTGATGACATCTAATTTAACAATTAACTGGAATATTATCACCTGTGTATTAGTGATGATATCTAATTTAACAATTAACTGGAATATTTTCACCTGTGTATTAGTGATGATGTCTAATTTAACAATTAACTGGAATATTATCACCTGTGTATTAGTGATGATATCTAATTTAACATTTAACTGGAATATTATCACCTGTGTATTAGTGATGACATCTAATTTAACAATTAACTGGAATATTATCACCTGTGTATTAGTGATGACATCTAATTTAACAATTAACTGGAATATTATCCCCTGTGTATTAGTGATGATATCTAATTTAACAATTAACTGGAATATTATCACCTGTGTATTAGCGATGACATCTAATTTAACAATTAATTGGAATTTTATCACCTGCGTATTAGTGATGACATCTAATTTAACAATTAACTGGAATATTATCACCTGTGTATTAGTGATGATATCTAATTTAACAATTAACTGGAATATTATCACCTGTGTATTGGTGATGATATATAACTTAACAACTAACTGGAATATTATCACCTGTCTATTAGTGATGATATCTAATTTAACAATTAACTGGAATATTATCACCTGTGTATTAGTGATGATATCTAATTTAACAATTAACTGGAATATTATCACCTGTGTATTAGTGATGATATCTAATTTAACAATTAACTGGAATATTATCACCTGTGTATTAGTGATGATATCTAATTTAACAATTAACTGGAATATTATCACCTGTGTATTAGTGATGACATCTAATTTAACAATTAACTGGAATATTATCACCTGTGTATTAGTGATGACATCTAATTTAACAATTAACTGGAATATAATCCCCTGTGTATTAGGGATAATGTCTAATTTAACAATTAACTGGAATATTATCACCTGTGTATTCGTGATGATATCTAATTTAACAATTAACTGGAACTTTATCACCTGCGTATTAGTGATGACATCTAATTTAACAATTAACTGGAATATTATCGCCTGTGTATTAGTGATGACATCTAATTTAACAATTAACTGGAATATTATCACCTGTGTATTTGTGATGCTATCTAATTTAACAATTAACTGCAATATTTTCACCTGTGTATTAGTGATGATATCTAATTTAACAATTAACTGGAATATTATCACCTGTGTATTAGTGATGATATCTAATTTAACAATTAACTGGAATATTATCACCTGTGTATTAGTGATGACATCTAATTTAACAATTAACTGGAATATTATCACCTGTGTATTAGTTATGACATCTAATTTAACAATTAACTGGAATATTATCCCCTGTGTATTAGTGATGATATCTAATTTAACAATTAACTGGAATATTATCACCTGTGTATTAGTGATGACATCTAATTTAACAATTAACTGGAATATTATCCCCTGTGTATTAGTGATGATATCTAATTTAACAATGAACTGGAATATTATCACCTGTGTATTAGTGATGACATCTAATTTAACAATTAACTGGAATATTATCACCTGTGTATTAGTCATGATATCTAATTTAACAATTAACTGGAATATTATCACCTGTGTATTAGTGATGATATCTAATTTAACAATTAACTGGAATATTATCACCTGTGTATTAGTGATGATATCTAATTTAACAATTAACTGGAATATTATCCCCTGTGTATTAGTGATGATATCTAATTTAACAATGAACTGGAATATTATCACCTGTGTATTAGTCATGATATCTAATTTAACAATTAACTGGAATATTATCCCCTGTGTATTAGTGATGATATCTAATTTAACAATTAACTGGAATATTATCACCTGTGTATTAGTCATGATATCTAATTTAACAATTAACTGGAATATTATCCCCTGTGTATTAGTGATGATATCTAATTTAACAATTAACTGGAATATTATCCCCAGTGTATTAGTGATGACATCTAATTTAACAATTAACTGGAATATTACCGCCTGTGTATTAGTGATGACATCTAATTTAACAATTAACTGGAATATTATCACCTGTGTATTAGTGATGATATCTAATTTAACAATTAACTGGAATATTATCACCTGTGTATTAGTGTTGATATCTAATTTAACAATTAACTGGAATATTATCACCTGTGTATTAGTGATGATATCTAATTTAGCAATTAAAAGGAATATTATCCCCTGTGTATTAGTGATGATATCTAATTTAACAATTAACTGGAATATTATCACCTGTGTATTAGTGATGACATCTAATTTAACAATGAACTGGAATATTATCACCTGTGTATTAGTGATGACATCTAATTTAACAATTAACTGGAATATTATCACCTGTGTATTAGTGATGATATCTAATTTAACAATTAACTGGAATATTATCACCTGTGTATTAGTGATGATATCTAATTTAACAATTAACTGGAATATTATCACCTGTGTATTAGTGATGATATCTAATTTAACAATTTACTGGAATATTATCACCTGTGTATTAGTGATGACATCTAATTTAACAATTAACTGGAATATTATCACCTGTTTATTGGTGATGATATCTAATTCAACAATTAACTGGAATATTATCACCTGTGTATTAGTGATGATATCTAATTAAACAATTAACTGGAATATTATCACCTGTGTATTAGTGATGATATCTAATTTAGCAATTAAAAGGAATATTATCCCCTGTGTATTAGTGATGACATCTAATTTAACAATTAACCGGAATATTATCACCTGTGTATTGGTAATGACATCTAATTTAACAATTAACTGGAATATTATCACCTGTGTATTAGTGATGATATCTAATTTAACAATTAACTGTAATATTATCACCTGTGTATTAGTGATGATATCTAATTTAACAATTAACTGGAATATTATCACCTGTGCATTAGTGATGATATCTAATTTAACAATTAACTGGAATATTATCACCTGTGTATTAGTGATGACATCTAATTTAACAATTAACTGGAATATTATCCCCTGTGTATTAGTGATGATATCTAATTTAACAATTAACTGGAATATTATCACCTGTGTATTAGTGATGATATCTAATTTAACAATTAACTGGAATATTATCACCTGTGTATTAGTGATGATATCTAATTTAACAATTAACTGGAATATTATCACCTGTGTATTAGTGATGATATCTAATTTAACAATTAACTGGAATATTATCCCCTGTGTATTAGTGATGATATCTAATTTAACAATTAACTGGAATATTATCACCTGTGTATTAGTCATGATATCTAATTTAACAATTAACTGGAATATTATCCCCTGTGTATTAGTGATGATATCTAATTTAACAATTAACTGGAATATTATCCCCAGTGTATTAGTGATGACATCTAATTTAACAATTAACTGGAATATTACCGCCTGTGTATTAGTGATGATATCTAATTTAACAATTAACTGGAATATTATCCCCTGTGTATTAGTGATGATATCTAATTTAACAATTAACTGGAATATTATCACCTGTGTATTAGTCATGATATCTAATTTAACAATTAACTGGAATATTATCCCCTGTGTATTAGTGATGATATCTAATTTAACAATTAACTGGAATATTATCCCCAGTGTATTAGTGATGACATCTAATTTAACAATTAACTGGAATATTACCGCCTGTGTATTAGTGATGACATCTAATTTAACAATTAACTGGAATATTATCACCTGTGTATTAGTGATGATATCTAATTTAACAATTAACTGGAATATTATCACCTGTGTATTAGTGATGACATCTAATTTAACAATTAACTGGAATATTATCACCTGTGTATTAGTGATGATATCTAATTTAACAATTAACTGGAATATTATCACCTGTGTATTAGTGATGATATCTAATTTAACAATTAACTGGAATATTATCACCTGTGTATTAGTGATGATATCTAATTTAACAATTAAAAGGAATATTATCCCCTGTGTATTAGTGATGATATCTAATTTAACAATTAACTGGAATATTATCACCTGTGTATTAGTGATGACATCTAATTTAACAATGAACTGGAATATTATCACCTGTGTATTAGTGATGACATCTAATTTAACAATTAACTGGAATATTATCACCTGTGTATTAGTGATGATATCTAATTTAACAATTAACTGGAATATTATCACCTGTGTATTAGTGATGATATCTAATTTAACAATTAACTGGAATATTATCACCTGTGTATTAGTGATGATATCTAATTTAACAATTTACTGGAATATTATCACCTGTGTATTAGTGATGACATCTAATTTAACAATTAACTGGAATATTATCACCTGTGTATTGGTGATGATATCTAATTCAACAATTAACTGGAATATTATCACCTGTGTATTAGTGATGATATCTAATTAAACAATTAACTGGAATATTATCACCTGTGTATTAGTGATGATATCTAATTTAACAATTAAAAGGAATATTATCCCCTGTGTATTAGTGATGACATCTAATTTAACAATTAACCGGAATATTATCACCTGTGTATTAGTGATGACATCTAATTTAACAATTAACTGGAATATTATCACCTGTGTATTAGTGATGATATCTAATTTAACAATTAACTGGAATATTATCACCTGTGTATTAGTGATGATATCTAATTTAACAATTAACTGGAATATTATCACCTGTGCATTAGTGATGATATCTAATTTAACAATTAACTGGAATATTATCACCTGTGTATTAGTGATGACATCTAATTTAACAATTAACTGGAATATTATCCCCTGTGTATTAGTGATGATATCTAATTTAACAATTAACTGGAATATTATCACCTGTGTATTAGTGATGATATCTAATTTAACAATTAACTGGAATATTATCACCTGTGTATTAGTGATGATATCTAATTTAACAATTAACTGGAATATTATCACCTGTGTATTAGTGATGACATCTAATTTAACAATTAACTGGAATATTATCACCTGTGTCTTCGTGATGACATCTAATTTAACAATTTTCTTCTTTCTTTTGGGCCTCCTTATCTCGAGAGACAATGGATACGCGCCTGAAGGTGGTCAGTGGTTTGTGAAGCAGCGCCTGGAGTGGCTATAAAGGCCAACTCTGGAGTGACAGGCTCTTCCGCAGGTGCTGCAGAGAAATTTGTTTGTTGGGGCTGTTGCACAGTTGGCTCTCCCCTTGCGCCTCTGTCTTTTTTCCTGCCAACTACTAAGTCTCTTCGACTCGCCACAATTTAGCCCTGTCTTTATGGCTGCCCGCCAGCTCTGGCGAATGCTGGCAACTGACTCCCACGACTTGTGATCAATGTCACACAATTTCATGTCGCGTTTGCAGACGTCTTTATAACGGAGACATGGACGGCCGGTGGGTCTGATACCAGTGGCGAGCTCGCTGTACAATGTGTCTTTGGGGATCCTGCCATCTTCCATGCGGCTCACATGGCCAAGCCATCTCAAGCGCCGCTGACTCAGTAGTGTGTATAAGCTGGGGGTGTTGGCCGCTTCAAGGACTTCTGTGTTGGAGATATAGTCCTGCCACCTGATGCCAAGTATTCTCCGAAGGCAGCGAAGATGGAATGAATTGAGACGTCGCTCTTGGCTGGCATACGTTGTCCAGGCCTCGCTGCCGTAGAGCAAGGTACTGAGGACACAGGCCTGATACACTCGGACTTTTGTGTTCCGTGTCAGTGCACCATTTTCCCACACTCTCTTGGCCAGTCTGAACATAGCAGTGGAAGCCTTACCCATGCGCTTGTTGATTTCTGCATCTAGAGACAGGTTACTGGTGATAGTTGAGCCTAGGTAGGTGAACTCTTGAACCACTTCCAGAGCGTGGTCGCCAATATTGATGGATGGAGCATTTCTGACATCCTGCCCCATGATGTTCGTTTTCTTGAGGCTGATGGTTAGGCCAAATTCATTGCAGGCAGACGCAAACCTGTCGATGAGACTCTGCAGGCATTCTGCAGTGTGAGATGTTAAAGCAGCATCGTCAGCAAAGAGGAGTTCTCTGATGAGGACTTTCCGTACTTTGGACTTCGCTCTTAGACGGGCAAGGTTGAACAACCTGCCCCCTGATCGTGTGTGGAGGAAAATTCCTTCTTCAGAGGATTTGAACTCATGTGAAAGCAGCAGGGAGAAGAAAATCCCAAAAAGTGTGGGTGCGAGAACACAGCCCTGTTTCACACCACTCAGGATAGGAAAGGGCTCTGATGAGGAGCCACCATGTTGAATTGTGCCTTTCATATTGTCATGGAATGAGGTGATGATACTTCGTAGCTTTGGTGGACATCCGATCTTTTCTAGTAGTCTGAAGAGACCACGTCTGCTGACGAGGTCAAAGGCTTTGGTGAGATCAATGAAAGCAATGTAGAGGGGTAATTTAACAATTAACTGGAATATAATCCCCTGTGTATTAGTGATAATGTCTAATTTAACAATTAACTGGAATATTATCACCTGTGTATTCGTGATGATATCTAATTTAACAATTAACTGGAACTTTATCACCTGCGTATTAGTGATGACATCTAATTTAACAATTAACTGGAATATTATCACCTGTGTATTAGTGATGACATCTAATTTAACAATTAACTGGAATATTATCACCTGTGTATTTGTGATGATATCTAATTTAACAATTAACTGGAATATTATCACCTGTGTATTAGTGATGATATCTAATTTAACAATTAACTGGAATATTATCACCTGTGTATTAGTGATGATATCTAATTTAACAATTAACTGGAATATTATCACCTGTGTATTAGTGATGACATCTAATTTAACAATTAACTGGAATATTATCACCTGTGTATTAGTGATGACATCTAATTTAACAATTAACTGGAATATTATCCCCTGTGTATTAGTGATGATATCTATTTGAACAATTAACTGGAATATTATCACCTGTGTATTAGTGATGACATCTAATTTAACAATTAATTGGAATTTTATCACCTGTGTATTAGTGATGACATCTAATTTAAAAATTAACTGGAATATTTTCACCTGTGTATTAGTGATGATATCTAATTTAACAATTAACTGGAATATTATCACCTGTGTATTGGTGATCATTATATAACTTAACAATTAACTGGAATATTATCCCCTGTGTATTAGTGATGATATCTATTTGAACAATTAACTGGAATATTATCACCTGTGTATTAGTGATGACATCTAATTTAACAATTAATTGGAATTTTATCAACTGTGTATTAGTGATGACATCTAATTTAACAATTAACTGGAATATTATCACCTGTGTATTAGTGATGACATCTAATTTAACAATTAACTGGAATATTATCACCTGTGTATTAGTGATGACATCTCATTTAACAATTAACTGGAATATTATCCCCTGTGTATTAGTGATGATATCTATTTGAACAATTAACTGGAATATTATCACCTGTGTATTAGTGATGATATCTAATTTAACAATTAACTGGAATATTATCCCCTGTGTATTAGTGATGATATCTAATTTAACAATTAACTGGAATATTATCACCTGTGTATTAGTGATGACATCTAATTTAACAATTAACTGGAATATTATCACCTGTGTATTAGTGATGATATCTAATTTAACAATTAACTGGAATATTATCACCTGTGTATTAGTGATGATATCTAATTTAACAATTAACTGGAATATTATCCCCTGTGTATTAGTGATGACATCTAATTTAACAATTAACTGGAATATTATCACCTGTGTATTAGGGATGACATCTAATTTAACAATTAACTGGAATATTATCCCCTGTGTATTAGTGATGATATCTAATTTAACAATTAACTGGAATATTATCACCTGTGAATTAGTGATGACATCTAATTTAACAATTAACTGGAATATTATCCCCTGTGTATTAGTGATGATATCTAATTTAACAATTAACTGGAATATTATCCCCTGTGTATTAGTGATGATATCTAATTTAACAATTAACTGGAATATTATCCCCTGTGTATTAGTGGTGATATCTAATTTAACAATTAACTGGAATATTATCACCTGTGTATTAGTGATGACATCTAATTTAACAATTAACTGGAATATTATCACCTGTGTATTAGTGATGATATCTAATTTAACAATTAACTGGAATATTATCCCGTGTATTAGTGATGACATCTAATTTAACAATTAACTGGAATATTATCACCTGTGTATTAGTGATGATATCTAATTTTATAATTAACTGGAATATTAACACCTATGTATTAGAGATGACATCTAATTTAACAATTAACTGGAATATTAAAACCTGTGTATTAGTGATGACATCTAATTTAACAATTAACTGGAATATTATCACCTGTGTATTAGTGATGACATCTAATTTAACAATTAACTGGAATATTGTCACCTGTGTATTAGTGATGATATCTAATTTAACAATTAACTGGAATATTATCACCTGTGTTTTAGTGATGATATCTAATTTAACAATTAACTGGAATATTATCACCTGTGTATTAGTGATGACATCTAATTTAACAATTAACTGGAAGATTATCACCTGTGTATTAGTGATGATATCTAATTTAACAATTAACTGGAATATTATCACCTGTGTATTAGTGATGATATCTAATTTAACAATTAACTGGAATATTATCCCCTGTGTATTAGTGATGATATCTAATTTAACAATTAACTGGAATATTATCCCCTGTGTATTAGTGATGACATCTAATTTAACAATTAACTGGAATATTATCCCCTGTGTATTAGTGATGATATCTAATTTAACAATTAACTGGAATATTATCCCCTGTGTATTAGTGATGATATCTAATTTAACAATTAACTGGAATATTATCCCCTGTGTATTAGTGATGATATCTAATTTAACAATTAACTGGAATATTATCCCCTGTGTATTAGTGATGACATCTAATTTAACAATTAACTGGAATATTATCACCTGTGTATTAGTGATGATATCTAATTTAACAATTAACTGGAATATTATCCCCTGTGTATTAGTGATGATATCTAATTTAACAATTAACTGGAATATTATCACCTGTGAATTAGTGATGACATCTAATTTAACAATTAACTGGAATATTATCCCCTGTGTATTAGTGATGATATCTAATTTAACAATTAACTGGAATATTATCACCTGTGTATTAGTGATGACATCTAATTTAACAATTAACTGGAATATTATCACCTGTGTATTAGTGATGATATCTAATTTAACAATTAACTGGAATATTATCACCTGTGTATTAGTGATGATATCTAATTTAACAATTAACTGGAATATTATCCCCTGTGTATTAGTGATGATATCTAATTTAACAATTAACTGGAATATTATCACCTGTGTATTAGTGATGATATCTAATTTAACAATTAACTGGAATATTATCCCCTGTGTATTAGTGATGATATCTAATTTAACAATTAACTGGAATATTATCACCTGTGAATTAGTGATGACATCTAATTTAACAATTAACTGGAATATTATCCCCTGTGTATTAGTGATGATATCTAATTTAACAATTAACTGGAATATTATCACCTGTGTATTAGTGATGACATCTAATTTAACAATTAACTGGAATATTATCACCTGTGTATTAGTGATGATATCTAATTTAACAATTAAAAGGAATATTATCCCCTGTGCATTATTGATGAAATCTAATTTAACAATTAACTGGAATATTATCACCTGTGTATTAGTGATGATATCTAATTTAACAATTAACTGGAATATTATCACCTGTGTATTAGTGATGACATCTAATTTAACAATTAACTGGAATATTATCACCTGTGTATTAGTGATGATATCTAATTTAACAATTAACTGGAATATTATCACCTGTGTATTAGTGATGACATCTAATTTAACAATTAACTGGAATATTATCACCTGTGTATTAGTGATGATATCTAATTTAACAATTAACTGGAATATTATCACCTGTGTATTAGTGATGACATCTAATTTAACAATTAACTGGAATATTATCACCTGTGTATTAGTGATGATATCTAATTTAACAATTAACTGGAATATTATCCCGTGTATTAGTGATGACATCTAATTTAACAATTAACTGGAATATTATCACCTGTGTATTAGTGATGATATCTAATTTAATAATTATCTGGAATATTAACACCTATGTATTAGAGATGACATCTAATTTAACAATTAACTGGAATATTAAAACCTGTGTATTAGTGATGACATCTAATTTAACAATTAACTGGAATATTATCACCTGTGTATTAGTGATGACATCTAATTTAACAATTAACTGGAATATTGTCACCTGTGTATTAGTGATGATATCTAATTTAACAATTAACTGGAATATTATCACCTGTGTTTTAGTGATGATATCTAATTTAACAATTAACTGGAATATTATCACCTGTGTATTAGTGATGACATCTAATTTAACAATTAACTGGTAGATTATCACCTGTGTATTAGTGATGATATCTAATTTAACAATTAACTGGAATATTATCACCTGTGTATTAGTGATGATATCTAATTTAACAATTAACTGGAATATTATCCCCTGTGTATTAGTGATGATATCTAATTTAACAATTAACTGGAATATTATCCCCTGTGTATTAGTGATGACATCTAATTTAACAATTAACTGGAATATTATCCCCTGTGTATTAGTGATGATATCTAATTTAACAATTAACTGGAATATTATCCCCTGTGTATTAGTGATGATATCTAATTTAACAATTAACTGGAATATTATCCCCTGTGTATTAGTGATGATATCTAATTTAACAATTAACTGGAATATTATCCCCTGTGTATTAGTGATGACATCTAATTTAACAATTAACTGGAATATTATCACCTGTGTATTAGTGATGATATCTAATTTAACAATTAACTGGAATATTATCCCCTGTGTATTAGTGATGATATCTAATTTAACAATTAACTGGAATATTATCACCTGTGAATTAGTGATGACATCTAATTTAACAATTAACTGGAATATTATCCCCTGTGTATTAGTGATGATATCTAATTTAACAATTAACTGGAATATTATCACCTGTGTATTAGTGATGACATCTAATTTAACAATTAACTGGAATATTATCACCTGTGTATTAGTGATGATATCTAATTTAACAATTAACTGGAATATTATCCCCTGTGTATTAGTGATGATATCTAATTTAACAATTAACTGGAATATTATCACCTGTGTATTAGTGATGATATCTAATTTAACAATTAACTGGAATATTATCACCTGTGTATTAGTGATGACATCTAATTTAACAATTAACTGGAATATTATCACCTGTGTATTAGTGATGATATCTAATTTAACAATTAACTGGAATATTATCCCCTGTGTATTAGTGATGATATCTAATTTAACAATTAACTGGAATATTATCACCTGTGTATTAGTGATGATATCTAATTTAACAATTAACTGGAATATTATCCCCTGTGTATTAGTGATGATATCTAATTTAACAATTAACTGGAATATTATCACCTGTGAATTAGTGATGACATCTAATTTAACAATTAACTGGAATATTATCCCCTGTGTATTAGTGATGATATCTAATTTAACAATTAACTGGAATATTATCACCTGTGTATTAGTGATGACATCTAATTTAACAATTAACTGGAATATTATCACCTGTGTATTAGTGATGATATCTAATTTAACAATTAAAAGGAATATTATCACCTGTGCATTATTGATGAAATCTAATTTAACAATTAACTGGAATATTATCACCTGTGTATTAGTGATGATATCTAATTTAACAATTAACTGGAATATTATCACCTGTGTATTAGTGATGACATCTAATTTAACAATTAACTGGAATATTATCACCTGTGTATTAGTGATGATATCTAATTTAACAATTAACTGGAATATTATCACCTGTGTATTAGTGATGACATCTAATTTAACAATTAACTGGAATATTATCACCTGTGTATTAGTGATGATATCTAATTTAACAATTAACTGGAATATTATCACCTGTGTATTAGTGATGACATCTAATTTAACAATTAACTGGAATATTATCACCTGTGTATTAGTGATGATATCTAATTTAACAATTAACTGGAATATTATCCCCTGTGTATTAGTGATGATATCTAATTTAACAATTAACGGGAATATTTTCCCCTGTGTATTAGTGATGATATCTAATTTAACAATTAACTGGAATATTATCACCTGTGTATTAGTGATGATATCTAATTTAACAATTAACTGGAATATTATCACCTGTGTATTAGTGATGATATCTAATTTAACAATTAACTGTAATATTATCACCTGTGTATTAGTGATGACATCTAATTTAACAATTAACTGGAATATTATCACCTGTGTATTCGTGATGATATCTAATTTAACAATTAACTGGAATATTATCACCTGTGTATTAGTGATGATATCTAATTTAACAATTAACTGGAATATTATCACCTGTGTATTAGTGATGATATCTAATTTAACAATTAACTGGAATATTATCATCTGTGTATTAGTGATGAATCTAATTTAACAATTAACTGGAATATTATCACCTGTGTATTAGTGATGACATCTAATTTAACAATTAACTGGAATATTATCACCTGTGTATTAGTGATGACATCTAATTTAACAATTAACTGGAATATTATCACCTGTATATTAGTGATGATATCTAATTTAACAATTAACTGGAATATTATCACCTGTGTATTAGTGATGATATCTAATTTAACAATTAACTGGAATATTATCACCTGTGTATTAGTGATGAAATCTAATTTAACAATTAACTGGAATATTATCACCTGTGTATTAGTGATAATATCTAATTTAACAATTAGCCATAATATTGCGCACTGTAATTTTTGTATCATCTGTGAACTTACTGATCATACCTCCTATATTCACATCTAAATCATTAATGTGCACTACAGCAGCAAGGGTCCCAGCACCGATCCCTGTGGTACACCACTGGTCACAGGCTTCCAATCGCAAAAACAGCCCTTGCCTGTTACCCTCTGCCTCCTGCCACAAAGCCACTTTTGGATCGAATTTGCCAAATTGCCCTGGATCCCATGGGCTATTACCTTCTCAACCAATATCCCATGTGGGACCTTAACAAAACCCTTACTGAAGTCCATGTAGACTACATCGACTGCTTTACCTTCATCTACACATCTGGTCATCTCCTCGAAAAATTTAATCAAGTTAGTCAGACACGATCTCCCCCTGAAAATGCCATGCTGACTATCCCTGATTAATCCCTGCCTCTCCAAGTGGAGATTAATCCTGTCCCTCGCATCTTTTTCCAATCGTTTCCCTACCACTGATGTTAGACTCACTGACCTGTAAATACCTAGCATATCCCTGCTACCCTTCTTAATTAATGGTACCACATTCACTTTCCTCCAGTCCTGTGGTACCTTTCCTCTGGATAAAGAGGATTTGAAAACTTGTTACAAAGCCCCTGCAATCGCCTCTCTTGCCTCACGTAACAGCCAGGGATACATTTCATCTGAGCCTGGGGATTTATCTACTTTCAAACCCACTAAAACTGCTAATACTTCCTCCCTTTCAATGCTAACATGTTCAAGTATATCACAATACCCCTCCCTGATCTCTACACCTACATCATCCTTCTCCATAGTGAACACAGATGAAAAGTAATCATTTAAAACCTCACCTGTGCCCTCCGGCTCCACACACAGGTTGCCACTTTGGTGCTTAATGGTCCCTAATCTTTCCCTGGTTATCTTCTTGCCCTTGACATACTGATAAATTGCTTTAGGATTTTCCTTTCTCTTGCCTGCCAGTATTTTTTCATATCCCCTCTTCGCTCTCCTAATTACTTTTTTTAAGTTCCCCCCTACACTTTCTATACTCCTCTAGTGCCTCCGCTGTTTGTCAGCACTCTGAATCTGCAATAAGCTTCCTTCTTTTTCTGATCCAATCCTCTGTATCTCTTGACATCCAGTGTTCCCTGGACCTGTTAGTCCTCCCCATCACCTTAACGGGTGCATGTTGGCTCTGAACTCTCACTATTTTCTCTTTGAATGATGCCCATTGATCTGATATGGACTTTCCTACAAGTAGCTGCTCACAGTCCACTTTGGCCCCATCCTGTTTCATCATCTTAAAATCGGCCTTCCCCCAATTCAGTCCCTTTAGTTTCGGTCTGTCTTTGTCCTTATCCATAACTACCTTAAATCTTAGCGTTATGGTCACTAGCACCGAAATGCTCCCTCACTGACACTTCTACCACTTGTCCAGTTTCATTCCCTAGTGTTAAGTCCAGTACTGCCCCTTCTCTTGCAGGACGTCTGATGTACTGGCTCAAAAAGCTCTCCTGTATGCATTTTAAGAATTCATTCCCCTTTAAGCCTTTTGCACTAAGACTATCGCAGTTGATATCAGGGAAGTTGAAATCCCCTACTAATACTACCCTATTATTTTTACACCCCTGAGATTTGCCTATATATCTGCTCCTCTATCTCTCCCTGACTGTTTGGCAGCCTGTAGTACACTCCCAGCCAGGTGATTGCTCCCTTTATGTTTTTAAGTTCCACCCATATGGCCTCATTTAAGGAACCTTCTAAGATATCATCCCTTCTTACTGCAGTAAATGACTCCTTGATCAACAGTGCAATGCCACCTCCACTTTTACCCCCTCCCCTGTCACACTTGAAGATTCTATACCCTGGAATATTGAGCTGCCAGTCCTGCCCCGCCCACAACCATGTCTCTGTGATAGCAATATCATAATGCCATGTGCTTATCAACAACCTCAATTTATCTACCTTACTAATGAGACTCCTGTTTTTGAAATAGTTACAATCCAACCTTGCATTTTTCTCTTCTGCCTTACCAGGTCTATATTTGCTCTGCCTTCCAGCAGACTCACGTTCTGTTCCACATTACCCTCTACTGTACCTCCGCTCTGTATCCCAAACCCCTGCCGATTAGTTTAACCGCCTACCCCCAACCCCCCCAATAAAGAACGAACAAACCTCCAAACAAGGATGCTTGTCCCTTTCCAGTTCAGGTGCAACCTGTCCAACTTGGACAAGTCCCACTTTTGCCAGAAATATACCCAGTGATCCAGGAAACTGAAGCCCTCCCTCCTGCATGATCTCCTCAGCCAGATATTCATCTGCTCTATCCTCCTATTTCTAAAGTCATTAGCACGTGGCACCGGGAGGAATCCAGAGATTGCAACCTTAGAGGTCCTCCTTTTTAATCTGCTTCCTCGCACCCTAAATTCTTGTTGCAGGACCTCATCCCTATTTCTACCTATGTCGTTCGTACCAATGTGTACCACGATCTCTGACTATTCACCCTCTCCCTTTAGAATGTCCAGCAGCCGCTCTGAGACATCCTTGACCCGAGCACCAGGGAGGCAACATACAATCCTGGAGTCTCATTTGCGGCCACAGAAACACCTGTCTGTTCCCCCAGTGTGTGAGATATCTGAATGGGGAAGATCAATCTGCTCACTCAGGTACACCCAGACCGGCTGCAGGGGAGAGAGGCGGGAATTGGATAGATATAATTAAAGATATGTACCCAGTCTGGTACTGAATTCCATACAGAGCACAGAAAGATCCCAGGCTCCCTCCTGGCCTTTGCAGAGTGAACGGATCTCAGCCAGTCAGGTGCTGAGATGCATACACAGAGCACAGGAAGATCCCAGTCTGTGCAGAGTCAACGGATCTCACAGAGTATGTTACTGCGTACCGCACAGAGGAAGATCTCAGGCTCCATTCCTGACTGGTGCTGAACGAGCACCTAACCCAACACAGACAAACTGACTGAGGCTAAGAGCTCAGAACAAAGCAGCTGAATGCTCAGACAGCCAGAGAGAAACAGTGATAACATGCGATAAATATTTACACAGTTGTAGACTGTTCAGAAACATTCACTCACTTGTTTACTAGAATTTCAAATTGGATCCAAAATTGGCTTAGTGGCAGGAGGCAGAGGGTGATGGTCGAGGGTTGATTTTGCGAATGGAAGTCTGTGACCAGTGGTGTACCACAGGGATCGATGCTGGGACCCTTGCTGTTTGTAGTGTACATTAATGATTTAGACCTGAAAATAGGTGGTATGATCAGTAAGTTCTCAGATGACACAAAGAATGATGGTGTTGTAAATAGTAAGGAGGAAATCCTTAGATTACAGGATGATATAGATGGGCAGAGCAGTGGCAAATTGAATTTAATCCTGAGAAGTGTGAGGTGATGCATTTTGGGAGGACTAATAAGGCAAGGGAATATACAATGGATGGTACGACCCTAGACAGTACAGAGGGTCAGAGGGAGTGGGGTGTACTTGTCCATATATTACTGACGGCAACAGCACAGGTAGATAAGATGGTTAGAAAGGCTTCTGGGATACTTGCCTTTATTAGCTGAGGCATAGAATATTAGAGCAGGGATGCTATAATGAAGCTGCATAAAACTCTGGGTAAGCCACAGCTGGAGTACTGCGTATGGTTCTGGTTAACACACTATAGGAAGGATGTGATTGCACAACAGAAGGTGCAGAGGTGATTCACCAGAATGTTGCCTGGGCTGGAGCATTTCAGCTATGAAGAGAGACTGAAAAGGCGAGGGTTGTTTTCCTTCCAGCAGAGAAGTCTGAGGTGGTACATGATTGAGGTATACAAAATTATGAGGGGCTTTGATAGGATAGATTGGAAGAAACATTTTCCCATTGCGGAGGTGTCAATAAGGTGTCAACCAGGGGATATCGATTTAAGGTTAGGGGCAGGAGATACAGAGGAGATTTGAGGCAAAATGTTTTCACCCAGCGGGTGGTTGGAATCTGGAACACACTGCCTGAAGAGGTGGTAGAAGCAAGAACACTCAACATTTAAGTCTTTAGATGAACACTTGAAATGCCATAGTATACAAGGCTACAGGACAAGTGCTGGAAAATGGGATTACAACATATAGGTGCTTGATGGCCGGCACAGACACGATGGGCTGAAAGGCCTGTTTCTGAGCGGAATAACTCCATCACTCTATGACATTAATAAGGTAGAATTCATTTTCAATCCATTTAACTATAAAGTCTGACCACATTTTCCATGAGAAATGATGATTTTAGGTTGTCATGGAGCAGTCACTGATCGGTTCATTGGACACCTGATTTACAAACAAAGGATTCCTGCTCTGAGACTCTCACCTTACAACATCCTATTACTGACAGTCAGATAAACACAACAGTATCAATAGAACACGGTATATTAAAATAGAAATATGAAGGAGGGACAGACAGAACAAACAAATAATGCAATCCCTGTCACTTCAAACATCAAATTGTCTGACTGGACAACCCTGAGACATTGGTCAAACTGAGACAGGTAAACTGACCTGTTTAACTGCATGGGTCAGGGACAATAATGAAAATTCAATTCACTGCAGTGGGAAACAAGTTGCTGCTTCCCAACAAAGACCAGCTTTATATCGATAACGTATCACAAAATGAGAACTTATTCCAAACTCATTCTTTATTAAGCTGAATAATGGACACACAGATACAGAAATAGATTTACATCTGTGTATATGTGGCTCAAAGAGATTCCACAAATCACAGAAGTGGAAATCACGTCACCACAAATAAGGGACTGTCCATAAAGGAACTCAAGAGAATTTTCCATCACAGGTTATGAGGGATTGTCTGGAAAGCAACATTAGGAAAATCCTCAGTTAAACAAAAAACTTCCAAGGGAGAATTATTCGTGCATTTAAATGATAAGGAACTGTTCACAATTCTTCATCAGAGAAATGTCAATCCAAACAATAAAGGACTGACCGTAAATCACCTACAGAACAATCACTGTCAATTATTAAAGGACTGACCGTAAATCACCTACAGAACAATCACTGTCCAATTATTAAAGGACTGACCGTAAATCACCTACAGAACAATCACTGTCCAATTATTAAAGGACTGACCGTAAATCACCTACAGAACAATCACTTTCCAATTATTAAAGGACTGACCGTAAATCACCCACAGAGCAATCACTGTCCAATTATTAAAGGACTGACCGTAAATCACCTGCAGAACAATCACTGTCAATTATTAAAGGACTGACCGTAAATCACCTACAGAACAATCACTGTCAATTATTAAAGGACTGACCGTAAATCATCTACAGAACAATCACTGTCCAATTATTAAAGGACTGACCGTAAATCACCGACAGAACAATCACTGTCCAATTATTAAAGGACTGACCGTAAATCACCGACAGAACAATCACTGTCAATTATTAAAGGACTGACAGTAAATCGCCTACAGAACAATCACTGTCCAATTATTAAAGGACTGACCGTAAATCACCTACAGAACAATCACTGTCAATTATTAAAGGACTGACAGTAAATCACCTACAGAACAATCAATATCCAATTATTAAAGGACTGACCGTAAATCACCCACAGAACAATCACTGTCCAATTATAAAAGGACTGACCGTAAATCACCTACAGAACAATCACTGTCCAATTATTAAAGGATGACCGTAAATCTCCTACAGAACAATCACTGTCCAATTATTAAAGGACTGACCGTAAATCACCTACAGAACAATCACTGTCCAATTATTAAAGGACTGACCGTAAATCACCTACAGAACAATCACTGTCAATTATTAAAGGACTGACCGTAAATCACCTACAGAACAATCACTGTCAATTATTAAAGAACTGACCGTAAATCACCTACAGAACAATCACTGTCAATTAATAAAGGACTGACCGTAAATCACCTACAGAACAATCACTGTCAATTATTAAAGGACTGACCGTAAATCACCTACAGAACAATCACTGTCCAATTATTAAAGGACTGACCGTAAATCACCTACAGAACAATCACTGTCAATCATTAAAGGACTGACCTTGAATCACCTACAGAACAATCACTGTCCAATTATTAAAGGACTGACCGTAAATCACCTACAGAACAATCACTGTCAATTATTAAAGGACTGACCGTAAATCACCTACAGAACAATCACTGTCCAATTATTAAAGGACTGACCGTAAATCACCTACAGAACAATCACTGTCCAATTATTAAAGGACTGACCGTAAATCACCTACAGAACAATCACTGTCCAATTATTAAAGGACTGACCGTAAATCACCTACAGAACAATCACTGTCCTATTATTAAAGGACTGACCGTAAATCACCGACAGAACAATCACTGTCCAATTATTAAAGGACTGACCGTAAATCACCTACAGAACAATCACTTTCCAATTATTAAAGGACTGACCGTAAATCACCCACAGAGCAATCACTGTCCAATTATTAAAGGACTGACCGTAAATCACCTACAGAACAATCACTGTCCAATTATTAAAGAACTGAGCGTAAATCACCTACAGAACAATCACTGTCCAATTATTAAAGGACTGACCGTAAATCACCTACAGAACAATCACTGTCAATTATTAAAGGACTGACCGTAAATCACCCACAGAACAATCACTGTCAATTATTAAAGGACTGACCGTAAATCACCTACAGAACAATCACTGTCCAATTATTAAAGGACTGACCGTAAATCACCTACAGAACAATCACTGTCCAATTATTAAAGGGCTGACCGTAAATCACCTACAGAACAATCACTGTCCAATTATTAAAGGACTGACCGTAAATCACCTACAGAACAATCACTGTCAATTATTAAAGGCCTGACCGTAAATCACCTACAGAACAATCACTGTCCAATTATTAATGTACTGACCGTAAATCACCGACTGAACAATCACTGTCCAATTATTAAAGGACTGACCGTAAATCACCCACAGAGCGATCACTGTCCAATTATTAAAGGTCTGACCGTAAATCACCTACAGAACAATCACTGTCAATTATTAAAGGACTGACCGTAAATCACCTACAGAACAATCACTGTCAATTATTAAAGGACTGACCGTAAATCACCTACAGAACAATCACTATCCAATTATTAAAGGACTGACCGTAAATCACCTACAGAACAATCACTGTCCAATTATTAAAGGACTGACCGTAAATCACCGACAGAACAATCACTGTCCAATTATTAAAGGACTGACCGTAAATCACCAACAGAACAATCACTGTCCAATTATTAAAGGACTGACCGTAAATCACCTACAGAACAATCACTGTCCAATTATTAAAGGACTGACCGTAAATCACCTACAGAACAATCACTATCCAATTATTAAAGGACTGACCATAAATCACCGACAGAACATTCACTCTCCCATTATTAAAGGACTGACCGTAAATCACCTACAGAACAATCAATGTCAATCATTAAAGGACTGACCTTAAATCACCTACAGAACAATCACTGTCCAATTATTAAAGGACTGACCGTAAATCACCTACAGAACAATCACTGTCAATTATTAAAGGACTGACCGTAAATCACCTACAGAACAATCACTGTCCAATTATTAAAGGACTGACCGTAAATCACCTACAGAACAATCACTGTCCAATTACTAAAGGACTGACCGTAAATCACCTACAGAACAATCACTGTCCTATTATTAAAGGACTGACCGTAAATCACCTACAGAACAATCACTGTCCAATTATTAAAGGACTGACCGTAAATCACCTACAGAACAATCACTTTCCAATTATTAAAGAACTGACCGTAAATCACCCACAGAGCAATCACTGTCCAATTATTAAAGGACTGACCGTAAATCACCTACAGAACAATCACTGTCCAATTATTAAAGAACTGAGCGTAAATCACCTACAGAACAATCACTGTCCAATTATTAAAGGACTGACCGTAAATCACCTACAGAACAATCACTGTCAATTATTAAAGTACTGACCGTAAATCACCCACAGAACAATCACTGTCAATTATTAAAGGACTGACCGTAAATCACCTACAGAACAATCACTGTCCAATTATTAAAGGACTGACCGTAAATCACCAACAGAACAATCACTGTCCAATTATTAAAGGGCTGACCGTAAATCACCTACAGAACAATCACTGTCCAATTATTAAAGGACTGACCGTAAATCACCTACAGAACAATCACTGTCAATTATTAAAGGCCTGACCGTAAATCACCTACAGAACAATCACTGTCCAATTATTAAAGGAATGACCGTAAGTCACCTACATAACAATCACGATCCAATTATTAAAGGACTGACCGTAAATCACCTACAGAACAATCACTGTCCAATTATTAATGTACTGACCGTAAATCACCGACTGAACAATCACTGTCCAATTATTAAAGGACTGACCGTAAATCACCCACAGAGCAATCACTGTCCAATTATTAAAGGTCTGACCGTAAATCACCTACAGAACAATCACTGTCAATTATTAAAGGACTGACCGTAAATCACCTACAGAACAATCACTGTCAATTATTAAAGGACTAACCGTAAATCACCTACAGAACAATCACTATCCAATTATTAAAGGACTGACCGTAAATCACCTACAGAACAATCACTGTCCAATTATTAAAGGACTGACCGTAAATCACCGACAGAACAATCACTGTCCAATTATTAAATGACTGACCGTAAATCACCAACAGAACAATCACTGTCCAATTATTAAAGGACTGACCGTAAATCACCTACAGAACAATCACTGTCCAATTATTAAAGGACTGACCGTAAATCACCTACAGAACAATCACTATCCAATTATTAAAGGACTGACCATAAATCACCTACAGAACAATCACTCTCCCATTATTAAAGGACTGACCGTAAATCACCTACAGAACAATCACTGTCCAATTATTAAAGGACTGACCGTAAATCACCTACAGAACAATCACTGTCCAATTATTAAAGGACTGACCGTAAATCACCTACAGAACAATCACTGTCCAATTATTAAAGGACTGACCGTAAATCACCTACAGAACAATCACTCTCCCATTATTAAAGGACTGACCGTAAATCACCTGCAGAACAATCACTGTCCAATTATTAAAGGACTGACCGTAAATCACCTACAGAACAATCACTGTCCAATTATTAAAGGAATGACCGTAAATCACCTACAGAACAATCACTGTCCAATTATTAAAGGACTGACCGTAAATCACCGACAGAACAATCACTGTCCAATTATTAAAGTACTGACCGTAAATCACCTACAGAACAATCACAGTCCAATTATTAAAGGACTGACCGTAAATCACCCACAGAGCAATCACTGTCCAATTATTAAAGGTCTGACCGTAAATCACCTACAGAACAATCACTGTCAATTATTAAACGACTGACCGTAAATCACCTACAGAACAATCACTGTCAATTATTAAAGGACTGACCGTAAATCACCTACAGAACAATCACTATCCAATTATTAAAGGACTGACCGTAAATCACCTACAGAACAATCACTGTCCAATTATTAAAGGACTGACCGTAAATCACCTACAGAACAATCACTGTCCAATTATTAAAGAACTGACCGTAAATCACCTACAGAACAATCACTGTCCAATTATTAAAGGACTGACCGTAAATCACCTACAGAACAATCACTGTCCAATTATTAAAGGACTGACCGTAAATCACCTACAGTACAATCACTGTCCAATTATTAATGTACTGACCGTAAATCACCTACAGAACAATCACTGTCCAATTATTAAAGGACTGACCGTAAATCACCTACAGAACAATCACTATCCAATTATTAAAGGGCTGACCGTAAATCACCTACAGAACAATCACTGTCCAATTATTAAAGGACTGACCGTAAATCACCGACAGAACAATCACTATCCTATTATTAAAGGACTGACCGTAAATCACCTACAGAACAATCACTATCCAATTATTAAAGGACTGACCGTAAATCACCTACAGAACAATCACTGTCCAATTATTCAAGGACTGACCGTAAATCACCTACAGAACAATCACTGTCAATTATTAAAGGACTGACCGTAAATCACCTACAGAACAATCACTGTCCAATTATTAAAGGACTGACCGTAAATCACCTACAGAACAATCACTGTCAATTATTAAAGGACTGACCGTAAATCACCTACAGAACAATCACTGTCCAATTATTAAAGGACTGACCGTAAATCACCTACAGAACAATCACTGTCAATTATTAAAGGACTGACCGTAAATCACCTACAGAACAATCACTGTCCAATTATTAAAGGACTGACCGTAAATCACCTACAGAACAATCACGATCCAATTATTAAAGGACTGACCGTAAATCACCTACAGAACAATCACTCTCCAATTATAAAAGCACTGACCGTAAATCACCTACAGAACAATCACTGTCCAATTATTAAAGGACTGACCGTAAATCAACTACAGAACAATCACTGTCCAATTATTAAAGGACTGACCGTAAATCACCTACAGAACAATCACTGTCCAATTATTAAAGGACTGACCGTAAATCACCTACAGAACAATCACTGTCCAATTATTAAAGGACTGACCGTAAATCACCTACAGAACAATCACTGTCCAATTATTAAAGGACTGACCGTAAATCACCTACAGAACTATCACTGTCCAATTATTAAAGGACTGACGGGAAATCACCGACAGAACAATCACTGTCCAATTATTAAAGGACTGACTGTAAATCACCTGCAGAACAATCACTGTCCAATTATTAAAGGACGGACCGTAAATCACCTACAGAACAATCACTGTCCAATTATTAAATGACTGACCGTAAATCACCTACAGAACAATCACTGTCCAATTATTAAAGGACTGACCGTAAATCACCTACAGAACAATCACTGTCAATTATTAAAGGACTGACCGTAAATCACCTACAGTACAATCACTGTCCAATTATTAAAGGACTGATCGTAAATCACCTACAGAACAATTACTATCCAATTATCAAAGGACTGACCGTAAATCACCTACAGAACAATCACTGTCCAATTATTAAAGTACTGACCGTAAATCACCTACAGAACAATCACAGTCCAATTATTAAAGGACTGACCGTAAATCACCCACAGAACAATCACTGTCAATTATTAAAGGACTGACCGTAAATCACCTACAGAACAATCACTGTCAATTATTAAAGGACTGACCGTAAATCACCGACAGAACAATCACTATCCAATTATTAAAGGACTGACCGTAAATCACCTACAGAACAATCACTCTCCCATTATTAAAGGACTGACCGTAAATCACCTACAGAACAATCACTGTCCAATTATTAAAGGACTGACCGTAAATCACCTACAGAACAATCACTGTCAATTATTAAAGGACTGACCGTAAATCACCTACAGAACAATCACTATCCAATTATTAAAGGACTGACCGTAAATCACCTACAGAACAATCACTGTCCAATTATTAAAGGACTGACCGTAAATCACCTACAGAACAATCACTGTCAATTATTAAAGGACTGACCGTAAATCACCTACAGAACAATCACTTTCCAATTATTAAAGGACTGACCGTAAATCACCTACAGAACAATCACTGTCAATTATTAAAGGACTGACCGTAAATCACCTACAGAACAATCACTGTCCAATTATTAAAGGACTGACAGTAAATCACCTAGAGAACAATCACTGTCCAATTATTAAAGGACTGACCGTAAATCACCTACAGAACAATCACGATCCAATTATTAAAGGACTGACCGTAAATCACCTACAGAACAATCACTATCCAATTATTAAAGGACTGACCGTAAATCACCTACAGAACAATCACTGTCCAATTAATAAAGGACTGACCGTAAATCACCTACAGAACAATCACTGTCCAATTATTAAAGGACTGACCGTAAATCACCTACAGAACAATCACTGTCCAATTATTAAAGGACTGACAGTAAATCACCTAGAGAACAATCACTGTCCAATTATTAAAGGACTGACCGTAAATCACCTACAGAACAATCACGATCCAATTATTAAAGGACTGACCGTAAATCACCTACAGAACAATCACTATCCAATTATTAAAGGACTGACCGTAAATCACCTACAGAACAATCACTGTCCAATTAATAAAGGACTGACTGTAAATCACCTACAGAACAATCACTGTCCAATTATTAAAGGACTGACCGTAAATCACCTACAGAACAATCACTGTCCAATTATTAAAGGACTGACCGTAAATCACCTACAGAACAATCACTGTCCAATTATTAAAGGACTGACCGTAAATCACCTACAGAACAATCACTGTCCAATTATTAAAGGACTGACCGTAAATCACCTACAGAACAATCACTGTCCAATTATTAAAGGACTGACCGTAAATCACCTACAGAACAATCACTGTCCAATTATTAAAGGACTGACGAGAAATCACCTACAGAACAATCACTATCCAATTATTAAAGGACTGACCGTAAATCACCTACAGAACAATCACTATCCAATTATTAAAGGACTGACCATAAATCACCTACAGAACAATCACTGTCCAATTATTAAAGGACTGACCGTAAATCACCTGCAGAACAATCACTGTCCAATTATTAAAGGACTGACCATAAATCACCTACAGAACAATCACTGTCCAATTATTAAAGGGCTGACGGGAAATCACCTACAGAACAATCACTATCCAATTATTAAAGGACTGACCGTAAATCACCGACAGAACAATCACTTTCCAATTATTAAAGGACTGACCGTAAATCACCTACAGAACAATCACTGTCCAATTATTAAAGGACTGACCGTAAATCACCAACAGAACAATCACTATACAATTATTAAAGGACTGACCGTAAATCACCTACAGAACAATCACTGTCCAATTATTAAAGGACTGACCGTAAATCACCGACAGAACAATAACTGTCCAATTATTAAAGGACTGACCATAAATCACCTACAGAACAATCACTGTCTAATTATTAAAGGACTGACCATAAATCACCTACAGAACAATCACTGTCCAATTATTAAAGGACTGACCATAAATCACCTACAGAACAATCACTGTCCAATTATTAAAGGACTGACCGTAAATCACCTACAGAACAATCACTGTCCAATTATTAAAGGACTGACCGTAAATCACCTACAGAACAATCACTATCCAATTATTAAAGGACTGACCGTAAATCACCTGCAGAACAATCACTGTCCAATTATTAAAGGACTGACCGTAAATCACGGACAGAACAATCACTGTCCAATTATTAAAGGACTGACCGTAAATCACCTACAGAACAATCACTGTCCAATTATTAAAGGACTGACCGTAAATCACCGACAGAACAATCACTGTCCAATTATTAAAGGACTGAGCGTAAATCACCTACAGAACAATCACTGTCTAATTATTAAAGGACTGACCGTAAATTACCTCCAGAACAATCACTGTCCAATTATTAAAGGAATGACCGTAAATCACCTGCAGAACAATCACTGTCCAATTATTAAATCACTGAGCGTAAATCACCTACAGAGCAATCACTGTCCAATTATTAAAGGACCCACCATAAATCACCTACAGAACAATCACTGTCCAATTATTAAAGGACTGACGGGAAATCACCTACAGAACAATCACTATCCAATTATTAAAGGACTGACCGTAAATCACCTACAGTACAATCACTGTCCAATTATTAAAGGAGTGACCGTAAATCACCTGCAGAACAATCACTGTCCAATTATTAAAGGACTGACCATAAATCACCTACAGAACAATCACTGTCCAATTATTAAAGGACTGACCGGAAATCACCTACAGAACAATCACTATCCAATTATTAAAGGACTGACCGTAAATCACCTACAGAACAATCACTGTCCAATTATTAAAGGACTGACCGTAAATCACCTGCAGAACAATCACTGTCCAATTATTAAAGGACTGACCGTAAATCACCAACAGAACAATCACTGTCCAATTATTAAAGGACTGACCGTAAATCACCGACAGAACAATCACTGTCCAATTATTAAAGGACTGACCGTAAATCACCTGCAGAACAATCACTGTCCAATTATTAAAGGACTGACCGTAAATCACCAACAGAACAATCACTGTCCAATTATTAAAGGACTGACCGTAAATCACCGACAGAACAATCACTGTCCAATTATTAAAGGACTGACCATAAATCACCGACAGAACAATCACTGTCCAATTATTAAAGGACTGACCGTAAATCACCGACAGAACAATCACTGTCCAATTATTAAAGGACTGACCGTAAATCACCTACAGAACAATCACTATCCAATTATTAAAGAACTGACCGTAAATCACCTGCAGAACAATCACTATCCAATTATTAAAGGACTGACCATAAATCACCTACAGAACAATCACTGTCAAATTATTAAAGGACTGACCGTAAATCACCTACAGAACAATCACTATCCAATTATTAAAGGACTGACCGTAAATCACCTACAGAACAATCACTATCCAATTATTAAAGGACTGACCGTAAATCACCTACAGAACAATCACTGTCCGATTATTAAAGGACTGACCGTAAAGCACCTACAGAACAATCACTGTCCATTTATTAAAGGACTGACCGTAAATCACCTACAGAACAATCACTGTCCAATTATTAAAGGACTGACCGTAAATCACCTACAGAACAATCACCATCTGAAGAACAGGGAACTTTCCATAAATCTCCTGTTAAACCATTTTGAGTTATATATTGAGGGAATGATCATTAATCAACATTGGAGCACTCTCTGCACCTGTGATGACTAAGCGGTTCTCACCTGGTATGGTCCTCAGCCCCACACAAAGAACAGGAAAATCCCAAGCTCCATTCCCAGCCTGGGTTGATTGAGCTGCTTTTACCTCTTGTGTTACTTTGTCCCAAACAGTGATCAGGAAGATCCCAGGCTCCATCTCCCTCCTCATTTGTGTAGTTTTGAGCTCTATGCTCAAAGAGCAGACCAGCTCCATGACCCATTCCATACCGATGCTGATTTGGCCCCCTGCTCTATTTTATGTTATCAGGGGGTGATCATACCTCACTGCAGAGTGTATCGAAGGCTCGGCTCCTCAATCTCCTGCATCAATGCAGCCGCTCATCCAACTTGCTGGTGTTTCATGTGGAGACAGGAACAGGACATTCTGCTCAGTCAGGAATTCCCAAACTAACTGCAAGACAGAGATGTAGTAATTGGATCCACACAATGAGAGGTACATAGCCAGTGTGAACTGGGCCATAGACAGAGCAGGAAGATCCCAGGTCCCAACCTCACCTGGAATCAGAGCGCTGGAGAATGGCGAAAGTACAGATGGAGGATATGCAGCTCCTCCTGTCCATGCTACCTCTATAACAGCCACACAGTTAGACACACTATCCAGTATTTCTCCATAGTCCTGCACCATTGTTTAATCTTCAGATAATATTCTGATTGCCTTTTGAAAGCCACGATTGAATCTGCCTCCACCACACTCTCAGGCAGTTCCTTACACATTCTAACCTCTCGCTGCAGAAATAGATTTTGCCTCGTCACCACTTGTTCTTTTGTCATTCACCTTCACTCCATGTCCACTGGTTCTCGGCTCCTCCACCAATGGGAACAGTTTCTCTCTATTTCCTCTGCCGAGACCCCCTCATGACTTTGAACACTTCTATCAAATCTCCTCTCAATCTTCTCTTCTCTAAGGAGATAGGTCACAGCTTCTCTAACCTATCCACATAACTGAAATCTCTCATCCCTGGAACCATTCTAGTAAATCTTTTCTGCACCCTCTCTAAAGCCTGCACATTCTTCCGAAAGTGTGGTGCCCAGAACTGAACACAATACTCCCAGTTGATGCTGAAACAATGTTCTATAAATGTTCACCATAACATCCTGGGTTCTGTACCCTATGCTCTCACTGATAAAGCCCTGGATCCAATCTGCCGTTATAACCACTTTCCCAACCTGCCCTCCAATGATTTGTGTATCTATACCCTGTGCACCCTCAGCTCCTGCACACCCTTTACAACTGTATCCTTTATATTATATTGCCTCTCCCAGTTCTTCCTAACAAAATGAATCAAATCACACGTCTCTGTATTAAATTCCATCTGTCACGTGTCTGTTCATCCCACCAGCCTGTCTATATCCTCTTGTGAGACTCTCCCTCTCCTCTTCACAGTTCACAATATTTCCAAGCTTTGTGTCATGTGTGAATATTAACAATATGTCCTGCCTGGATCATTAATAACTGATCCTAACATCAGTACCTGGGGAACTGCACTATATATCTTCCTCCAGTCTAAATAACAGTTCATCACAACACTCTGTTTCCTCTCACTCAGCCCATTTCCTATCCTTTCTGTATCTCTCCTTTTTATTCCATGGGCTGCAGTTTTGCTGGGAATTCTATTACGTGTCATTGAACCAAACACCTTTTGGAAATAACCCTTCCAAAAATGTACAGCTCGAGCTTATCCAGCTGACCACGCTTCATGTAAATGTGTTCAAAGACACAAGATGTACGGGAAATCTATACAGAGCACAGGAAGATCCCAGGCTCCATTCCCAGCCTGTGATGTGTTTCTCCCTACTCTATCCTCTGTTCATGGTGGGTGTTTTTACTTCACTGTGGTGTGTATGAAGACTCGATTTATCCTTCTGCTCTCCTGCATCACCATCAGTGTGTCTTCAATGTCATACAGTCTGATTTATACAGCACAGAAACAGGAAATTCGGCCCATCATGTCTGTGCCGGCCATCAAGCACCTATCTATTCTAATCCCATTTTCCAGCATTTGGCCATAGCCTTGTATGCTATGGTGTTTCAAGTGCTCATCTAAATACTTAAATGTTGTGAGGGTTCCTGCCTCTACCACCTCTTCAGGTTGTCTTGTTCCAGGCTCCAACCACCCTCTGGGTGATTTTCTTTCCTCAAATCCCCTCTAAACCTCCTGCCCCTTACCTTACATCTGTGTCCCCCTGGTTATTGATCCCTCTGATAAGGGAAAACTTTTCTTCTTATCTAACCTATAAATGCCCCTCACAATTTTATATACCTCAATCATGTTCCCCCTCACCCTTCTCTGCTGAAAGGAAAACAACCCAAGCCTTTTCAATCTCTGTTCATAGCTGAAATGCTCCAGTCAAGGCAACCTCCTGGTGAATCTCCTCTGCACCCTCTCCAGTGCAATCACATCCTTTCTATAATGTGGTGTCCAGAACTGTACACAGTACTCCAGCTGTGGCCAAACTAGAGTTTTTATCCAGATACATCATAACCTCCCTGCTCTTATATTCCATGCCTCGGATAATGAAGACAAGTATCCCATATGCTTTGCTAACTACCTTATCAACCTGTGCTGCTGCCTTCAGTGATCTTTGGACAAGTACACCAAGGTCCCTCTAAATTTCTGTACTTCCTCGGGTCCTACCATCCATTGGATATATACTTGCCTTGTTAGTCCTCCCAAAATGCATCACCTCACACTTCAGGATTAAATTCCATTTACCACTGCTCCACCCATCTTACCAGCCCATCTATATTGTCCTGTAATCTAAGGCTTTCCTCCAAACGATTTACGACACCATCAATTTTTGTGTCATCTGTGAACTTACTGATCATACCTCCTATATTCATGTCTAAATCATTAATGTACACTACCAACAGCAAGGGTCCCAGCACCGATCCCTGTGGTACACCACTAGTCACAGGCTTCCACTCACAAAAACAATCCTCGACCATCACCCTCTGCCTCCTTCCACTAAGACAATTTTAGATCCAATTTGCCAAATTGCCCTGGATCCCATGGGCTCTTACCTTCTTAACCACTCTCCCATGTGGGACCTTATCAAAAGCCTGACTGAAGTCCATGTAGACTACATCAATGCTTTACCCTCATCTACACATTTAGTCACCTCCTCAAACAATTCAACCAAGTTAGTTAGACACAATCTCCCCCTGACAAAGCCATAGTGACTATCCCTGATTAATCCCTGCCTCTCCTCGTGGAGATTAATCCTGTCCCTCAGATTTGTTTCCAAGAGTTTCCCAACCACTGATGTTAGACTCACTAACCTGCATTTACCTAGTTTATCCCTGCTACCCTTCTTAAATAATGGTACCACATTCGCTGCCCTCTAGTCGTCTGGTACCTCTCCTGTGGGCAAAGAGGGTTTGCAAATTTGTGTCAGAGGCCCTGCAATCTCCTCCCTTGTCTCACATAATAGCCTGGGATACATTTCATTTGGGTCTGGGGATTTGTCCACTTTGAAACCCGCTAAAACAGCTCATACTTACTCCCTTTCAATGTTAATATGTTCA
The DNA here is from genome assembly GCF_036365525.1 of Heterodontus francisci. Taxonomy (NCBI): domain Eukaryota; kingdom Metazoa; phylum Chordata; class Chondrichthyes; order Heterodontiformes; family Heterodontidae; genus Heterodontus; species Heterodontus francisci. The sequence continues at coordinate 620,595 of NW_027141284.1, read as the reverse complement.
AGTATATCACTATCCCTCTCCCTAATCTCTACACCTACATCGTCCTTCTACATCGTGAATACAGATGAAAAGCAATCATTTAAAACCTCACCTATGTCCTCCATGTCCACACACACATTGCCACTTTGGTTCTCTATGGGCCCGACACTTTCCCTGGTTATCTTCTTGCAATTGACATACTGATAAAATGCCTTCGGAATTTCCTTTATCTGGCCTGCCAGTGTTTTTTCATGTCCCATCATCGCTCTCCTAGTTACTTTTTTAAAGTACCTCCTTACACTTTCTGTACTCATCTGGTGCCTCTGCTGTTATCAGCACTCTGAATCTGTCATAAGCCTCCTTTTTTATATTCCTGATCTAATCCTTTATATCCCTTGACATCCAGCGTTCCCTGGGCCTGTTAGTCCTACCCTTCACCTTAAGGGGTACATGTTGACTCTGAACTCTCACTATTTCCTCTTTGAATGACTCCCACTGATCTGATGTCAACTTTCCTACAAGTAGCTGCTCACAGTCCACGTTGGCTAGATCCTGTTTTATCATCTTAAAATCGGCCTTCCCCCAATTCAGTCCCTTAATTTTCGGCCCGTCTTTGTCCTTATCCATAACTACCTTAATTCTTACAGAGGTATGGTCACTATCCCTGAAATGTTCCCCCACTGACACTTCTACCACTTGTCCAGTTTCATTCCCTAGTTTTAGGTCCAGTACTGCCTCTTCTCTTGTAGGACGTCCGATGTACTGGCTCAAAAAGCTCTCCTGTATGCATTTTAAGAATTCCTCCCCCTTCAAGCCTTTTTCACTAAGACTATCCCAGTTGATATCAGGGAATTTGAAATCCCCTACTAATACTACCCTATTATTTTTACACCTCTGAGATTTGCCTATATATCTGCCCTTCTATCTCCCCCTGACTGTTTGGAGGCATGTAGGACACTCCCAGCCAAGTGATTGCCCCCTTTCTGTTTTTAGGTTCTACCCATATGGCCTCATTTGAGCAACCTTCTACAATATCATCCCTCCTTACTGCAGTAATTGACTCCTTGATCAACATTGCAATGCCACCCCCTCTTTTACCCCCTCCCCTGTCGTGCCTGAAGATTTTATACCTTGGAATATTGAGCTGCCAGTCCTGCCCCTCCCTCAACCATGTCTCTGTGATAGTAATAATATCATAATGTCATGTGCTAAACAATGCCCTCAATTCATCTGCCTTACTAGTAAGACTCCTGTCATTGTAATATATACAATCCAACCTTGCATTTTCCAATGTGCCTTACCAGGTCTATATTTGCTCTGCCTTCCAGGTAGACTCATTTTCTGTTCCATATTACCCTCTACTGTACCTCCACTCTGAATCCCACCCCCTTGCCAAATTAGGTTAACCCGCCCCAACACCCACCCCCCAAAAAAGCATTAGCAAACCTCCCAACAGGTATCTTTGTCCCGTTCCGCTTCAGGTGCAACCATCCAACTTCTACAGGACCCATCTTTGCCAGAAACAGACCTAGTGATTCAGGAAACTAAAGCCCTCCCTCCTGCACCATCTCCTCAGCCACACATTCATCTGCTCTATCCTCCTATTTCTAAACTCACTAGCATGTGGCACCAGGAGTTATCCAGAGATTACAACCTTAGAGGTCCTGCTTTTTAATCTGCTACCTAGCTCCCTAAGTTCTTGTTGAAGGACCTCATCCCTCTTTCTACTTATGTCATTGGTACCAATGTGTACCACGATCTCTGACTACTGACCCTCTCCCATCAGAATGCCTTCTGTGACATCCTTGACCCTAGTACCAAGGAGGCAACATACAATCCTGGAGTCTCATTTGCTACCTGTCTGTTCCCCCAGTGTTTGTGATATGGGAATGGGGCAGATTAGTCTGCTCACTCTGGTACACCCAGACAGGCCTATGCTGTGTTTCTCCCTACCAGACCCTCTGTTCACTGTGGGTCATTTTACCTCATGAAGACTCAATTTATCCATCTCCAGTATCACTGTAAGTGTGTCGGCTATCTTCATTGTGTGAGATATCGGAATGGGGAAGATCAATCTGCTCATTCAGGTACACCCAGACAGACTGCAAGAGAGAGAGGCAAGAATTAGATGGATATAATTAAAGATATGTACCCAGTCGAGTACTGAGTTCCACACACAAGGCTCAGGAAGATCCCAGCATGTGCAGCATGAACTGATCTCACAGAGTACCACACAGAGGAACTGATCTCAGAGCACAGACAGATCTCAGGCTCCATTCTAGGCCTGTGTTTAATGAGCACCTAACACAACTTGTATAAACTGACTCAGGTTAAGAACTCAGAACAAAGCAGCTGAATGCTCAGACAGCTGGAGAGAAACAGTGATAACATGCGATAAATATTTACACAGTTGTAGACTGTTCAGAAACACTCACTTGTTCATTAGAATTTCAAATTGGATCCAAACTGGGCTTCGTGGCAGGGGTCAGAGGGTGATGGTCGAGGGTTGTTTTTGCGAGTGGAAGCCTGTGAACAGTGGTGTACCACAGGGATCGATGCTGGGACCCTTGCTGTTTGTAGAGTACATTAATGATTCAGACGTGAATATAGGAGGTATGGTCAGGAAGTCCACAGATGAGACAAAAAATAGTGGTGCTGTAAATAGTGAGGAGGAAATGCTTAGATTACAGGACGATATAGATGGGCTGGGAAGATGGGTGGAGCAGTGGCAAATGGAATTTACTCCTGAGAAGTGTGAGGTGATGCATTTTAGGATGATTGAGAAGGCAAGCGAATATACAATGGATGGTGGGACTCTAGGAAGTACAGAGGGTCAGAGAGACCTTGGTGTACTTGTCCACAGATCATTGAAGGCAGCAGTTCAGCTAGATAAGTTGGCTAGGAAGGGATATGAGATACTTGCTTTGAATAGTTGAGGCACAGAATATAAGAGCACGGATGTAATGACAGAACTGTATGAACCACTAGTTCGGCCACAGCTGGAGGACTGTGTACGGTTCTGGTCACCACACTGTCGGAAGGATGTGATTGCACTGGAGAAGGTGCAGATTAGATTCATCAGGATGGTGCCTGGGCTGGAGCATTTCAGCGATGAAGAGAGACTGAAAAGGCGAGGGTTGTTTTCCTTAGAGCAGAGAAGTCAGAGGGGGTATACCAAATTATGAGGGGCATTGATAGGTCAGATAGGAAGAAACATTTTCCAATAGCGGAGGTGTCAATAACCAGGGAGCATAGATTTAAGGTAAGGGGCAAGAGATACAGATGAGATTTGAGGAAACTTTTATTTTTCCACACAGAGGGTGGTTGGAATCTGGAGCACACTGTCTGAAGAGGTGGTACAGGCAGGAACACTCAACATTTAAGTAGTATTTAGATGAGCACTTGAAACACGATAGTATCCAAGGCTACAGGCCAAGTGCTGGAAAATGAGATTAGAATAGATAGGTGCTTGATGGCCGGCAGACATGTTGGGCCGAAAGGCCTGTTGCTGAGCTGAATAACTATCACTCTATGACATTAATAAGGTAGAATTTAATTTCAACCCATTTAACTACAAAATCTGATCACATTTTGCGTGAGAAATGATGATTTTAGGTTGTCGTGGAGCAGTCACTGATCGGTTCATTGGACACCTGATTTACAAACAAAGGATTCCTGCTCTGAGACTCTCACCTTACAACATCATATTACTGACAGTCAGATAAACACAGCAGTATCAATAGAACACGGTATATTAAAATAGAAATATGAAGGAGGGACAGACAGAACAAACAAATAATGCAATCCCTGTCACTTCAAACATCAAACTGTCTGATTGGACAACCCTGAGACATTGGTGACAATGAGACAGGTAAACTGACCTGGTTAACAGCACGGGTCAGGGTCAATAATGGAAATTCAATTCACTGCAGTGGGAGACAAGTTCCTGTTTCTCAGAAAAACCTGCTTTTTAAAGATAATGTCTCAGAAAATAGAACTTATTCCAAACTCATTCTTTATTATGCTGAATAGTAGATAATAATTTATATCTGAGTTAGTGACTGCAGGGAGAGCCCTTTCTACTGGAACAGTATCAGCTCAGTGTCAGGTACACACAGATACAGAAATAGATTCTCATCTGTGTACCTGTGGCTCAGAGATTCCACAAATCACAGAAATGGAATTCACATCACCACAAATAAGGGACTGTCAACAAAGTAATTTGAGAGAATTCTCCATCACAGGTTATGAGGGAGTTTCCAGAAAGCACCATTAGGAAAATCATCAATTAAACAAAAATGATATTCCAATTCGTGAATTCAAATGAACAGGGCTGGTCACCTTGCTTCGTCAGAGAAATGTCAACCCAAACCGTAAAGGACTGACCATAAATCTCCGACAGAACAATCACTATCCAATTATTAAAGGACTAACTGGAAATCACCGACAAAAAGAACAAAGAACAAAGAAAATTATTGCACAGGATCAGGCCCTTCCGCCCTCCAAGCCTGCGCCAATCCAGATCCTAAATCTAAACCTGTCGTCTTTTTTCTAAGGTTCTGTATCTCTTTGCTTCCTGCCCATTCATGTATCTGTCTAGATACATCGTAAAAGACGCTATCATGTTCGCATCTACCACCTCCGCTGCCAACGCGTTCGAGGCACCCACCACCCTCTGCGTAAAGAACTTTCCACGCATATCCTCCCTAAATTTTCCCCCTCTCACTTTGAACTCGTGACCCCTAGTAATTGAATCCCCCACTCTGGGAAAAAGCTTCTTGCTATCCACCCTGTCGAGACCTCTTATGATTTTGTCCACCTCAATCAGGTCACCCGTCAACCTCAGTCTCTCTAATGAAAATAATCCTAATCTACTCAACCTCTCTTCATAGCTAGCGCCCTCCATACCAGGCAACAGCCTGGAGAACCTCCTCTGCACCCTCTCCAAAGCATCCACATCCTTTTGGTAATGTGGCGACCAGAATTGCACGCAGTATCCAAATGTGGCCGAACCGAAGTCGAATACAACTGTTACATGACCTGCCAACTCTTGTACTCAATACCCCGTCCAATGGAGGAAAGCATGCCGTATGCCTTCTTGACCACTTTATTGACCTGCGTTGCCAACTTCAGGGAACAAAGAACAAAGATAATTACAGCACAGGAACAGGCCCTTCGGCCCTCCAAGCCTGCGCCGACCCAGATCCTCTCTCTAAACATGTCGCCTATTTTCTAAGGTTCTGTATCTCTTTTCTTCCTGCCCATTCATGTATCTGTCTAGATACATCTTAAAAGACTCCATCGTGCCCGCGTCTACCACCTCCGCTGGCAACGCGTTCCAGGTGCCCACCACCCTCTGCGTAAAGAACTTTCCACGCATATCCCCCCTAAACATTTCCCCTTTCACTTTGAACTCGTGTCCTCTAGTAATTGAAACCCCCACTCTGGGAAAAAGCCTCTTGCTGTCCACCCTGTCTATACCTCTCATGATTTTGTACACCTCAATCAGGTCCCCCCTCAACCTCCGTCTTTCTAATGCAAATAATCCTAATCTACTCAACCTCTCTTCATAGCTAGCGCCCTCCATACCAGGCAACATCCTGGTGAACCTCCTCTGCACCCTCTCCAAAGCATCCACATCCTTTTGATAATGTGGCGAACAGAACTGTACGCAGTATTCCAAATGTGGCCGAACCAAAGTCCTATACAACTGTAACATGACCTGCCAACTCTTGTACTCAAAGACCCGTCCGATGAAGGAAAGCATGCCGTATGCCTTCTTGACCACTCTATTTACCTGCGTTGCCACCTTCAGGGAACAGTGGACCTGAACACCCAAATCTCTCTGGACATCCATTTTCCCCAGGACTTTTCCATTTACTGTATAGTTCACTCTTGAATTGGATCTTCCAAAATGCATCACCTCGCATTTGCCCTGATTGAACTCCATCTGCCATTTCTCTGCCCAACTCTCTAATCTATCTATATTCTGCTGTATTCTCTGACAGTCCCCTTCACTATCTGCTGCTCCACCAATCTTAGTGTCGTCTGCAAACTTGCTAATCAGTCCACCTATACTTTCCTCCAAATCATTAATGTATATCACAAACAACAGTGGTTCCAGCATGGATCCCTGTGGAACACCACTGGTCACACGTCTCCATTTTGAGAAACTCCCCTCTACTGCTACTCTCTGTCTCCTGTTGCCCAGCCAGTTCTTTATCCATCTAGCTAGTACACCTTGGACCCCAAGCGCCTTCACTTTCTCCATCAGCCTGCCATGGGGAACCTTATCAAACGCCTTACTGAAGTCCATGTATATGACATCGACAGCCCTTCCCTCATCAATCAACTTTGTCACTTCCTCAAAGAATTCTATTAAGTTGGTAAGACATGACCTTCCCTGCACAAAACCATGTTGCCTATCACTGATGAGCCCATTTTCTTCCAAATGGGAATAGATCCTATCCCTCAGTATCTTCTCCAGCAGCTTCCCTACCACTGACGTCAGGCTTACCGGTCTATAATTACCTGGATTATCCCTGCTACCCTTCTTAAACAAGGGGACAACATTAGCAATTCTCCAGTCCTCCGGAACCTCACCCGTGTTTAAGGATGCTGCAAAGATATCTGTTAAGGCCCCAGCTATTTCCTCTCTCGCTTCCCTCAGTAACCTGGGATAGATCCCATCCGGACTTGGGGACTTGTCCACCTTAATGCCCTTTAGAATACCCAACACTTCCTCCCTCCTTATGCCGACTTGACCTAGAGTAATCAAACATCTGTTCCTAACCTCAACATCCGTCATGTCCCTCTCCTCGGTGAATACCGATGCAAAGTACTCGTTTAGAATCTCACCCATTTTCTCTGAGTCCAAGCATAACATTCCTCCTTTGTCCTTTAGTGGGCCAATCCTTTCTCTAGTTACCCTCTTTCTCCTTATATGTGAATAAAAGGCTTTGGGATTTTCCTTAACCCTGTTTGCTAAAGATATTTCATGACCCCTTTTAGCCCTCTTAATTCCTCGTTTCAGATTGGTCCTACATTCCCGATATTCTTTCAAAGCTTCGTCTTTCATCAGCCGCCGAGTCCTTATGTATGCTTCCTTTTTCCTCTTAGCTAGTCTCACAATTTCACCTGTCATCCATGGTTCCCTAATCTTGCCATTTCTATCCCTCATTTTCACAGGAACATGTCTCTCCTGAACGCTAATCAACCTCTCTTTAAAAGCCTCCCACATATCACATGTGGATTTACCTTCAAACAGCTGCTCCCAGTCTACATTTCCCAGCTCCTGCCGAATTTTGGTATAGTTGGCCTTCCCCCAATTTAGCACTCTTCCTTTAGGACCACTCTCGTCTTTGTCCATGAGTATTTTAAAGCTTATGGAATTGTGATCACTATTCCCAAAGTAGTCCCCTACTGAAACTTCAACAACCTGGCCGGGCTCATTCCCCAACACCAGGTCCAGTATGACCCCTTCCCGAGTTGGACTATTTACATACTGCTCTAGAAAACCTTCCTGGATGCTCCTTACAAGTTCTGCTCCATCGAGACCTCTAACACTAAGTGAATCCCAGTCAATGTTGGGAAAATTAAAATCTCCTATCACCACCACCCTGTTGCTCCTACATCTTTCCATAATCTGTTTACATATTTGTACCTCTATCTCACGCTCGCTGTTGGGAGGCCTGTAGTACAGCCCCAACATTGTTACCGCACCCTTCCTATTTCTGAGTTCTGTCCATATTGCCTCACTGCTCGAGTCCTCCATAGTGCCCTCCTTCAGCACAGCTGTGATCTCCTCTTTGACCAGTAATGCAACTCCTCCACCCCTTTTACCTCCCTCTCTATCCCGCCTGAAGCATCGATATCCTGGGATATTTAGTTGCCAATCATGCCCTTCCCTCAACCAAGTCTCAGTAATAGCAATAACATCATACTCCCAGGTACTAATCCAAGCCCTAAGTTCATCTGCCTTACCTACTACACTTCTTGCATTAAAACAAATGCACCTCAGACCACCAGTCCCTTTATATTCATCATCTGCTCCCTGCCTGTTCTTCCCCTTAGTCACACTGACTTCATTATCTAGTTCCTTACAGGCTTTTGTTACTACCTTCTTAATGTCAACTGACCTCAATTGGTTCCCATCCCCCTGCCACATTAGTTTAAACCCTCCCCAACAGCGTTCGCAAAAGCACCTCCAAGGACATTGGTTCCAGTCCGGCCCAGGTGTAGACCGTCCAATTTGTAATAGTCCCACCTCCCCCAGAACCGGTCCCAATGTCCCAAAAATCTGAACCCCTCCTTCCTGCACCATCTCTCAAGCCACGCATTCATCCTGACTATTCTTTCATTTTTCCTCTGACTATCACGTGGCACTGGTAGTAATCCTGAGATTACTACCTCTGAGGTCCTACTTTTTAACTTGGCTCCTAACTCCCTAAACTCTGCTTGTAGGACCTCATCCCGTTTTTACCTATATCATTAGTGCCTACGTGCACAATGACAACTGGCTGTTCACCCTCCCCCTTTAGAATGTTCTGCAGCCGATCTGAGACATCCCTGACCCGTGCACCTGGGAGGCAACATACCATTCGGGAGCCTCGTTTTCGACCACAGAACCGCCTATCTACTCCCCTTACAATCGAATCCCTTACGATTATAGCCCTTCCACTCTTTTTCCCGCCCTTCTGAACAGCAGAGCCAGCCACGGTGCCATGGACCTGGCTACTGCTGCCTTCCCCTGGTGAGCCATCTCCCCCAACAGTATCCAAAACGGTATACTTGTTTTGGAGGGAGATGACCGCAGGGGACTCCTGCAGTGCCTTCCTGCTCTTTCTCTGCCTTTTGGTCACCCATTCCCTTTCTCCCTCAGCAATCCTAATCTGCGGTGTGACCAATTCACTAAACGTGCTATCCACGACCTCCTCAGCATCGCGCATGCTCCAAAGTGAGTCCATCCGCAGCTCGAGACCCGTCATGCGGTCTAACAAGAGCTGCAGTTGGACACACTTCCTGCACGTGAAGGAGTCAGGGACATCAGCCATGTCTCTGAGCTCCCACATTGAGCAAGAGGAGCATGACACGGGTCTGAGATCTCCTGCCATTTTTAATCTTAAGCTTAACTTAGTTAAATGAAAAAGGAACGAAAAGTGTTTACCAATCACAATAAAACCAGAGAAATCGAAAAAGCCTTACCTTATAAACACCCCACCGAGTCCTTTTTTTTTTGGTTAGAGGCGGAGGGCGGGTGGGAGACACGACAAGTGTGGTGTCTCGGGTTCAGAAACCGCCCAAATATATAGTGTTTTACTTACCCGGCAGCCCCCTGGCCTCCGCCGAAAAACAAAAGGAAATTAAATTTACTTTCAAACTGACCTTCCCAGCTGCTCACTCGCTCACTCTCTGCTCCCGAAAAAGCTGCTGCAATGAAAGGAAAGTTATTTTAAACCGCCCAAATATATAGTGTTTTAACAATGGACCTGAACACCCAAATCTCTCTGTACATCAATTTTCCACAGGACTTTTCCATTTACTGAATTGTTCACTCTTGAATTGGATCTTCCAAAATGCATCACCTCGCATTTGCCCGGATTGAACTCCATCTGCCATTTCTCTGCCCAACTCTCCAATCTATCTATATTCTGCTGTATTCTCTGACAGTCCCCTTCACTATCTGCTACTCCACCAATCTTAGTGTCGTCTGCAAACTTGCTAATCAGACCACCTATATTTTCCTCCAAATCATTTATGAAAATCACAAACAACAGTGGTCCCAGCACGGATCCCTGTGGAACACAACTGGTCACACGTCTCCATTTTGAGAAACTCCCTTCCACTGCTACTCTGTCTCCTGTTGCCCAGCCAGTTCTTTATCCATCTAGCTAGTACACCGTGGACCCTATGCGCCTACCATGGGGAACCTTATCAAACGCCTTACTGAAGTCCATGTATACGACATCTACAGCCCTTCCCTCATCAATCAACTTTGTCACTTCCTCAATTAATTCTATTAAGTTGGTAAGACATGATCTTCCCTGCACAAAACCATGTTGCCTATCACAGATAAGCCCATTTTCTTCCAAATGGGAATAGATTCCATCCCTCAGTATCTTCTCCAGCAGCTTCCCTACCACTGACGTCAGGCTCACCGGTCTATAATTAACTGGATTATACCCGCTACCCTTCTTAAACAAGGGGACAACATGAGCAATTCTCCAGTCCTCCGGGACTTCACCCATGTTTAATGATTCTGCAAAGATATCTGTTAAGGCCCCAGCTATTTCCTCTCTCGCTTCCCTCAGTAACCTGGGATAGATCCCATCCGGTCCTGGGGACTTGTCCAGCTTAAAGTCTTTTAGAATACCCAACACTTCCTCCCTCCTTATGCCGACTTGACCGAGAGTAATCAAACATCTGTCCCGAACCTCAACATCTGTCATGTCACTCCCCTCGGTGAATACCGATGCAAAGTACTCGTTTAGAATCTCACCCATTTTCTCTGACTCCACGCATAACTTTCCTCCTTTGTCCTTTAGTGGGCCAATCCTTTCTCTAGTTACCCTCTTTCTCCTTATATATGAATAAAAGGCTTTGGGAATTTCCTTAACCCTGTTTGCTAAAGATATTTCATGACCCCTTTTAGCCCTCTTAATTCCTCATTTCAGATTGGTCCAACATTCCCGATATTCTTCCAAAGCTTCGTCTTTCCTCAGCCGCCCAGAACTTATGAATGCTTCCTTTTTCCTCTCAGCTAGTCTCAAAATTACACCTGTCATCCATGGTTCCCCAATCTTGCTAATTTCTAGCCCTTATTTTCACAAGAACATGTCTCTCCTGAACGCTAATCAACCTCTCTTTAAAAGCCTCCCACATATCACATGTGGATTCACCTACAGAACAATCACTATCCAATTATTAAAGGACTGACCGTAAATCACCTACAGAACAATCACTGTCCAATTATTAAAGGACTGACCGCAAATCCCCGAAAGAACAATCACCGTCCAATTATTAAAGGACTGACCGTAAATCACCTACAGAACAATCACTGTCCAATTATTAAAGGACTGACCGTAAATCACCTACAGAACAATCACTGTCCAATTATTAAAGGACTGACCGCAAATCACCGAAAGAACAATCACCGTCCAATTATTAAAGGACTGACCGTAAATCACCTACAGAACAATCACTGTCCAATTATTAAAGGACTGACCGTAAATCACCTACAGAGCAATCACTGTCCTATTATTAAAGGACTGACCGCAAATCACCGAAAGAACAATCACCATCCAATTATTAAAGGACTGACCGTAAATCACCTACAGAACAATCACTGCCCAATTATTAAAGGACTGACCGTAAATCACCTACAGAACAATCACTGTCCAATTATTTAAGGACTGACCGTAAATCACCTGCAGAACAATCACTTTCCAATTATTAAAGGACTGACCGTAAATCACCTACAGAACAATCACGATCCAATTATTAAAGGACTGACCGTAAATCACCTACAGAACAATCACTGTCCAATTATTAAAGGACTACCGTAAATCACCTACAGAACAATCAATTCTTTCTTTTGGGCCTCCTTATCTCGAGAGACAATGGATACGCGCCTGGAGGTGGTCAGTGGTTTGTGAAGCAGCGCCTGGAGTGGCTATAAAGGCCAATTCTGGAGTGACAGGCTCTTCCACAGGTGCTGCAGAGAAATTTGTTTGTTGGGGCTGTTGCACAGTTGGCTCTCCCCTTGCGCCTCTGTCTTTTTTCCTGCCAACTACTAAGTCTCTTCGACTCGCCACAATTTAGCCCTGTCTTTATGGCTGCCCGCCAGCTCTGGCGAATGCTGGCAACTGACTCCCACGACTTGTGATCAATGTCACACGATTTCATGTCGCGTTTGCAGACGTCTTTATAACGGAGACATGGACGGCCGGTGGGTCTGATACCAGTGGCGAGCTCGCTGTACAATGTGTCTTTGGGGATCATGCCATCTTCCATGCGGCTCACATGGCCAAGCCATCTCAAGCGCCGCTGACTCAGTAGTGTGTATAAGCTGGGGATGTTGGCCGCTTCAAGGACTTCTGTGTTGGAGATATAGTCCTGCCACCTGATGCCAAGTATTCTCCGAAGGCAGCGAAGATGGAATGAATTGAGACGTCGCTCTTGGCTGGCATACGTTGTCCAGGCCTCGCTGCCGTAGAGCAAGGTACTGAGGACACAGGCCTGATACACTCGGACTTTTGTGTTCCGTGTCAGTGCGCCATTTTCCCACACTCTCTTGGCCAGTCTGAACATAGCAGTGGAAGCCTTACCCATGCGCTTGTTGATTTCTGCATCTAGAGACAGGTTACTGGTGATAGTTGAGCCTAGGTAGGTGAACTCTTGAACCACTTCCAGAGCGTGGTCGCCAATATTGATGGATGGAGCATTTCTGACATCCTGCCCCATGATGTTCGTTTTCTTGAGGCTGATGGTTAGGCCAAATTCATTGCAGGCAGACGCAAACCTGTCGATGAGACTCTGCAGGCATTCTTCAGTGTGAGATGTTAAAGCAGCATCGTCAGCAAAGAGGAGTTCTCTGATGAGGACTTGCCGTACTTTGGACTTCGCTCTTAGACGGGCAAGGTTGAACAACCTGCCCCCTGATCTTGTGTGGAGGAAAATTCCTTCTTCAGAGGATTTGAACGCATGTGAAAGCAGCAGGGAGAAGAAAATCCCAAAAAGTGTGGGTGCGAGAACACAGCCCTGTTTCACACCACTCAGGATAGGAAAGGGCTCTGATGAGGAGCCACCATGTTGAATTGTGCCTTTCATATTGTCATGGAATGAGGTGATGATACTTAGTAGCTTTGGTGGACATCCGATCTTTTCTAGTAGTCTGAAGAGACCACGTCTGCTGACGAGGTCAAAGGCTTTGGTGAGATCAATGAAAGCAATGCAGAGGGGCATCTGTTGTTCACGGCATTTCTCCTGTATCTGACGAAGGGAGAACAGCATGTCAATAGTCGATCTCTCTGCACGAAAGCCACACTGTGCCTCAGGGTAGACGCGCTCGGCCAGCTTCTGGAGCCTGTTCAGAGCGACTCGAGCAAAGACTTTCCCCACTATGCTGAGCAGGGAGATTCCACGGTAGTTGTTGCAGTCACCGCGGTCACCTTTGTTTTTATAGAGGGTGATGATGTTGGCATCGCGCATGTCCTGGGGTACTGCTCCCTCGTCCCAGCACAGGCATAGCAGTTCATGTAGTGCTGAGAGTATAGCAGGCTTGGCACTCTTGATTATTTCAGGGGTAATGCTGTCCTTCTCAGGGGCTTTTCCGCTGGCTAGGGAATCAATGGCATCACTGAGTTCCGATTTGGTTGGCTGTATGTCCAGCTCATCCATGACTGGTAGAGGCTGGGCTGCATTGAGGGCAGTCTCAGTGACAGCATTCTCCCTGGAGTACAGTTCTAGGTAGTGCTCAACCCAGCGGTCCATCTGTTTGCGTTGGTCAGTGATTATGTCCCCCGATTTAGATTTGAGGGGGGTGATCTTCTTGATGGTTGGCCCAAGAGCTCTCTTCATGCCATCATACATTCCTCTGATGTTTACGGTGTCTGAGGCCAGCTGAATATGACTGCATAGGTGTTGCCAGTAGTCGTTTGCGCAACGCCTAGCTGTTCTTTGTGCAGTACTTCTGGCTGCTTTAAGTGCTGCGGATGTTAAATCGCTGGGGGCTTTCTTGTAGTTCAAAAGTGCAATGCGCTTAGCGGCTATGACAGGTTCCAGCTCTTCATTATGAGATTGAAACCAGTCTGCATTTCTCTTCGCACTTTTGCCGTAGGTGGTCAAAGCTGACTCATAGATGGCGTCTCTGATGTGGGCCCACTTGGTCTCAGCATCCCCTGTGGGAGTGTTTTGAAGGGCTGTTACAAGTGAATTTAGAAATTTTTGTAACAGCTGTGGGTGAGAAATTCTGCTCGTGTCGATGCGCGGGTGGCCCTTCTGCTTGGAATGATGCAACTTCTTTGGTCTGAGTCTAACCTTGCTGCACACCAGGGAGTGGTCGGTGTCGCAGTCCGCACTGTGGAAGCTGCGTGTGATTTGAACACTGTTTAAGGCGGCTCGCCTTGTGACAATGAGGTCTAGCTGGTGCCAACGACGTGATCTTGGGTGCCTCCATGAAACCTGGTGACAGGGTTTAGTGTGAAAGAACGAGTTGGTGATGCAGAGGTTATGATAGGTACACAACTCAAGCAGTCTCTGCCCGTTCTCATTCATCCTTCCAACGCCATAGCGCCCAAGGCAGGAGGGCCATGAGTCATGGTCGGCCCCAACCCTGGCATTAAAGTCCCCCAGCAGGAATAGGTGTTCGGTGTTGGGGATGCTGCTAATGATGTTATGGAGTTGTTCATAGAACTGGTCTTTAGCTTCAGGTGCGGAACAGAGTGTTGGAGCATAGATGCTGAGTAGGTGTACTGGACCAGAGGTGGTGAGCAGTCGGATGGACAGTATGCGTTCCGAGCCATTTGAGGGAGGCTCTATCATGCTGAGCAAGGAGTTTCTGATGGCGAAGCCCACTCCATGCTGTCTTGGTTCTTCAGGATCCCTGCCCTGCCAGAAGAAGGTGTAGTCTTGCTCTGCTAGAGAGCCACTCGCGGGGAGGCGAGTCTCCTGAAGTGCTGCAATGTCCACATTGAGTCTACTGAGCTCGTTGTTAATGATGGCGGTCTTCCGAGAATCGTTGATTTGTGTAAGGTCTTCCGACAGGCCAGGACACATAGTTCTGACGTTCCAGCTTGCAAAGCGAAGGGCTGGTACCTTCTTTCCTTTTTTCATGTTGTTTGGTGCGGTGTATCAGTCCACCTTTCGGGCAATGACCCTGAGCTCCAAGCACCCATTGAAGCAGGCAGACTGTGGCGGGACAGAACCTTATTGACCGGGGGCTGCCCGGTTTGAGGCGGGCGGTAGCTGTCCAGTGAGGTGCAATGACCTCTCCCACCGACAAAGGCAACCCGTGGCGCCCAGTTTCTACGCCAATTTATCTGGACTTATAACCCGTAACTGCTGCCTTCCGTGTTGTTTCAGTCGCTGTGAGGCAACTATGGAGTGACCTCTCCATGGCGCATGCCTGGGCAAATTTATGGAGGTTGAGAGTTGCCCAGTCGTCAAAACCCCCCTCTCGGCCTTTCTGGTGGGGTCCAAAGGAATGCAGGACACGACGTTTGGCACCAGTATGGCTGCAGGAACTGCCGGAAACATGCCAAAGGTGACACATGACCGCCTACGGAGTTCCGCTCCGGATTTTCTGTTAGGGTTTACTCCCTTAGCCTTGGTCTCTCCCGAGACGCCCACAAGGCAGTGAGGTTGTTGGGGCCCCTACACAGGTGTAGGATGGTGCCGGTGGGAGGAGGGGATGCAAGGGGGAGGGGTAGAGGGAGGGGGTGGGGGGTGTGCAGGGGAAGGGGGTGCGGGGTGAAGATGGTGCGAGGGGGGGCGGGCTGGGACGGGGTTGTGAGGGGGTGAGCTGAGAGGGTGGAGCAGGGAAGGGGACGGGGGTGGGGGGGGTGGATGGGGGGGTAAAGGGGGGGGAGGGGGGGTGGAATCTGGTGCAGGTAATAAGCCATTTCCTCAGTGCCCACCATCGACGTCCGGAAAGCTCATCCACGTCCTTCGGGAGGTGAAGCATCATTTGGCAGACTTAGAGGTGATTACATTTGCTAAGGGTTTTTTTTTTTGCAGTGGTTTAAATAAAGGCATGCAGCATTGCCGACAGTGCGCTGCAGATGCTCTCCGAGCCATCTCCCGCGGGCGCTTTGAAGTTGCGGCCGGGGGGGCCGTTCGTGGATGTTTTGGGTGTTCGGGGCACCTTTTCACAGGACTTCTCTCGGGTCCCGCAGCTCCTTCTTCACCTCAATAGACTTACCGCATGCCGTGGCTGCAGACACTCTGGACAGTGAAGACAGCAGGATCGGAGATTAAAGTATCGGCAGCTGTTCTCGTCAGTTTCATCCGGATCAATTTCATTGAGAAAACAAAGAGCAGGTGTGGCTGGGGGAGGGCAGTGGGCCCAGGTAACATACACTAAACTAACTGTTAACTTTTAGATAGGTCTAAAATGAACTGATTTAAAGAGCCAGGGGAATTTAAACAGTTTAAGAGGGCAGATTGGGGGAGAAAACGTTAGGGATGGGAGCAGATGGCCATGGATAGAGTTGAACAGCAAGGGAGCTTCCTCGGGAGCTTCCAGCCCAGGAGCCATCTTGAAAATTCACAGTGAACAATCACTGTCCAATTATTAAAGGAATGACCGTAAATCACCTACAGAACAATCACTGTCCAATTATTAAAGGACTGACCGTAAATCACCTACAGAACAATCATTGTCCAATTATTAAAGGACTGACCGCAAATCACCTACAGAACAATCACTGTCCAATTATTAAAGGACTGACCGTAAATCACCTACAGAACAATCACTGTCCAATTATTAAAGGACTGACCGTAAATCACCAACAGAACAATCACTGTCCAATTATTAAAGGACTGACCGTAAATCACCTACAGAACAATCACTGTCTAATTATTAAAGGACTGACCGTAAATCACCTACAGAACAATCACTGTCCAATTCTTTAAGGACTGACCGCAAATCACCTACAGAACAATCACTGTCCAATCATTAAAGGACTGACCGTAAATCACCTACAGAACAATCACTATCCAATTATTAAAGGACTGACCGTAAATCACCTACAGAACAATCACTGTCCAATTATTAAAGGACTGACCGTAAATCACCTACAGAACAATCACTGTCCAATTATTTAAGGACTGACCGTAAATCACCTACAGAACAATCACTGTCCAATTATTTAAGGACCCACCGTAAATCACCTACAGAACAATCACTGTCCAATTATTAAAGGACTGACCGTAAATCACCTACAGAACAATCACTGTCAATTATTAAAGGACTGACCGTAAATCACTGACAGAACAATCACTGTCCAATGATTAAAGGACTGACCGTAAATCACCGACAGAACAATCACTGTCCAATTATTAAAGGACTGACCGTAAATCACCTACAGAACAATCACTGTCCAATTATTAAAGGACTGACCGTAAATCACCTACAGAACAATCACTGTCCAATTATTAAAGGACTGACCGTAAATCACCTACAGAACAATCACGATCCAATTATTAAAGGACTGACCGTAAATCACCTACAGAACAATCACTGTCCAATTATTAAAGGACTGACCGTAAATCACCTACTGAACAATCACTGTCCAATTATTTAAGGACTGACCGTAAATCACCTACAGAACAATCACTGTCCAATTATTTAAGGACCCACCGTAAATCACCTACAGAACAATCACTGTCCAATTATTAAAGGACTGACCGTAAATCACCTACAGAACAATCACTGTCAATTATTAAAGGACTGACCGTAAATCACTGACAGAACAATCACTGTCCAATGATTAAAGGACGGACCGTAAATCACCTACAGAACAATCACTGTCCAATTATTAAAGGACTGACCGTAAATCACCTACAGAACAATCACTGTCCAATTATTAAAGGACTGACCGTAAATCACCTACTGAACAATCACTGTCCAATTATTAAAGGACTGACCGTAAATCACCTACAGAACAATCACTGTCCAATTATTTAAGGACTGACCGTAAATCACCTACATCAAACACTGTCCTATTATTAAAGGACTGACCGTAAATCACCAACAGAACAGTCACTGTCCAATTATTAAAGGACTGACCGTAAATCACCTACAGAACAATCACTGTCCAATTATTAAAGGACTGACCGTAAATCACCTACAGAACAACACTGTCCAATTATTAAAGGACTTACCGTAAATCACCTACAGAACAATCACCGTCCAATTATTAAAGGACTGACCGTAAATCACCTACAGAACAATCACAGTCCAATTATTAAAGGACTGACCGTAAATCACCGACAGAACAATCACTGTCCAATTATTAATCGACTGACTGTAAATCAACTACAGAACAATAACTGTCCAATTATTAAAGGACTGACCGCAAATCACCTCCAGAATAATCACTGTCCAATTATTAAAGGACTGACCGTAAATCACCTACAGAACAATCACTGTCCAATTATTAAAGGACTGACGGTAAATCACCGACAGAACAACCACTGTCCAATTATTAAAGGACTGACCGTAAATCACCTACAGAACAAACACTGTCCAATTATTGAAGGACTGACCGTAAATCACCTACAGAACAATCACTGTCCAATTATTAAAGGAACGACCGTAAATCACCTACAGAACAATCACTGTCCAATTATTAAAGGACTGACCGTAAATCACCTACAGAACAATCACTGGCCAATTATTAAAGGACTGACTGTAAATCACCCACAGAACAATCACTGTCCAATTATTAAAGGAGTGACCATAAATCACCTACAGAACAATCACTGTCCAATTATTAAAGGACTGACCATAAATCACCTACAGAACAATCACTGTCCAATTATTAAAGGAGGAACATAAATCACCTGCAGAACAATCACTATCCTATTATTAAAGGACTGACCATAAATCACCTACAGAACAATCACAGTCCAATTATTAAAGGACTGACCGTAAATCACCGACAGAACAATCACTGTCCAATTATTAATCGACTGACTGTAAATCAACTACAGAACAATCACTGTCCAATTATTAAAGGACTGACCGTAAATCACCTACAGAACAATCATTGTACAATGATTAAAGGACTGACTGTAAATCACCTACAGAACAATCACTGTCCAATCATTAAAGGACTGACAGTAAATCACCTACAGAACAATCACTGTCCAATTATTAAAGGACTGACCGTAAATCACCTACAGAACAATCACTGTCCAATTATTAAAGGACTGACCGTAAATCACCTACAGAACAATCACTGTCCAATTATTAAAGGACTGACCGTAAATCACCTACAGAACAATCACTGTCCAATTATTAAAGGACTGACGGTAAATCGCCTACAGAACAATCACTGTCCAATTATTAAAGGACTGACCGTAAATCACCTACAGAACAATCACTATACAATTATTAAAGGACTGACCGTGAATAACCTACAGAACAATCACTGTCCAATTATTAAAGGACTGACCATAAATCACCTACAGAACAATCACTGTCCAATTATTAAAGGACTGACCGTAAATCACCTACAGAACAATCACTGTCCAATTATTAAATGACTGACCGTAAATCACCGACAGAACAATCACTGTCCAATTATTAAAGGACTGACCGTAAATCACCTGCAGAACAATCACTGTCCAATTATTAAAGGACTGAACGTAAATCACCTACAGAACAATCACTGCCCAATTATTAAAGGACTGACAGTAAATCACCGACAGAACAATCACTGTCCAATTATTAAAGGACTGACAGTAAATCACCTACAGAACAATCACTGTCCAATTATTAAAGGACTGACCGTAAATCACCTACAAAACAATCACTGTCCAATTATTAAAGGACTGACCGTAAATCACCTACAGAACAATCACTATCCAATTATTAAAGGACTGACCGTAAATCACCTACAGAACAATCACTGTCCTATTATTAAAGGACTGACCGTAAATCACCTACAGAACAATCACTGTCCAATTATTAAAGGACTGACCGGAAATCACCGACAGAACAATCATTGTACAATGATTAAAGGACTGACCGTAAATCACCTACAGAACAATCACTGTCCAATCATTAAAGGACTGACTGTAAATCACCTACAGAACAATCACTATCCAATTATTAAAGGACTGACCGTAAATCACCTACAGAACAATCACTGTCCAATTATTAAAGGACTGACCGTAAATAACCTACAGAACAACACTGTCCAATTATTAAAGGACTTACCGTAAATCACCTACAGAACAATCACTGTCCAATTATTAAAGGAGGAACATAAATCACCTGCAGAACAATCACTATCCTATTATTAAAGGACTGACCATAAATCACCTACAGAACAATCACAGTCCAATTATTAAAGGACCGACCGTAAATCACCGACAGAACAATCACTGTCCAATTATTAATCGACTGACTGTAAATCAACTACAGAACAATCACTGTCCAATTATTAAAGGACTGACCGTAAATCACCTACAGAACAATCATTGTACAATGATTAAAGGACTGACTGTAAATCACCTACAGAACAATCACTGTCCAATCATTAAAGGACTGACAGTAAATCACCTACAGAACAATCACTGTCCAATTATTAAAGGACTGACCGTAAATCACCTACAGAACAATCACTGTCCAATTATTAAAGGACTGACCGTAAATCACCTACAGAACAATCACTGTCCAATTATTAAAGGACTGACCGTAAATCACCTACAGAACAATCACTGTCCAATTATTAAAGGACTGACGGTAAATCGCCTACAGAACAATCACTGTCCAATTATTAAAGGACTGACCGTAAATCACCTACAGAACAATCACTATACAATTATTAAAGGACTGACCGTGAATAACCTACAGAACAATCACTGTCCAATTATTAAAGGACTGACCATAAATCACCTACAGAACAATCACTGTCCAATTATTAAAGGACTGACCGTAAATCACCTACAGAACAATCACTGTCCAATTATTAAATGACTGACCGTAAATCACCGACAGAACAATCACTGTCCAATTATTAAAGGACTGACCGTAAATCACCTACAGAACAATCACTGTCCAATTATTAAAGGACTGAACGTAAATCACCTACAGAACAATCACTGCCCAATTATTAAAGGACTGACAGTAAATCACCGACAGAACAATCACTGTCCAATTATTAAAGGACTGACAGTAAATCACCTACAGAACAATCACTGTCCAATTATTAAAGGACTGACCGTAAATCACCTACAAAACAATCACTGTCCAATTATTAAAGGACTGACCGTAAATCACCTACAGAACAATCACTATCCAATTATTAAAGGACTGACCGTAAATCACCTACAGAACAATCACTGTCCTATTATTAAAGGACTGACCGTAAATCACCTACAGAACAATCACTGTCCAATTATTAAAGGACTGACCGGAGATCACCGACAGAACAATCATTGTACAATGATTAAAGGACTGACCGTAAATCACCTACAGAACAATCACTGTCCAATCATTAAAGGACTGACTGTAAATCACCTACAGAACAATCACTATCCAATTATTAAAGGACTGACCGTAAATCACCTACAGAACAATCACTGTCCAATTATTAAAGGACTGACAGTAAATCACCTACAGAACAATCACTATCCAATTGTTAAAGGACTGACCTGAAATCACCTACGGAACAATCACTGTCCAATCATTAAAGGACTGACAGTAAATCACCTACAGAACAATCACTATCCAATTATTAAAGGACTGACCGGAAATCTCCTACGGAACAATCACTGTCCAATTATTAAAGGACTGACCGTAAATCACCTACAGAACAATCACTGTCCAATTATTAAAGGACTGACTGTAAATCACCTACAGAACAATCACTATCCAATTATGAAAGGACTGACTGTAAATCACCTACAGAACAATCACTGTCCAATTATTAAAGGACTGACCGTAAATCACCTGCAGAACAATCACTGTCCAATTATTAAAGGACTGACTGTAAATCACCTGCAGAACAATCACTGTCCAATTATTAAAGGACTGACCGTAAATCACCTACAGAACAATCACTGTCCAATTATTAAAGGACTGACCGTAAATCACCTACAGAACAATCACTCTCCAATTATTAAAGGACTGACCGTAAATCACCTACAGAACAATCACTATCCAATTATTAAAGGACTGACCGTAAATCACCTGCAGAACAATCACTGTCCAATTATTAAAGGACTGACCGTAAATCACCTACAGAACAATCACTATCCAATTATTAAAGGACTGACCGTAAATCACCTACAGAACAATCACTGCCCAATTAATAAGGACTGACCGTAAATCACCGACAGAACAATCACTGCCCAATTATTAAAGAGCTGAGCGTAAATCACCTACAGAACAATCACTGTCCTATTATTAAAGGACTGACCGTAAATCACCAACAGAACAATCACTGTCCAATTATTAAAGGACTGATCGTAAATCACCGACAGAACAATAATTGTCCAATTATTAAAGGACTGACCGTAAATCAACAACAGAACAATCACTGTTCAATTATTAAAGGACTGATCGTAAATCACTGACAGAACAATCACTGTTCAATTATTAAAGGACTGACCGTAAATCACCAACAGAACAATCACTGTCCAATTATTAAAGGACTGATCGTAAATCACTGACAGAACAATCACTGTTCAATTATTAAAGGACTGACCGCAAATCACCAACAGAACAATCACTGTCCTATTATTAAAGGACTGACCGTAAATCACCAACAGAACAATCACTGTCCAATTATTAAAGGACTGACCGTTAATCACCGACAGAACAATCACTGTCCAATTATTAAAGGACTGACCGTAAATCATCTACAGAACAATCACTGTCCTATTATTAAAGGACTGACCGTAAATCACCGACAGAACAATCACTGTGCAATTATTAAAGGACTGACCGTAAATCAACTACAGAACAATCACTGTCCAATTATTAAAGGACTGACCGTAAATCACCCACAGAACAATCACCGTCCAATTATTAAAGGCCTGACCGTAAATCACCTACAGAACAATCACTGTCCAATTATTAAAGGACTGACTGTAAATCACCGACAGAACAATCACTGTCCAATTCTTAAAGGACTGTCCATAAATCACCTACAGAACAATCACTGTCCAATTATTAAAGGACTGACCGTAAATCACCTACAGAACAATCACTGTCCAATTATTAAAGGACTGACCGTAAATCACCGACAGAACAATCACTGTCCAATTATTAAAGAACTGACCGTAAATCACCTACAGAACAATCACTGTCCAATTATTAAAGGACTGACCGTAAATCACCTGCAGAACAATCACTGTCCAATTATTAAAGGACTGACCGTAAATCTCCGACAGAACAATCACTATACAATTATTAAAGGACTGACCGTAAATCACCTACAGAAAAATCACTGTCCAATTATTAAAGAACTGACCGTAAATCACCTGCAGAACAATCACTGTCCAATTATTAAAGGACTGACCGTAAATCACCTACAAACAATCACTGTCCAATTATTAAAGGACTGACCGTAAATCACCTACAAACAATCACTATCCAATTATTAAAGGACTGACCGTAAATCACCTACAGAACAATCACTGTCCAATTATTAAAGGACTGACCGTAAATCACCTACAAACAATCACTATCCAATTATTAAAGGACTGACCGTAAATCACCGACAGAACAATCACTGTCCAATTATTAAAGAACTGACCGTAAATCACCTACAGAACAATCACTGTCCAATTATTAAAGGACTGACCGTAAATCACCTGCAGAACAATCACTGTCCAATTATTAAAGGACTGACCGTAAATCACCTACAAACAATCACTATCCAATTATTAAAGGACTGACCGTAAATCACCGACAGAACAATCACTGTCCAATTATTAAAGAACTGACCGTAAATCACCTACAGAACAATCACTGTCCAATTATTAAAGGACTGACCGTAAATCACCTGCAGAACAATCACTGTCCAATTATTAAAGAACTGACCGTAAATCACCAACAGAACAATCACTGTCCAATTATTAAAGGACTGACCATAAATCACCTACAGAACAATCACTGTCCAATTATTAAAGGACTGACCGTAAATCTCCTACAGAACAATCACTATACAATTATTAAAGGACTGACCGTAAATCACCTACAGAACAATCACTGTCCAATTATTAAAGAACTGACCGTAAATCACCGGCAGAACAATCACTGTCCAATTATTAAAGGACTGACCGTAAATCACCTACAAACAATCACTGTCCAATTATTAAAGGACTGACCGTAAATCACCTGCAGAACAATCACTGTCCATTTATTAAAGGACTGACCGTAAATCACCTACAGAACAATCACTGTCCAATTATTAAAGGACTGACCGTAAATCACCTACAGAACAATCACTCTCCAATTAACAAAGGACTGACCGTAAATCACCTGCAGAACAATCACTATCCAATTATTAAAGGACTGACCGTAAATCACCTGCAGAACAATCACTGTCCAATTATTAAAGGACTGACCGTAAATCACCTACAGAACAATCACTGCCCAATTAATAAGGACTGACCGTAAATCACCTACAGAACAATCACTGCCCAATTATTAAAGAACTGAGCGTAAATCACCCACAGAACAATCACTGTCCTATTATTAAAGAACTGACCGTAAATCACCAACAGAACAATCACTGTCCAATTATTAAAGGACTGATCGTAAATCACCGACAGAACAATCACTGTTCAATTATTCAAGGACTGACCGTAAATCACCTACAGAACAATCACTGTCCAATTATTAAAGGACTGACCGTAAATCACCTACAGAACAATCACTGTCCTATTATTAAAGGACTGACCGTAAATCACCGACAGAACAATCACTTTCCAATTATTAAAGGACTGACCGTAAATCACCTGCAGAACAATAACTGTCCAATTATTAAAGGACTGACCGTAAATCACCTACAGAACAATCACTGTCCTATTATTAAAGGACTAACCGTTAATCACCGACAGAACACTCACTGTCCAATTATTAAAGGACTGACCGTAAATCACCTACAGAACAATCATTGTCCTATTATTAAAGGACCGACCGTAAATCACCGACAGAACAATCACTGTCCAATTATTAAAGGACTGACCGTAAATCACCTGCGGAACAATCACTGTCCAATTATTAAAGGACTGACCGTAAATCACCTACAGAACAATCACTATCCTATTATTAAAGGACTGACCGTAAATCATCGACAGAACAATCACTGTGCAATTATTAAAGGACTGACCGTAAATCACCTGCAGAACAATCACTGTCCAATTATTAAAGGACTGACCGTAAATCACCTGCAGAACAATCAGTGTCCAATTATTAAAGGACTGACCGTAAATCACCTACAGAACAATCACTGTCCAATTATTAAAGGACTGACCGTAAATCAACTACAGAACAATCACTGTCCAATTATTAAGGGCTGACCGGAAATCACCTACAGAACAATCACTGTCCAATTATTAAAGTACTGACCGTAAATCACCTACAGAACAATCACTGTCCAATTATTAAAGGACTGACCGTAAATCACCTACAGAACAATCACTGTCCAATTATTAAATCACTGACTGTAAATCACCGACAGAACAATCACCGTCCAATTATTAAAGGACAGACCGTAAATCACCGACAGAACAATCACTGTCCAATTATTAAAGAACTGACCGTAAATCACCTACAGAACAATCACTGTCCAATTATTAAAGGAATGACCGTAAATCACCTGCAGAACAATCACTGTCCAATTATTAAAGAACTGACCGTAAATCACCAACAGAACAATCACTATCCAATTATTAAAGGACTGACCGTAAATCACCTACAGAACAATCACTGTCCAATTATTAAAGGGCTGACCATAAATCACCTACAGAACAATCACTGTCCAATTATTAAAGGACTGACCGTAAATCACCTGCAGAACAATCACTTTACAATTATTAAAGGACTGACCGTAAATCACCTACAGAACAATCACTGTCCAATTATTAAAGAACTGACCGTAAATCACCTGCAGAACAATCACTGTCCAATTATTAAAGGACTGACCGTAAATCACCTACAAACAATCACTGTCCAATTATTAAAGGACTGACCGTAAATCACCTGCAGAACAATCACTGTCCAATTATTAAAGGACTGACCGTAAATCACCTACAGAACAATCACTGTCCAATTATTAAAGGACTGACCGTAAATCACCTACAGAACAATCACTCTACAATTATCAAAGGACTGACCGTAAATCACCTGCAGATCAATCACTATCCAATTATTAAAGGACTGACCGTAAATCACCTGCAGAACAATCAATGTCCAATTATTAAAGGACTGACCGTAAATCACCTACAGAACAATCACTGTCCAATTCTTAAAGGTCTGACCATAAATCACCTACAGAACAATCACAGTCCAATTATTAAAGGACTGACCGTAAATCTCCTTCAGAACAATCACTATACAATTATTAAAGGACTGACCGTAAATCACCTACAGAACAATCACTGTCCAATTATTAAAGAACTGACCGTAAATCACCTACAGAACAATCACTGTCCAATTATTAAAGGACTGACCTTAAATCACCTGCAGAACAATCACTGTCCAATTATTAAAGAACTGACCGTAAATATCCTACAGAACAATCACTGTCCAATTATTAAAGGACTAACCGTAAATCACCTGCAGAACAATCACTGTCCAATTATTAAAGGACTGACCGTAAATCACCTACAAACAATCACTATCCAATTATTAAAGGACTGACCGTAAATCACCTACAGAACAATCACTGTCCAATTATTAAAGAACTGACCGTAAATCACCTACAGAACAATCACTGTCCAATTATTAAAGGACTGACCGTAAATCACCTGCAGAACAATCACTGTCCAATTATTAAAGAACTGACCGTAAATCACCAACAGAACAATCACTGTCCAATTATTAAAGGACTGACCGTAAATCACCTACAGAACAATCACTGTCCAATTATTAAAGGACTGACCATAAATCACCTACAGAACAATCACTGTCCAATTATTAAAGGACTGACCGTAAATCTCCTACAGAACAATCACTATACAATTATTAAAGGACTGACCGTAAATCACCTACAGAACAATCACTGTCCAATTATTAAAGAACTGACCGTAAATCACCTACAGAACAATCACTGTCCAATTATTAAATCACTGACTGTAAATCACCGACAGAACAATCACCGTCCAATTATTAAAGGACAGACCGTAAATCACCGACAGAACAATCACTGTCCAATTATTAAAGAACTGACCGTAAATCACCTACAGAACAATCACTGTCCAATTATTAAAGGAATGACCGTAAATCACCTGCAGAACAATCACTGTCCAATTATTAAAGAACTGACCGTAAATCACCAACAGAACAATCACTGTCCAATTATTAAAGGACTGACCGTAAATCACCTACAGAACAATCACTGTCCAATTATTAAAGGGCTGACCAAAAATCACCTACAGAACAATCACTGTCCAATTATTAAAGGACTGACCGTAAATCTCCTGCAGAACAATCACTTTACAATTATTAAAGGACTGACCGTAAATCACCTACAGAACAATCACTGTCCAATTATTAAAGAACTGACCGTAAATCACCTGCAGAACAATCACTGTCCAATTATTAAAGGACTGACCGTAAATCACCTACAAACAATCACTGTCCAATTATTAAAGGACTGACCGTAAATCACCTGCAGAACAATCACTGTCCAATTATTAAAGGACTGACCGTAAATCACCTACAGAACAATCACTCTCCAATTATTAAAGGACTGACCGTAAATCACCTACAGAACAATCACTCTACAATTATCAAAGGACTGACCGTAAATCACCTGCAGATCAATCACTATCCAATTATTAAAGGACTGACCGTAAATCACCTGCAGAACAATCAATGTCCAATTATTAAAGGACTGACCGTAAATCACCTACAGAACAATCACTGTCCAATTCTTAAAGGTCTGACCATAAATCACCTACAGAACAATCACTGTCCAATTATTAAAGGACTGACCGTAAATCTCCTTCAGAACAATCACTATACAATTATTAAAGGACTGACCGTAAATCACCTACAGAACAATCACTGTCCAATTATTAAAGAACTGACCGTAAATCACCTACAGAACAATCACTGTCCAATTATTAAAGGACTGACCTTAAATCACCTGCAGAACAATCACTGTCCAATTATTAAAGAACTGACCGTAAATCACCTACAGAACAATCACTGTCCAATTATTAAAGGACTGACCGTAAATCACCTGCAGAACAATCACTGTCCAATTATTAAAGGACTGACCGTAAATCACCTACAAACAATCACTATCCAATTATTAAAGGACTGACCGTAAATCACCTACAGAACAATCACTGTCCAATTATTAAAGAACTGACCGTAAATCACCTACAGAACAATCACTGTCCAATTATTAAAGGACTGACCGTAAATCACCTGCAGAACAATCACTGTCCAATTATTAAAGAACTGACCGTAAATCACCAACAGAACAATCACTGTCCAATTATTAAAGGACTGACCGTAAATCACCTACAGAACAATCACTGTCCAATTATTAAAGGACTGACCATAAATCACCTACAGAACAATCACTGTCCAATTATTAAAGGACTGACCGTAAATCTCCTGCAGAACAATCACTATACAATTATTAAAGGACTGACCGTAAATCACCTACAGAACAATCACTGTCCAATTATTAAAGAACTGACCGTAAATCACCTGCAGAACAATCACTGTCCAATTATTAAAGGACTGACCGTAAATCACCTACAAACAATCACTGTCCAATTATTAAAGGAATGACCGTAACTCACCTGCAGAACAAGCACTGTCCAATTATTAAAGGACTGACCGTAAATCACCTACAGAACAATCACTGTCCAATTATTAAAGGACTGACCGTAAATCACCTACAGAACAATCACTCTCCAATTATCAAAGGAATGACCGTAAATCACCTGCAGAACAATCACTATCCAATTATTAAAGAACTGACCGTAAATCACCTGCAGAACAATCACTGTCCAATTATTAAAGGACTGACCGTAAATCACCTACAGAACAATCACTGCCCAATTAATAAGGACTGACCGTAAATCACCTACAGAACAATCACTGCCCAATTATTAAAGAACTGAGCGTAAATCACCCACAGAACAATCACTGTCCAATTATTAAAGGACTGATCGTAAATCACCGACAGAACAATCACTGTTCAATTATTCAAGGACTGACCGTAAATCACCTACAGAACAATCACTGTCCAATTATTAAAGGACTGACCGTAAATCACCTACAGAACAATCACTGTCCTATTATTAAAGGACTGACCGTAAATCACCGACAGAACAATCACTGTCCAATTATTAAAGGACTGACCGTAAATCACCTGCAGAACAATCACTGTCCAATTATTAAAGGACTGACCGTAAATCACCTGCAGAACAATCACTGTCCAATTATTAAAGGACTGACCGTAAATCACCTACAGAACAATCACTCTCCAATTATTAAAGGACTGACCGTAAATCACCTACAGAACAATCACTCTACAATTATCAAAGGACTGACCGTAAATCACCTGCAGATCAATCACTATCCAATTATTAAAGGACTGACCGTAAATCACCTGCAGAACAATCAATGTCCAATTATTAAAGGACTGACCGTAAATCACCTACAGAACAATCACTGTCCAATTCTTAAAGGTCTGACCATAAATCACCTACAGAACAATCACTGTCCAATTATTAAAGGACTGACCGTAAATCTCCTTCAGAACAATCACTATACAATTATTAAAGGACTGACCGTAAATCACCTACAGAACAATCACTGTCCAATTATTAAAGAACTGACCGTAAATCACCTACAGAACAATCACTGTCCAATTATTAAAGGACTGACCTTAAATCACCTGCAGAACAATCACTGTCCAATTATTAAAGAACTGACCGTAAATCACCTACAGAACAATCACTGTCCAATTATTAAAGGACTGACCGTAAATCACCTGCAGAACAATCACTGTCCAATTATTAAAGGACTGACCGTAAATCACCTACAAACAATCACTATCCAATTATTAAAGGACTGACCGTAAATCACCTACAGAACAATCACTGTCCAATTATTAAAGAACTGACCGTAAATCACCTACAGAACAATCACTGTCCAATTATTAAAGGACTGACCGTAAATCACCTGCAGAACAATCACTGTCCAATTATTAAAGAACTGACCGTAAATCACCAACAGAACAATCACTGTCCAATTATTAAAGGACTGACCGTAAATCACCTACAGAACAATCACTGTCCAATTATTAAAGGACTGACCATAAATCACCTACAGAACAATCACTGTCCAATTATTAAAGGACTGACCGTAAATCTCCTGCAGAACAATCACTATACAATTATTAAAGGACTGACCGTAAATCACCTACAGAACAATCACTGTCCAATTATTAAAGAACTGACCGTAAATCACCTGCAGAACAATCACTGTCCAATTATTAAAGGACTGACCGTAAATCACCTACAAACAATCACTGTCCAATTATTAAAGGAATGACCGTAACTCACCTGCAGAACAAGCACTGTCCAATTATTAAAGGACTGACCGTAAATCACCTACAGAACAATCACTGTCCAATTATTAAAGGACTGACCGTAAATCACCTACAGAACAATCACTCTCCAATTATCAAAGGAATGACCGTAAATCACCTGCAGAACAATCACTATCCAATTATTAAAGAACTGACCGTAAATCACCTGCAGAACAATCACTGTCCAATTATTAAAGGACTGACCGTAAATCACCTACAGAACAATCACTGCCCAATTAATAAGGACTGACCGTAAATCACCTACAGAACAATCACTGCCCAATTATTAAAGAACTGAGCGTAAATCACCCACAGAACAATCACTGTCCAATTATTAAAGGACTGATCGTAAATCACCGACAGAACAATCACTGTTCAATTATTCAAGGACTGACCGTAAATCACCTACAGAACAATCACTGTCCAATTATTAAAGGACTGACCGTAAATCACCTACAGAACAATCACTGTCCTATTATTAAAGGACTGACCGTAAATCACCGACAGAACAATCACTGTCCAATTATTAAAGGACTGACCGTAAATCACCTGCAGAACAATCACTGTCCAATTATTAAAGGACTGACCGTAAATCACCTACAGAACAATCACTGTCCTATTATTAAAGGACTGACCGTTAATCACCGACAGAACAATCACTGTCCAATTATTAAAGGACTGACTGTAAATCACCTACAGAACAATCATTGTCCTATTATTAAAGGACCGACCGTAAATCACCGACAGAACAATCACTGTCCAATTATTAAAGGACTGACCGTAAATCACCTACAGAACAATCACTGTCCAATTATTAAATCACTGACTGTAAATCACCGACAGAACAATCACCGTCCAATTATTAAAGGACAGACCGTAAATCACCGACAGAACAATCACTGTCCAATTATTAAAGAACTGACCGTAAATCACCTACAGAACAATCACTGTCCAATTATTAAAGGAATGACCGTAAATCACCTGCAGAACAATCACTGTCCAATTATTAAAGAACTGACCGTAAATCACCAACAGAACAATCACTGTCCAATTATTAAAGGACTGACCGTAAATCACCTACAGAACAATCACTGTCCAATTATTAAAGGGCTGGCCATAAATCACCTACAGAACAATCACTGTCCAATTATTAAAGGACTGACCGTAAATCTCCTACAGAACAATCACTTTACAATTATTAAAGGACTGACCGTAAATCACCTGCAGAACAATCACTGTCCAATTATTAAAGAACTGACCGTAAATCACCTGCAGAACAATCACTGTCCAATTATTAAAGGACTGACCGTAAATCACCTACAAACAATCACTGTCCAATTATTAAAGGACTGACCGTAAATCACCTGCAGAACAATCACTGTCCAATTATTAAAGGACTGACCGTAAATCACCTACAGAACAATCACTCTCCAATTATTAAAGGACTGACCGTAAATCACCTACAGAACAATCACTCTACAATTATCAAAGGACTGAACGTAAATCACCTGCAGATCAATCACTATCCAATTATTAAAGGACTGACCGTAAATCACCTGCAGAACAATCAATGTACAATTATTAAAGGACTGACCGTAAATCACCTACAGAACAATCACTGTCCAATTCTTAAAGGTCTGACCATAAATCACCTACAGAACAATCACTGTCCAATTATTAAAGGACTGACCGTAAATCTCCTTCAGAACAATCACTATACAATTATTAAAGGACTGACCGTAAATCACCTACAGAACAATCACTGTCCAATTATTAAAGAACTGACCGTAAATCACCTACAGAACAATCACTGTCCAATTATTAAAGGACTGACCTTAAATCACCTGCAGAACAATCACTGTCCAATTATTAAAGAACTGACCGTAAATCACCTACAGAACAATCACTGTCCAATTATTAAAGGACTGACCGTAAATCACCTGCAGAACAATCACTGTCCAATTATTAAAGGACTGACCGTAAATCACCTACAAACAATCACTATCCAATTATTAAAGGACTGACCGTAAATCACCTACAGAACAATCACTGTCCAATTATTAAAGAACTGACCGTAAATCACCTACAGAACAATCACTGTCCAATTATTAAAGGACTGACCGTAAATCACCTGCAGAACAATCACTGTCCAATTATTAAAGAACTGACCGTAAATCACCAACAGAACAATCACTGTCCAATTATTAAAGGACTGACCGTAAATCACCTACAGAACAATCACTGTCCAATTATTAAAGGACTGACCATAAATCACCTACAGAACAATCACTGTCCAATTATTAAAGGACTGACCGTAAATCTCCTACAGAACAATCACTATACAATTATTAAAGGACTGACCGTAAATCACCTACAGAACAATCACTGTCCAATTATTAAAGAACTGACCGTAAATCACCTGCAGAACAATCACTGTCCAATTATTAAAGGACTGACCGTAAATCACCTACAGAACAATCACTCTCCAATTATCAAAGGAATGACCGTAAATCACCTGCAGAACAATCACTATCCAATTATTAAAGAACTGACCGTAAATCACCTGCAGAACAATCACTGTCCAATTATTAAAGGACTGACCGTAAATCACCGACAGAACAATCACTGCCCAATTAATAAGGACTGACCGTAAATCACCTACAGAACAATCACTGCCCAATTATTAAAGAACTGAGCGTAAATCACCCACAGAACAATCACTGTCCAATTATTAAAGGACTGATCGTAAATCACCGACAGAACAATCACTGTTCAATTATTCAAGGACTGACCGTAAATCACCTACAGAACAATCACTGTCCAATTATTAAAGGACTGACCGTAAATCACCTACAGAACAATCACTGTCCTATTATTAAAGGACTGACCGTAAATCACCGACAGAACAATCACTGTCCAATTATTAAAGGACTGACCGTAAATCACCTGCAGAACAATCACTGTCCAATTATTAAAGGACTGACCGTAAATCACCTACAGAACAATCACTGTCCTATTATTAAAGGACTGACCGTTAATCACCGACAGAACAATCACTGTCCAATTATTAAAGGACTGACTGTAAATCACCTACAGAACAATCATTGTCCTATTATTAAAGGACCGACCGTAAATCACCGACAGAACAATCACTGTCCAATTATTAAAGGACTGACCGTTAATCACCGACAGAACAATCACTGTCCAATTATTAAAGGACTGACCGTAAATCACCTACAGAACAATCACTGTCCTATTATTAAAGGACTGACCGTAAATCACCGACAGAACAATCACTGTGCAATTATTAAAGGACTGACCGTAAATCACCTGCAGAACAATCACTGTCCAATTATTAAAGGACTGACCGTAAATCACCTGCAGAACAATCACTGTCCAATTATTAAAGGACTGACCGTAAATCACCTGCAGAACAATCACTGTCCAATTATTAAAGGACTGACCGTAAATCACCTACTGAACAATCACTGTCCAATTATTAAAGGACTGACCGTAAATCAACTACAAAACAATCACTGTCCAATTATTAAGGGCTGACCGGAAATCACCTGCAGAACAATCACTGTCCAATTATTAAAGTACTGACCGTAAATCACCTACAGAACAATCACTGTCCAATTATTAAAGGACTGACCGTAAATCACCCACAGAACAATCACCGTCCAATTATTAAAGGCCTGACCGTAAATCACCTACAGAACAATCACTGTCCAATTATTAAAGGACTGACTGTAAATCACCGACAGGACAATCACCGTCCAATTATTAAAGGACTGACCGTAAATCACCGACAGAACAATCACTGTCCAATTATTAAAGAACTGACCGTAAATCACCTACAGAACAATCACTGTCCAATTATTAAAGGACTGACCGTAAATCACCTGCAGAACAATCACTGTCCAATTATTAAAGAACTGACCGTAAATCACCAACAGAACAATCACTGTCCAATTATTAAAGGACTGACCGTAAATCACCTACAGAACAATCACTTTCCAATTATTAAAGGGCTGACCATAAATCACCTACAGAACAATCACTGTCCAATTATTAAAGGACTGACCGTAAATCTCCAACAGAACAATCACTATACAATTATTAAAGGACTGACCGTAAATCACCTACAGAACAATCACTGTCCAATTATTAAAGAACTGACCGTAAATCACCTGCAGAACAATCACTGTCCAATTATTAAAGGACTGACCGTAAATCACCTGCAGAACAATCACTGTCCAATTATTAAAGGACTGACCGTAAATCACCTACAGAACAATCACTATCCAATTATTAAAGGACTGACCGTAAATCACCTGCAGAACAATCAATGTCCAATTATTAAAGGACTGACCGTAAATCACCTACAGAACAATCACTGTCCAATTATTAAAGGACTGACCATAAATCACCTACAGAACAATCACTGTCCAATTATTAAAGGACTGACCGTAAATCACCGACAGAACAATCACTGTCCAATTATTAAAGGACTGACCGTAAATCACCTACAGAACAATCACTGTCCAATTATTAAAGGACTGACCGTAAATCACCTACAGAACAATCACTGTCCAATTATTAAAGGACTGACCGTAAATCACCGACAGAACAATCACTGTCCAATTATTAAAGGACTGACCGTAAATCTCCTACAGAACAATCACTATACAATTATTAAAGGACTGACCGTAAATCACCTACAGAACAATCACTGTCCAATTATTAAAGAACTGACCGTAAATCACCTACAGAACAATCACTGTCCAATTATTAAAGCACTGACCTTAACTCACCTGCAGAACAATCACTGTCCAATTATTAAAGGACTGACCGTAAATCACCTGCAGAACAATCACTGCCCAATTATTAAAGGACTGACCGGAAATCACCGACAGAACAATCACTGTCCTAATTTTAAAGGACTGACCGTAAAACACCTACAGAACAATCACTGTCCAATTATTAAAGGACTGACTGTAAATCACCGACAGAACAATCACTGTCCAATTATTAAAGGACTGACCGTAAATCTCCTACAGAACAATCACTATACAATTATTAAAGGACTGACCGTAAATCACCTACAGAACAATCACTGTCCAATTATTAAAGAACTGACCGTAAATCACCTGCAGAACAATCGCTCTCCAATTATTAAAGGACTGACCGTAAATCACCTACAAACAATCACTGTCCAATTATTAAAGGACTGACCGTAAATCACCTGCAGAACAATCACTGTCCAATTATTAAAGGATTGACCGTAAATCACCGACAGAACAATCACTGCCCAATTATTAAAGAACTGACCGTAAATCACCTACAGAACAATCACTGTCCAATTATTAAAGGACTGAGCTTAAATCACCTGCAGAACAATCACTGTCCAATTATTAAAGGACTGACCGTAAATCACCTGCAGAACAATCACTGCCCAATTATTAAAGGACTGACCGGAAATCACCGACAGAAGAATCACTGTCCTAATTTTAAAGGACTGACCGTAAAACACCTACAGAACAATCACTGTCCAATTATTAAAGGACTGACTGTAAATCACCGACAGAACAATCACTGTCCAATTATTAAAGGACTGACCGTAAATCACCGACAGAACAATCACTGTCCAATTATTAAAGGACTGACCGTAAATCTCCTACAGAACAATCACTATACAATTATTAAAGGACTGACCGTAAATCACCTACAGAACAAACACTGTCCAATTATTAAAGAACTGACCGTAAATCACCTGCAGAACAATCACTGTCCAATTATTAAAGGACTGACCGTAAATCACCTACAAACAATCACTGTCCAATTATTAAAGGACTGACCGTAAATCACCTGCAGAACAATCACTGTCCAATTATTAAAGGACTGACCGTAAATCACCTGCAGAACAATCACTGTCCAATTATTAAAGGACTGACCGTAAATCACCTACAGAACAATCACTGTCCAATTAATAAGGACTGACCGTAAATCACCTACAGAACAATCACTGCCCAATTATTAAAGGACTGACCGTAAATCACCTGCAGAACAATCATGGTCCAATTATTAAAGGACTGACCGTAAATCACCTACAGAACAATCACTGCCCAAATATTAAAGGACCGACCGTAAATCACCTACAGAACAATCACTGTTCAATTATTAAAGGACTGACCGTAAATCACCTGCAGAACAATCACTGTCCAATTATGAAAGGACTGACCGTAAATCACCTACAGAA
Source organism: Heterodontus francisci (assembly GCF_036365525.1). Taxonomy (NCBI): domain Eukaryota; kingdom Metazoa; phylum Chordata; class Chondrichthyes; order Heterodontiformes; family Heterodontidae; genus Heterodontus; species Heterodontus francisci. The sequence goes on along the minus strand of NW_027141284.1, from coordinate 583,830 downwards.
CAATCACTGCCCAATTAATAAGGACTGACCGTAAATCACCTACAGAACAATCACTGCCCAATTATTAAAGAACTGAGCGTAAATCACCCACAGAACAATCACTGTCCTATTATTAAAGGACTGACCGTAAATCACCAAAGGAACAATCACTGTCCAATTATTAAAGGACTGATCGTAAATCATCGACAGAACAATCACTGTTCAATTATTCAAGGACTGACCGTAAGTCACCTACAGAACAATCACTGTCCAATTATTAAAGGACTGACAGTAAATCACATGCAGAACAATCACTGTCCTATTATTAAAGGACTGACCGTAAATCACCGACAGAACAATCACTGTCCAATTATTAAAGGACTGACCGTAAATCACCTGCAGAACAATCACTGTCCAATTATTAAAGGACTGACCGTAAATCACCTACAGAACAATCACTGTCCAATTATTAAAGGACTGACCGTAAATCAACTACAGAACAATCATTGTCCTATTATTAAAGGACTGACCGTAAATCACCGACAGAACAATCACTGTCCAATTATTAAAGGACTGACCGTAAATCACCTACAGAACAATCACTGTCCAATTATTAAAGGACTGACCGTAAATCACCTGCAGAACAATCACCGTCCAATTATTAAAGAACTGACCGTAAATCTCCTACAGAACAATCACTGTCCAATTATTAAAGGACTGACCGTAAATCACCTACAGAACAATCACTGTCAAATTATTAAAGGACTGACCGTAAATCAACTGCAGAACAATCACTGTCCAATTATTAAGGGCTGAGCGGAAATCACCTACAGAACAATCACTGTCCAATTATTAAAGTACTGACCGTAAATCACCTACAGAACAATCACTGTCCAATTATTAAAGGACTGACCGTAAATCACCTACAGAACAATCACCGTCCAATTATTAAAGGCCTGACCGTAAATCACCTACAGAACAATCACTGTCCAATTATTAAAGGACTGACTGTAAATCACCTACAGAACAATCACTGTCCAATTATTAAAGGACTGACCGTAAATCACCGACAGAACAATCACTGTCCAATTATTAAAGAACTGACCGTAAATCACCTACAGAACAATCACTGTCCAATTATTAAAGGACTGACCGTAAATCACCTACAGAACAATCACTGTCCAATTATTAAAGGACTGACCATAAATCACCTACAGAACAATCACTGTCCAATTATTAAAGGACTGACCGTAAATCTCCTACAGAACAATCTCTATACAATTATTAAAGGACTGACCGTAAATCACCTGCAGAACAATCACTGTCCAATTATTAAAGAACTGACCGTAAATCACCTGCAGAAAAATCACTGTCCAATTATTAAAGGACTGACCGTAAATCACCTACAAACAATCACTGTCCAATTATTAAAGGACTGACCGTAAATCACCTGCAGAACAATCACTGTCCAATTATTAAAGGTCTGACCGTAAATCACCTGCAGAACAATCACTGTCCAATTATTAAAGGACTGACCGTAAATCACCTACAGAACAATCACTGTCCAATTAATAAGGACTGACCGTAAATCACCTACAGAACAATCACTGCCCAATTATTAAAGAACTGAGCGTAAATCACCTACAGAACAATCACTGTCCAATTATTAAAGGACTGACCGGAAATCACCTACAGAACAATCACTGTCCAATTATTAAAGGACTGACCGTAAATCACCTGCAGAACAATCACTGTCCAATTATTAAAGGACTGACCGTAAATCACCTACAGAACAATCACTGTCCTATTATTAAAGGACTGACCGTTAATCACCGACAGAACAATCACTGTCCAATTATTAAAGGACTGACCGTAAATCACCTACAGAACAATCATTGTCCTATTATTAAAGGACCGACCGTAAATCACCGACAGAACAATCACTGTCCAATTATTAAAGGACTGACCGTAAATCACCTGCGGAACAATCACTGTCCAATTATTAAAGGACTGACCGTAAATCACCGACAGAACAATCACTGTCCAATTATTAAAGGACTGACCGTAAATCACCTACAGAACAATCACTGTCCAATTATTAAAGGACTGACCGTAAATCACCTGCAGAACAATCACTGTCCAATTATTAAAGAACTGACCGTAAATCTCCTACAGAACAATCACTGTCCAATTATTAAAGAACTGACCGTAAATCACCTGCAGAACAATCACTGTCCAATTATTAAAGGACTGACCGTAAATCACCTGCAGAACAATCACTGTCCAATTATTAAAGGACTGACCGTAAATCACCTACAGAACAATCACTCTCCAATTATTAAAGGACTGACCGTAAATCACCTACAGAACAATCACTCTACAATTATCAAAGGACTGACCGTAAATCACCTGCAGATCAATCACTATCCAATTATTAAAGGACTGACCGTAAATCACCTGCAGAACAATCAATGTCCAATTATTAAAGGACTGACCGTAAATCACCTACAGAACAATCACTGTCCAATTCTTAAAGGTCTGACCATAAATCACCTACAGAACAATCACTGTCCAATTATTAAAGGACTGACCGTAAATCTCCTTCAGAACAATCACTATACAATTATTAAAGGCCTGACCGTAAATCACCTACAGAACAATCACTGTCCAATTATTAAAGAACTGACCGTAAATCACCTACAGAACAATCACTGTCCAATTATTAAAGGACTGACCTTAAATCACCTGCAGAACAATCACTGTCCAATTATTAAAGGACTGACCGTAAATCACCTGCAGAACAATCACTGTCCAATTATTAAAGGACTGACAGTAAATCACCTACAAACAATCACTATCCAATTATTAAAGGACTGACCGTAAATCACCTACAGAACAATCACTGTCCAATTATTAAAGAACTGACCGTAAATCACCTACAGAACAATCACTGTCCAATTATTAAAGGACTGACCGTAAATCACCTGCAGAACAATCACTGTCCAATTATTAAAGAACTGACCGTAAATCACCAACAGAACAATCACTGTCCAATTATTAAAGGACTGACCGTAAATCACCTACAGAACAATCACTGTCCAATTATTAAAGGACTGACCATAAATCACCTACAGAACAATCACTGTCCAATTATTAAAGGACTGACCGTAAATCTCCTGCAGAACAATCACTATACAATTATTAAAGGACTGACCGTAAATCACCTACAGAACAATCACTGTCCAATTATTAAAGAACTGACCGTAAATCACCTGCAGAACAATCACTGTCCAATTATTAAAGGACTGACCGTAAATCACCTACAAACAATCACTGTCCAATTATTAAAGGAATGACCGTAACTCACCTGCAGAACAATCACTGTCCAATTATTAAAGGACTGACCGTAAATCACCTACAGAACAATCACTGTCCAATTATTAAAGGACTGACCGTAAATCACCTACAGAACAATCACTCTCCAATTATCAAAGGAATGACCGTAAATCACCTGCAGAACAATCACTATCCAATTATTAAAGAACTGACCGTAAATCACCTGCAGAACAATCACTGTCCAATTATTAAAGGACTGACCGTAAATCACCTACAGAACAATCACTGCCCAATTAATAAGGACTGACCGTAAATCACCTACAGAACAATCACTGCCCAATTATTAAAGAACTGAGCGTAAATCACCCACAGAACAATCACTGTCCAATTATTAAAGGACTGATCGTAAATCACCGACAGAACAATCACTGTTCAATTATTCAAGGACTGACCGTAAATCACCTACAGAACAATCACTGTCCTATTATTAAAGGACTGACCGTAAATCACCGACAGAACAATCACTGTCCAATTATTAAAGGACTGACCGTAAATCACCTGCAGAACAATCACTGTCCAATTATTAAAGGACTGACCGTAAATCACCTACAGAACAATCACTGTCCTATTATTAAAGGACTGACCGTTAATCACCGACAGAACAATCACTGTCCAATTATTAAAGGACTGACTGTAAATCACCTACAGAACAATCATTGTCCTATTATTAAAGGACCGACCGTAAATCACCGACAGAACAATCACTGTCCAATTATTAAAGGACTGACCGTAAATCACCTACAGAACAATCACTGTCCAATTATTAAATCACTGACTGTAAATCACCGACAGAACAATCACCGTCCAATTATTAAAGGACAGACCGTAAATCACCGACAGAACAATCACTGTCCAATTATTAAAGAACTGACCGTAAATCACCTACAGAACAATCACTGTCCAATTATTAAAGGAATGACCGTAAATCACCTGCAGAACAATCACTGTCCAATTATTAAAGAACTGACCGTAAATCACCAACAGAACAATCACTGTCCAATTATTAAAGGACTGACCGTAAATCACCTACAGAACAATCACTGTCCAATTATTAAAGGGCTGGCCATAAATCACCTACAGAACAATCACTGTCCAATTATTAAAGGACTGACCGTAAATCTCCTACAGAACAATCACTTTACAATTATTAAAGGACTGACCGTAAATCACCTGCAGAACAATCACTGTCCAATTATTAAAGAACTGACCGTAAATCACCTGCAGAACAATCACTGTCCAATTATTAAAGGACTGACCGTAAATCACCTACAAACAATCACTGTCCAATTATTAAAGGACTGACCGTAAATCACCTGCAGAACAATCACTGTCCAATTATTAAAGGACTGACCGTAAATCACCTACAGAACAATCACTGTCCAATTATTAAAGGACTGACCGTAAATCACCTACAGAACAATCACTCTACAATTATCAAAGGACTGAACGTAAATCACCTGCAGATCAATCACTATCCAATTATTAAAGGACTGACCGTAAATCACCTGCAGAACAATCAATGTCCAATTATTAAAGGACTGACCGTAAATCACCTACAGAACAATCACTGTCCAATTCTTAAAGGTCTGACCATAAATCACCTACAGAACAATCACTGTCCAATTATTAAAGGACTGACCGTAAATCTCCTTCAGAACAATCACTATACAATTATTAAAGGACTGACCGTAAATCACCTACAGAACAATCACTGTCCAATTATTAAAGAACTGACCGTAAATCACCTACAGAACAATCACTGTCCAATTATTAAAGGACTGACCTTAAATCACCTGCAGAACAATCACTGTCCAATTATTAAAGAACTGACCGTAAATCACCTACAGAACAATCACTGTCCAATTATTAAAGGACTGACCGTAAATCACCTGCAGAATAATCACTGTCCAATTATTAAAGGACTGACCGTAAATCACCTACAAACAATCACTATCCAATTATTAAAGGACTGACCGTAAATCACCTACAGAACAATCACTGTCCAATTATTAAAGAACTGACCGTAAATCACCTACAGAACAATCACTGTCCAATTATTAAAGGACTGACCGTAAATCACCTGCAGAACAATCACTGTCCAATTATTAAAGAACTGACCGTAAATCACCAACAGAACAATCACTGTCCAATTATTAAAGGACTGACCGTAAATCACCTACAGAACAATCACTGTCCAATTATTAAAGGACTGACCATAAATCACCTACAGAACAATCACTGTCCAATTATTAAAGGACTGACCGTAAATCTCCTACAGAACAATCACTATACAATTATTAAAGGACTGACCGTAAATCACCTACAGAACAATCACTGTCCAATTATTAAAGAACTGACCGTAAATCACCTGCAGAACAATCACTGTCCAATTATTAAAGGACTGACCGTAAATCACCTACAGAACAATCACTCTCCAATTATCAAAGGAATGACCGTAAATCACCTGCAGAACAATCACTATCCAATTATTAAAGAACTGACCGTAAATCACCTGCAGAACAATCACTGTCCAATTATTAAAGGACTGACCGTAAATCACCGACAGAACAATCACTGCCCAATTAATAAGGACTGACCGTAAATCACCTACAGAACAATCACTGCCCAATTATTAAAGAACTGAGCGTAAATCACCCACAGAACAATCACTGTCCAATTATTAAAGGACTGATCGTAAATCACCTACAGAACAATCACTGTCCAATTATTAAAGGACTGACCGTTAATCACCGACAGAACAATCACTGTCCAATTATTAAAGGACTGATCGTAAATCACCTACAGAACAATCACTGTCCAATTATTAAAGGACTGACCGTTAATCACCGACAGAACAATCACTGTTCAATTATTCTAGGACTGACCGTAAATCACCTACAGAACAATCACTGTCCAATTATTAAAGGACTAACCGTAAATCACCTACAGAACAATCACTGTCCTATTATTAAAGGACTGACCGTAAATCACCGACAGAACAATCACTGTCCAATTATTAAAGGACTGACCGTAAATCACCTGCAGAACAATCACTGTCCAATTATTAAAGGACTGACCGTAAATCACCTACAGAACAATCACTGTCCTATTATTAAAGGACTGACCGTTAATCACCGACAGAACAATCACTGTCCAATTATTAAAGGACTGACTGTAAATCACCTACAGAACAATCATTGTCCTATTATTAAAGGACCGACCGTAAATCACCGACAGAACAATCACTGTCCAATTATTAAAGGACTGACCGTTAATCACCGACAGAACAATCACTGTCCAATTATTAAAGGACTGACCGTAAATCACCTACAGAACAATCACTGTCCTATTATTAAAGTACTGACCGTAAATCACCGACAGAACAATCACTGTGCAATTATTAAAGGACTGACCGTAAATCACCTGCAGAACAATCACTGTCCAATTATTAAAGGACTGACCGTAAATCACCTGCAGAACAATCACTGTCCAATTATTAAAGGACTGACCGTAAATCACCTGCAGAACAATCACTGTCCAATTATTAAAGGACTGACCGTAAATCACCTACTGAACAATCACAGTCCAATTATTAAAGGACTGACCGTAAATCAACTACAAAACAATCACTGTCCAATTATTAAAGGACTGACCGGAAATCACCTGCAGAACAATCACTGTCCAATTATTAAAGTACTGACCGTAAATCACCTACAGAACAATCACTGTCCAATTATTAAAGGACTGACCGTAAATCACCCACAGAACAATCACCGTCCAATTATTAAAGGCCTGACCGTAAATCACCTACAGAACAATCACTGTCCAATTATTAAAGGACTGACTGTAAATCACCGACAGAACAATCACCGTCCAATTATTAAAGGACTGACCGTAAATCACCGACAGAACAATCACTGTCCAATTATTAAAGAACTGACCGTAAATCACCTACAGAACAATCACTGTCCAATTATTAAAGGACTGACCGTAAATCACCTGCAGAACAATCACTGTCCAATTATTAAAGAACTGACCGTAAATCACCAACAGAACAATGACTGTCCAATTATTAAAGGACTGACCGTAAATCACCTACAGAACAATCACTGTCCAATTATTAAAGGGCTGACCATAAATCACCTACAGAACAATCACTGTCCAATTATTAAAGGACTGACCGTAAATCTCCAACAGAACAATCACTATACAATTATTAAAGGACTGACCGTAAATCACCTACAGAACAATCACTGTCCAATTATTAAAGAACTGACCGTAAATCACCTGCAGAACAATCACTGTCCAATTATTAAAGGACTGACCGTAAATCACCTGCAGAACAATCACTGTCCAATTATTAAAGGACTGACCGTAAATCACCTACAGAACAATCACTATCCAATTATTAAAGGACTGACCGTAAATCACCTGCAGAACAATCAATGTCCAATTATTAAAGGACTGACCGTAAATCACCTACAGAACAATCACTGTCCAATTATTAAAGGACTGACCATAAATCACCTACAGAACAATCACTGTCCAATTATTAAAGGACTGACCGTAAATCTCCTACAGAACAATCACTATACAATTATTAAAGGACTGACCGTAAATGACCTACAGAACAATCACTGTCCAATTATTAAAGAACTGACCGTAAATCACCTACAGAACAATCACTGTCCAATTATTAAAGCACTGACCTTAACTCACCTGCAGAACAATCACTGTCCAATTATTAAAGGACTGACCGTAAATCACCTGCAGAACAATCACTGCCCAATTATTAAAGGACTGACCGGAAATCACCGACAGAACAATCACTGTCCTAATTTTAAAGGACTGACCGTAAAACACCTACAGAACAATCACTGTCCAATTATTAAAGGACTGACTGTAAATCACCGACAGAACAATCACTGTCCAATTATTAAAGGACTGACCGTAAATCTCCTACAGAACAATCACTATACAATTATTAAAGGACTGACCGTAAATCACCTACAGAACAATCACTGTCCAATTATTAAAGAACTGACCGTAAATCACCTGCAGAACAATCGCTCTCCAATTATTAAAGGACTGACCGTAAATCACCTACAAACAATCACTGTCCAATTATTAAAGGACTGACCGTAAATCACCTGCAGAACAATCACTGTCCAATTATTAAAGGATTGACCGTAAATCACCGACAGAACAATCACTGCCCAATTATTAAAGAACTGACCGTAAATCACCTACAGAACAATCACTGTCCAATTATTAAAGGACTGAGCTTAAATCACCTGCAGAACAATCACTGTCCAATTATTAAAGGACTGACCGTAAATCACCTGCAGAACAATCACTGCCCAATTATTAAAGGACTGACCGGAAATCACCGACAGAAGAATCACTGTCCTAATTTTAAAGGACTGACCGTAAAACACCTACAGAACAATCACTGTCCAATTATTAAAGGACTGACTGTAAATCACCGACAGAACAATCACTGTCCAATTATTAAAGGACTGACCGTAAATCACCGACAGAACAATCACTGTCCAATTATTAAAGGACTGACCGTAAATCTCCTACAGAACAATCACTATACAATTATTAAAGGACTGACCGTAAATCACCTACAGAACAATCACTGTCCAATTATTAAAGAACTGACCGTAAATCACCTGCAGAACAATCACTGTCCAATTATTAAAGGACTGACCGTAAATCACCTACAAACAATCACTGTCCAATTATTAAAGGACTGACCGTAAATCACCTGCAGAACAATCACTGTCCAATTATTAAAGGACTGACCGTAAATCACCTGCAGAACAATCACTGTCCAATTATTAAAGGACTGACCGTAAATCACCTACAGAACAATCACTGTCCAATTAATAAGGACTGACCGTAAATCACCTACAGAACAATCACTGCCCAATTATTAAAGGACTGACCGTAAATCACCTGCAGAACAATCACGGTCCAATTATTAAAGGACTGACCGTAAATCACCTACAGAACAATCACTGCCCAAATATTAAAGGACTGACCGTAAATCACCTACAGAACAATCACTGTTCAATTATTAAAGGACTGACCGTAAATCACCTGCAGAACAATCACTGTCCAATTATGAAAGGACTGACCGTAAATCACCTACAGAACAATCACTGCCCAATTAATAAGGACTGACCGTAAATCACCTACAGAACAATCACTGCCCAATTATTAAAGAACTGAGCGTAAATCACCCACAGAACAATCACTGTCCTATTATTAAAGGACTGACCGTAAATCACCAAAGGAACAATCACTGTCCAATTATTAAAGGACTGATCGTAAATCATCGACAGAACAATCACTGTTCAATTATTCAAGGACTGACCGTAAGTCACCTACAGAACAATCACTGTCCAATTATTAAAGGACTGACAGTAAATCACATGCAGAACAATCACTGTCCTATTATTAAAGGACTGACCGTAAATCACCGACAGAACAATCACTGTCCAATTATTAAAGGACTGACCGTAAATCACCTGCAGAACAATCACTGTCCAATTATTAAAGGACTGACCGTAAATCACCTACAGAACAATCACTGTCCAATTATTAAAGGACTGACCGTAAATCAACTACAGAACAATCATTGTCCTATTATTAAAGGACTGACCGTAAATCACCGACAGAACAATCACTGTCCAATTATTAAAGGACTGACCGTAAATCACCTACAGAACAATCACTGTCCAATTATTAAAGGACTGACCGTAAATCACCTGCAGAACAATCACCGTCCAATTATTAAAGAACTGACCGTAAATCTCCTACAGAACAATCACTGTCCAATTATTAAAGGACTGACCGTAAATCACCTACAGAACAATCACTGTCAAATTATTAAAGGACTGACCGTAAATCAACTGCAGAACAATCACTGTCCAATTATTAAGGGCTGAGCGGAAATCACCTACAGAACAATCACTGTCCAATTATTAAAGTACTGACCGTAAATCACCTACAGAACAATCACTGTCCAATTATTAAAGGACTGACCGTAAATCACCTACAGAACAATCACCGTCCAATTATTAAAGGCCTGACCGTAAATCACCTACAGAACAATCACTGTCCAATTATTAAAGGACTGACTGTAAATCACCTACAGAACAATCACCGTCCAATTATTAAAGGACTGACCGTAAATCACCGACAGAACAATCACTGTCCAATTATTAAAGAACTGACCGTAAATCACCTACAGAACAATCACTGTCCAATTATTAAAGGACTGACCGTAAATCACCTACAGAACAATCACTGTCCAATTATTAAAGGACTGACCATAAATCACCTACAGAACAATCACTGTCCAATTATTAAAGGACTGACCGTAAATCTCCTACAGAACAATCTCTATACAATTATTAAAGGACTGACCGTAAATCACCTGCAGAACAATCACTGTCCAATTATTAAAGAACTGACCGTAAATCACCTGCAGAAAAATCACTGTCCAATTATTAAAGGACTGACCGTAAATCACCTACAAACAATCACTGTCCAATTATTAAAGGACTGACCGTAAATCACCTGCAGAACAATCACTGTCCAATTATTAAAGGACTGACCGTAAATCACCTGCAGAACAATCACTGTCCAATTATTAAAGGACTGACCGTAAATCACCTACAGAACAATCACTGTCCAATTAATAAGGACTGACCGTAAATCACCTACAGAACAATCACTGCCCAATTATTAAAGAACTGAGCGTAAATCACCTACAGAACAATCACTGTCCAATTATTAAAGGACTGACCGGAAATCACCTACAGAACAATCACTGTCCAATTATTAAAGGACTGACCGTAAATCACCTGCAGAACAATCACTGTCCAATTATTAAAGGACTGACCGTAAATCACCAACAGAACAATCACTGTCCTATTATTAAAGGACTGACCGTTAATCACCGACAGAACAATCACTGTCCAATTATTAAAGGACTGACCGTAAATCACCTACAGAACAATCATTGTCCTATTATTAAAGGACCGACCGTAAATCACCGACAGAACAATCACTGTCCAATTATTAAAGGACTGACCGTAAATCACCTGCAGAACAATCACTGTCCAATTATTAAAGGACTGACCGTAAATCACCGACAGAACAATCACTGTCCAATTATTAAAGGACTGACCGTAAATCACCTACAGAACAATCACTGTCCAATTATTAAAGGACTGACCGTAAATCACCTGCAGAACAATCACTGTCCAATTATTAAAGAACTGACCGTAAATCTCCTACAGAACAATCACTGTCCAATTATTAAAGGACTGACCGTAAATCACCGACAGAACAATCACTGTCCAATTATTAAAGGACTGACCGTAAATCAACTACAGAACAATCACTGTCCAATTATTAAGGGCTGACCGGAAATCACCTACAGAACAATCACTGTCCAATTATTAAAGTACTGACCGTAATTCACCTACAGAACAATCACTGTCCAATTATTAAAGGACTGACCGTAAATCACCTACAGAACAATCACCGTCCAATTATTAAAGGCCTGACCGTAAGTCACCTACCGAACAATCACTGTCCAATTATTAAAGGACTGACTGTAAATCACCTACAGAACAATCACCGTCCAATTATTAAAGGACTGACCGCAAATCACCGACAGAACAATCACTGTCCAATTATTAAAGAACTGACCGTAAATCACCTACAGAACAATCTCTGTCCAATTATTAAAGGACTGACCGTATATCACCTGCAGAACAATCACTGTCCAATTATTAAAGAACTGACCGTAAATCTCCTACAGAACAATCACTGTCCAATTATAAAAGGACTGACCGTAAATCACCTACAGAACAATCACTGTCCAATTATTAAAGGACTGACCATAAATCACCTACAGAACAATCACTGTCCAATTATTAAAGGACTGACCGTAAATCTCCTACAGAACAATCACTATACAATTATTCAAGGACTGACCGTAAATCACCTACAGAACAATCACTGTCCAATTATTAAAGAACTGACCGTAAATCACCTGCAGAACAATCACTGTCCAATTATTAAAGCACTGACCGTAAATCACCTACAAACAATCACTGTCCAATTATTAAAGGACTGACCGTAAATCACCGACAGAACAATCACGGTCCAATTATTAAAGGACTGACCGTAAATCACCTACAGAACAATCACTGCCCAATTATTAAAGAACTGACCGTAAATCACCTACAGAACAATCACTGTCCAATTATTAAAGGACTGACCGTAAATCACCTGCAGAACAATCACTGTCCAATTATTAAAGGACTGACCGTAAATCACCGACAGAACAATCACTGTCCTAATTTTAAAGGACTGACCGTAAATCACCGACAGAACAATCACTGTCCAATTATTAAAGGACTGACCGTAAATCACCTGCAGAACAATCACTGTCCAATTATTAAAGGACTGACCGTAAATCACCTGCAGAACAATCACTGCCCAATTATTAAAGGACTGACTGGAAATCACCGACAGAACAATCACTGTCCTAATTTTAAAGGACTGACCGTAAAACACCTACAGAACAATCACTGTCCAATTATTAAAGGACTGACTGTAAATAACCGACAGAACAATCACTGTCCAATTATTAAAGGACTGACCGTAAATCACCGACAGAACAATCACTGTCCAATTATTAAAGGACTGACCGGAAATCACCTGCAGAACAATCACTGTCCAATTATTAAAGGAATGACCGTAAATCACCGACAGAACAATCACCGTCCAATCATTAAAGGTACTGACCGTAAATCACCGACAGAACAATCACTGTCCAATTATTAAAGGACTGACCGTAAATCACCTGCAGAACAATCACTGTCCAATTATTAAAGAATTGACCGTAAATCACCTACAGAACAATCACTGTCCAATTATTAAAGTACTGACCGTAAATCACCTACAGAACAATCACTGTCCAATTATTAAAGGACTGACCATAAATCACCTACAGAACAATCACTGTCCAATTATTAAAGGACTGACCGTAAATCTCCTACAGAACAATCACTATACAATTATTAAAGGACTGACCGTAAATCACCTACAGAACAATCACTGTCCAATTATTAAAGAACTGACCGTAAATCACCTGCAGAACAATCACTGTCCAATTATTAAAGGACTGACCGTAAATCACCTACAAACAATCACTGTCCAATTATTAAAGGACTGACCGTAAATCACCGACAGAACAATCACGGTCCAATTATTAAAGGGCTGACCGTAAATCACCTACAGAACAATCAGTGCCCAATTATTAAAGAACTGACCGTAAATCACCTACAGAACAATCACTGTCCAATTATTAAAGGACTGACCTTAAATCACCTGCAGAACAATCACTGTCCAATTATTAAAGGACTGACCGTAAATCACCTACAGAACAATCACTGTCCAATTATTAAAGGACTGACCGTAAATCACCTGCAGAACAATCACTGCCCAATTATTAAAGGACTGACCGGAAATCACCGACAGAACAATCACTGTCCAATTATTAAAGGACTGACCGGAAATCACCTGCAGAACAATCACTCTCCAATTATTAAAGGAATGACCGTAAATCAACGACAGAACAATCACTGTCCAATTATTAAAGGACTGACCGTAAATCACCGACAGAACAATCACTGTCCAATTATTAAAGGACTGACCGTAAATCACCGACAGAACAATATCTGTCCAATTATTAAAGGACTGACTGTAAATCACCGACAGAACAATCACAGTCCAATTATTAAAGGACTGACCGTAAATCACCGACAAAACAATCACTGTCCAATTATTAAAGGACTGACTGTAAATCACCTCCAGAACAATCACTATCCAATTATTAAAGGACTGACCGTAAATCACCTACAGAACAATCACTGTCCAATTATTAAAGGACTGACCGTAAATCACCTACAGAACAATCACTGTCCAATTATTAAAGGACAGACCGTATATCACCTGCAGAACAATCACTGTCCAATTATTAAAGAACTGACCGTAAATCTCCTACAGAACAATCACTGTCCAATTATTAATGGACTGACCGTAAATCACCTACAGAACAATCACTGTCCAATTATTAAAGGACTGACCATAAATCACCTACAGAACAATCACTGTCCAATTATTAAAGGACTGACCGTAAATCTCCTACAGAACAATCACTATACAATTATTCAAGGACTGACCGTAAATCACCGACAGAACAATCACTGTCCAATTATTAAAGAACTGACCGTAAATCACCTGCAGAACAATCACTGTCCAATTATTAAAGCACTGACCGTAAATCACCTACAAACAATCACTGTCCAATTATTAAAGGACTGACCGTAAATCACCGACAGAACAATCACGGTCCAATTATTAAAGGACTGACCGTAAATCACCTACAGAACAATCACTGCCCAATTATTAAAGAACTGACCGTAAATCACCTACAGAACAATCACTGTCCAATTATTAAAGGACTGACCGTAAATCACCTGCAGAACAATCACTGTCCAATTATTAAAGGACTGACCGTAAATCACCGACAGAACAATCACTGTCCTAATTTTAAAGGACTGACCGTAAATCACCGACAGAACAATCACTGTCCAATTATTATAGGACTGACCGTAAATCACCTGCAGAACATTCACTGTCCAATTATTAAAGGACTGACCGTAAATCACCTGCAGAACAATCACTGCCCAATTATTAAAGGACTGACCGGAAATCACCGACAGAACAATCACTGTCCTAATTTTAAAGGAATGACCGTAAAACACCTACAGAACAATCACTGTCCAATTATTAAAGGACTGACTGTAAATCACCGACAGAACAATCACTGTCCAATTATTAAAAGACTGACCGTAAATCACCGACAGAACAATCACTGTCCAATTATTAAAGGACTGACCGTAAATCACCGACAGAACAATCACTGTCCAATTATTAAAGGACTGACCGGAAATCGCCTGCAGAACAATCACTGTCCAATTATTAAAGGAATGACCGTAAATCAACTACAGAACAATCACTGTCCAATTATTAAAGGACTGACTGTAAATCACCGACAGAACAATCACCGTCCAATCATTAAAGGACTGACCGTAAATCACCGACAGAACAATCACTGTACAATTATTAAAGGACTGACCGTAAATCACCTACAGAACAATCACTGTCCAATTATTAAAGGTCATACCGTAAATCACCTACAGAACAATCACTGTCCAATTATTAAAGAATTGACCGTAAATCACCTACAGAACAATCACTGTCCAATTATTAAAGGTCAGACCGTAAATCACCTACAGAACAATCACAGTCCAATTATTAAAGGACTGACCATAAATCACCTACAGAACAATCACTGTCCAATTATTAAAGGACTGACCGTAAATCTCCTACAGAACAATCACTATACAATTATTAAAGGACTGACCGTAAATCACCTACAGAACAATCACTGTCCAATTATTAAAGAACTGACCGTAAATCACATGCAGAACAATCACTGTCCTATTATTAAAGGACTGACCGTAAATCACCTACAAACAATCACTGTCCAATTATTAAAGGACTGACCGTAAATCACCGACAGAACAATCACGGTCCAATTATTAAAGGGCTGACCGTAAATCACCTACAGAACAATCAGTGCCCAATTATTAAAGAACTGACCGTAAATCACCTACAGAACAATCACTGTCCAATTATTAAAGGACTGACCTTAAATCACCTGCAGAACAATCACTGTCCAATTATTAAAGGACTGACCGTAAATCACCTACAGAACAATCACTGTCCAATTATTAAAGGACTGACTGTAAATCATCGACAGAACAATCACCGTCCAATCATTAAAGGACTGACCGTAAATCACCGACAGAACAATCACTGTCCAATTATTAAAGGACTGACCGTAAATCACCTGCAGAACAATCACTGTCCAATTATTAAAGAATTGACCGTAAATCACCTACAGAACAATCACTGTCCAATTATTAAAGGTCAGACCGTAAATCACCTACAGAACAATCACTGTCCAATTATTAAAGGACTGACCATAAATCACCTACAGGACAATCACTGTCCAATTATTAAAGGACTGACCGTAAATCTCCTCCAGAACAATCACTATACAATTATTAAAGGACTGACCGTAAATCACCTACAGAACAATCACTGTCCAATTATTAAAGAACTGACCGTAAATCACCTGCAGAACAATCACTGTCCAATTATTAAAGGACTGACCGTAAATCACTTACAAACAATCACTGTCCAATTATTAAAGGACTGACCGTAAATCACCGACAGAACAATCACGGTCCAATTATTAAAGGGCTGACCGTAAATCACCTACAGAACAATCAGTGCCCAATTATTAAAGAACTGACCGTAAATCACCTACAGAACAATCACTGTCCAATTATTAAAGGACTGACCTTAAATCACCTGCAGAACAATCACTGTCCAATTATTAAAGGACTGACCGTAAATCACCTACAGAACAATCACTGTCCAATTATTAAAGGACTGACCGTAAATCACCTGCAGAACAATCACTGCCCAATTATTAAAGGACTGACCGGAAATCACCGACAGAACAATCACTGTCCTAATTTTAAAGGACTGACCGTAAAACACCTACAGATCAATCACTGTCCAATTATTAAAGGACTGACCGTAAATCACCGACAGAACAATCACTGTCCAATTATTAAAGGACTGACCGGAAATCACCTGCAGAACAATCACTCTCCAATTATTAAAGGAATGACCGTAAATCAACTACAGAACAATCACTGTCCAATTATTAAAGGACTGACCGTAAATCACCGACAGAACAATCACTGTCCAATTATTAAAGGACTGACCGTAAATCACCGACAGAACAATATCTGTCCAATTATTAAAGGACTGACTGT
This sequence comes from Heterodontus francisci, assembly GCF_036365525.1. Lineage (NCBI taxonomy): Eukaryota > Metazoa > Chordata > Chondrichthyes > Heterodontiformes > Heterodontidae > Heterodontus > Heterodontus francisci. The sequence goes on along the minus strand of NW_027141284.1, from coordinate 566,443 downwards.
AAATCACCGACAGAACAATCACAGTCCAATTATTAAAGGACTGACCGTAAATCACCGACAGAACAATCACTGTCCAATTATTAAAGGACTGACTGTAAATCACCTCCAGAACAATCACTATCCAATTATTAAAGGACTGACCGTAAATCACCTACAGAACAATCACTGTCCAATTATTAGAGGACTGACCGTAAATCACCTACAGAACAATCACTGTCCAATTATTAAAGGACTGACCGTATATCACCTGCAGAACAATCACTGTCCAATTATTAAAGAACTGACCGTAAATCTCCTACAGAACAATCACTGTCCAATTATTAATGGACTGACCGTAAATCACCTACAGAACAATCACTGTCCAATTATTAAAGGACTGACCATAAATCACCTACAGAACAATCACTGTCCAATTATTAAAGGACTGACCGTAAATCTCCTACAGAACAATCACTATACAATTATTCAAGGACTGACCGTAAATCACCTACAGAACAATCACTGTCCAATTATTAAAGAACTGACCGTAAATCACCTGCAGAACAATCACTGTCCAATTATTAAAGCACTGACCGTAAATCACCTACAAACAATCACTGTCCAATTATTAAAGGACTGACCGTAAATCACCGACAGAACAATCACGGTCCAATTATTAAAGGACTGACCGTAAATCACCTACAGAACATTCACTGCCCAATTATTAAAGATCTGACCGTAAATCACCTACAGAACAATCACTGTCCAATTATTAAAGGACTGACCGTAAATCACCTGCAGAACAATCACTGTCCAATTATTAAAGGACTGACCGTAAATCACCGCAGAACAATCACTGTCCTAATTTTAAAGGACTGACCGTAAATCACCGACAGAACAATCACTGTCCAATTATTAAAGGACTGACCGTAAATCACCTGCAGAACAATCACTGTCCAATTATTAAAGGACTGACCGTAAATCACCTGCAGAACAATCACTGCCCAATTATTAAAGGACTGACCGGAAATCACCGACAGAACAATCACTGTCCTAATTTTAAAGGACTGACCGTAAAACACCTACAGAACAATCACTGTCCAATTATTAAAGGACTGACTGTAAATCACCGACAGAACAATCACTGTCCAATTATTAAAGGACTGACCGTAAATCACCGACAGAACAATCACTGTCCAATTATTAAAGGACTGACCGGAAATCGCCTGCAGAACAATCACTGTCCAATTATTAAAGGAATGACCGTAAATCAACTACAGAACAATCACTGTCCAATTATTAAAGGACTGACTGTAAATCACCGACAGAACAATCACCGTCCAATCATTAAAGGACTGACCGTAAATCACCGACAGAACAATCACTGTCCAATTATTAAAGGACTGACCGTAAATCACCTGCAGAACAATCACTGTCCAATTATTAAAGAATTGACCGTAAATCACCTACAGAACAATCACTGTCCAATTATTAAAGGTCAGACCGTAAATCACCTACAGAACAATCACTGTCCAATTATTAAAGGACTGACCATAAATCACCTACAGAACAATCACTGTCCAATTATTAAAGGACTGACCGTAAATCTCCTACAGAACAATCACTATACAATTATTAAAGGACTGACCGTAAATCACCTACAGAACAATCACTGTCCAATTATTAAAGAACTGACCGTAAATCACCTGCAGAACAATCACTGTCCTATTATTAAAGGACTGACCGTAAATCACCTACAAACAATCACTGTCCAATTATTAAAGGACTGACCGTAAATCACCGACAGAACAATCACGGTCCAATTATTAAAGGGCTGACCGTAAATCACCTACAGAACAATCAGTGCCCAATTATTAAAGAACTGACCGTAAATCACCTACAGAACAATCACTGTCCAATTATTAAAGGACTGACCTTAAATCACCTGCAGAACAATCACTGTCCAATTATTAAAGGACTGACCGTAAATCACCTACAGAACAATCACTGTCCAATTATTAAAGGACTGACCGTAAATCACCTGCAGAACAATCACTGCCCAATTATTAAAGGACTGACCGGAAATCACCGACAGAACAATCACTGTCCTAATTTTAAAGGACTGACCGTAAAACACCTACAGAACAATCACTGTCCAATTATAAAAGGACTGACCGTAAATCACCGACAGAACAATCACTGTCCAATTATTAAAGGACTGACCGTAAATCACCTGCAGAACAATCACTCTCCAATTATTAAAGGACTGACCGTAAATCTCCTACAGAACAATCACTATACAATTATTAAAGGACTGACCGTAAATCACCTACAGAACAATCACTGTCCAATTATTAAAGAACTGACCGTAAATCACCTGCAGAACAATCACTGTCCAATTATTAAAGGACTGACCGTAAATCACCTACAAACAATCACTGTCCAATTATTAAAGGACTGACCGTAAATCACCGACAGAACAATCACGGTCCAATTATTAAAGGGCTGACCGTAAATCACCTACAGAACAATCAGTGCCCAATTATTAAAGAACTGACCGTAAATCACCTACAGAACAATCACTGTCCAATTATTAAAGGACTGACCTTAAATCATCTGCAGAACAATCACTGTCCAATTATTAAAGGACTGACCGTAAATCACCTACAGAACAATCACTGTCCAATTATTAAAGGACTGACCGTAAATCACCTGCAGAACAATCACTGCCCAATTATTAAAGGACTGACCGGAAATCACCGACAGAACAATCACTGTCCTAATTTTAAAGGACTGACCTTAAAACACCTACAGAACAATCACTGTCCAATTATTAAAGGACTGACCGTAAATCACCTACAAACAATCACTGTCCAATTATTAAAGGACTGACCGTAAATCACCGACAGAACAATCACGGTCCAATTATTAAAGGGCTGACCGTAAATCACCTACAGAACAATCAGTGCCCAATTATTAAAGAACTGACCGTAAATCACCTACAGAACAATCACTGTCCAATTATTAAAGGACTGACCTTAAATCATCTGCAGAACAATCACTGTCCAATTATTAAAGGACTGACCGTAAATCACCTACAGAACAATCACTGTCCAATTATTAAAGGACTGACCGTAAATCACCTGCAGAACAATCACTGCCCAATTATTAAAGGACTGACCGGAAATCACCGACAGAACAATCACTGTCCTAATTTTAAAGGACTGACCTTAAAACACCTACAGAACAATCACTGTCCAATTATTAAAGGACTGACCGGAAATCACCTACAGAACAATCACTCTCCAATTATTAAAGGAATGACCGTAAATCAACTACAGAACAATCACTGTCCAATTATTAAAGGACTGACCGTAAATCACCGACAGAACAATCACTGTCCAATTATTAAAGGACTGACCGTAAATCACCGACAGAACAATCACTGTCCAATTATTAAAGGACTGACTGTAAATCACCGACAGAACAATCACAGTCCAATTATTAAAGGACTGACCGCAAATCACCTACAGAACAATCACTGTCCAATTATTAAAGGACTGACTGTAAATCACCTCCAGAACAATCACTATCCAGTTATTAAAGGACTGACCGTAAATCACCTACAGAACAATCACTGTCCAATTATTAAAGGACTGACCGTAAATCACCTACAGAACAATCACTGTCCAATTATTAAAGGACTGACCGTATATCACCTGCAGAACAATCACTGTCCAATTATTAAAGAACTGACCGTAAATCTCCTACAGAACAATCACTGTCCAATTATTAATGGACTGACCGTAAATCACCTACAGAACAATCACTGTCCAATTATTAAAGGACTGACCATAAATCACCTACAGAACAATCACTGTCCAATTATTAAAGGACTGACCGTAAATCTCCTACAGAACAATCACTATACAATTATTCAAGGACAGACCGTAAATCACCTACAGAACAATCACTGTCCAATTATTAAAGAACTGACCGTAAATCACCTGCAGAACAATCACTGTCCAATTATTAAAGCACTGACCGTAAATCACCTACAAACAATCACTGTCCAATTATTAAAGGACTGACCGTAAATCACCGACAGAACAATCACGGTCCAATTATTAAAGGACTGACCGTAAATCACCTACAGAACAATCACTGCCCAATTATTAAAGAACTGACCGTAAATCACCTACAGAACAATCACTGTCCAATTATTAAAGGACTGACCGTAAATCACCTGCAGAACAATCACTGTCCAATTATTAAAGGACTGACCGTAAATCACCGACAGAACAATCACTGTCCTTATTTTAAAGGACTGACCGTAAATCACCGACAGAACAATCACTGTCCAATTATTAAAGGACTGACCGTAAATCACCTGCAGAACAATCACTGTCCAATTATTAAAGGACTGACCGTAAATCACCTGCAGAACAATCACTGCCCAATTATTAAAGGACTGACCGGAAATCACCGACAGAACAATCACTGTCCTAATTTTAAAGGACTGACCGTAAAACACCTACAGAACAATCACTGTCCAATTATTAAAGGACTGACTGTAAATCACCGACAGAACAATCACTGTCCAATTATTAAAGGACTGACCGTAAATCACCGACAGAACAATCACTGTCCAATTATTAAAGGACTGACCGTAAATCACCGACAGAACAATCACTGTCCAATTATTAAAGGACTGACCGGAAATCACCTGCAGAACAATCACTGTCCAATTATTAAAGGAATGACCGTAAATCAACTACAGAACAATCACTGTCCAATTATTAAAGGACTGACTGTAAATCACCGACAGAACAATCACCGTCCAATCATTAAAGGACTGACCGTAAATCACCGACAGAACAATCACTGTCCAATTATTAAAGGACTGACCGTAAATCACCTGCAGAACAATCACTGTCCAATTATTAAAGAATTGACCGTAAATCTCCTACAGAACAATCACTATACAATTATTAAAGGACTGACCGTAAATCACCTACAGAACAATCACTGTCCAATTATTAAAGAACTGACCGTAAATCACCTGCAGAACAATCACTGTCCTATTATTAAAGGACTGACCGTAAATCACCTACAAACAATCACTGTCCAATTATTAAAGGACTGACCGTAAATCACCGACAGAACAATCACGGTCCAATTATTAAAGGGCTGACCGTAAATCACCTACAGAACAATCAGTGCCCAATTATTAAAGAACTGACCGTAAATCACCTACAGAACAATCACTGTCCAATTATTAAAGGACTGACCTTAAATCACCTGCAGAACAATCACTGTCCAATTATTAAAGGACTGACCGTAAATCACCTACAGAACAATCACTGTCCAATTATTAAAGGACTGACCGTAAATCACCTGCAGAACAATCACTGCCCAATTATTAAAGGACTGACCGTAAATCACCGACAGAACAATCACTGTCCTAATTTTAAAGGACTGACCGTAAAACACCTACAGAACAATCACTGTCCAATTATTAAAGGACTGACCGTAAATCACCGACAGAACAATCACTGTCCAATTATTAAAGGACTGACCGGAAATCACCTGCAGAACAATCACTCTCCAATTATTAAAGGAATGACCGTAAATCAACTGCAGAACAATCACTGTCCAATTATTAAAGGACTGACCGTAAATCACCGACAGAACAATCACTGTCCAATTATTAAAGGACTGACCGTAAATCAGCGACAGAACAATCACTGTCCAATTATTAAAGGACTGACCATAAATCACTTACAGAACAATCACAGTCCAATTATTAAAGGACTGACCGTAAATCACCTACAGAACAATCACTGTCCAATTATTAAAGGACTGACCGTAAATCACCTACAGAACAATCACTGCCCAATTATTAAAGGACTGACCGTAAATCACTTCCAGAACAATCACTGTCCAATTATTAAAGGACTGACCGTAAATCATCGACAGAACAATCACTGTCCAATTATTAAAGGAATGACCGTAAATCAACAACAGAACAATCACTGTCCAATTATTAAAGGACTGACAGACAATCACCTACAGAACAATAACGGTCCAATTATTAAAGGACTGACCAGAAATCACCTGCAGAACAATCACTCTCCAATTATTAAAGGAATGACCGTAAATCAACTACAGAACAATCACTGTCCAATTATTAAAGGACTGACCGTAAATCACCTACAGAACAATCACTGTCCAATTATTAAAGGACTGACCGTAAATCACCGACAGCACAATCACTGTCCAATTATTAAAGGACTGACTGTAAATCACCGACAGAACAATCACAGTCCAATTATTAAAGGACTGACCGTAAATCACCGACAGAACAATCACTGTCCAATTATTAAAGGACTGACTGTAAATCACCTCCAGAACAATCACTATCCAATTATTAAAGGACTGACCGTAAATCACCTACAGAACAATCACTGTCCAATTATTAAAGGACTGACCGTAAATCACCTACAGAACAATCACTGTCCAATTATTAAAGGACTGACCGTAAATCACCGACAGAACAATCACTGTCAAATTATTAAAGGACTGACCGGAAATCACCTACAGAACAATCACTGTCCAATTATTAAAGGACTGACCGTAAATCACCAACAGAACAATCACTGTCCAATTATTAAAGGACTGACCGTAAATCACCTACAGAACAATCACTGTCCAATTATTAAAGGACTGACCGTAAATCACCTACAGAACAATCACTGTCCAATGATTAAAGGACTGACCGTAAATCACCTACAGAACAATCACTGTCCAATTATTAAAGGACTGACCGTAAATCACCGACAGAACAATCACTATCCAATTATTAAAGGACTGACCGTAAATCACCTACAGAACAATCACTGTCCAATTATTAAAGGACTGACCGTAAATCACCGACAGAACAATCACTGTCCAATTATTAAAGGACTGACCGTAAATCACCGACAGAACAATCACTATCCAATTATTAAAGGACTGACCGTAAATCACGGACAGAACAATCACTGTCCAATTATTAAACGACTGACAGTAAATCACCGACAGAACAATCACTGTCCAATTATTAAAGGACTGAACGTAAATCACCGACAGAACAATCACTGTCCAATTATTAAAGGACTGACCGTAAATCACCTACAGAACAATCACTGTCCAATTATTAAAGGACTGACCGTAAATCAACGACAGAACAATCACTGTCCAATTATTAAAGGACTGACCGTAAATCACCTGCAGAACAATCACTGTCCAATTATTAAAGGACTGACCATAAATCACCTACAGAACAATCACTATCCAATTATTAAAGGACTGACCGTAAATCACCTACAGAACAATCACTGTCCAATTATTAAAGGACTGACCGTAAATCACCTACAGAACAATCACTATCCTATTATTAAAGGACTGACCGTAAATCACCTACGGAACAATCACTGTCCAATTATTAAAGGACTGACCGTAAATCACCTACAGAACAATCACTACACTATTATTAAAGGACTGACCATAAATCCCCTACAGAACAATCACTGTCCAATTATTAAAGGAATGACCATAAATCACCTACAGAACAATTACTATCCTATTATTAAAGGACTGACCGTAAATCACCTACAGAACAATCACTGTCCAATTATTAAAGGACTGACCGTAAATCACCTACAGAACAATCACTACACTATTATTAAAGGACTGACCATAAATCACCTACAGAACAATCACTGTCCAATTATTAAAGGAATGACCATAAATCACCTACTGAACAATCACTGTCCAATTATTAAAGGACTGACCGTAAATCACCTACAGAACAATCACTGTCCAATTATTAAAGGACTGACCGCAAATCACCTACAGAACAATCACTATCCAATTATTAAAGGACTGACCGTAAATCACCTACAGAAAAATCACTGTCCAATTATTAAAGGACAGACCGTAAATCACCTACAGAACAATCACTGTCCAATTATTAAAGGACTGACCGTAAATCACCTACAGAACAATAACTGTCCAATCATTAAAGGACTGACAGTAAATCACCTACAGAACAATCACTGTCCAATTATTAAAGGACTGACCGTAAATCACCTACAGAACAATCACTATCCAATTATTAAAGGACTGACAGTAAATCACCTACAGAACAATCACTATCCAATTATTAAAGGACTGACCGTAAATCACCTACAGAACAATCACTATCCTATTATTAAAGGACTGACCGGAAATCACCTACAGAACAATCACTGTCCAATTACTAAAGGACTGACCGTAAATCACCTACAGAACAATCACTATCCTATTATTAAAGGACTGACCGTAAATCACCTACAGAACAATCACTGTCCAATTATTAAAGGACTGACCGTAAATCACCTACAGAACAATCACTGTCCAATTATTAAAGGACTGACCGTAAATCACCTACAGAACAATCACTGTCCAATTATTAAAGGACTGACCGTAAATTACCTACAGAACAATCACTGTCCAATTATTAAAGGACTGACCGTAAATCACCTACAGAACAATCACTGTCCAATTATTAAAGGACTGACCGTAAATCACCCACAGAACAATCACTATCCAATTATTAAAGGACTGACCGTAAATCACCTACAGAACAATCACTGTCTAATTATTAAAGGACTGACTGTCAGTCACCTACAGAACAATCACTGTCCAATTATTAAAGGACTGACCGTAAACCACCAACAGAACAATCACTGTCTAATTATTAAAGGACTGACCGTAAATCACCTACAGAACAATCACTATCCAATTATTAAAGGACTGACCGTAAATCACCTACAGAACAATCACTGTCCAATTATTAAAGGACTGACCGTAAATCACCGACAGAACAATCACGGTCCAATTATTAAAGGACTGACCGTAAATCACCTACAGAACAATCACTGCCCAATTATTAAAGAACTGAACGTAAATCACCTACAGAACAATCACTGTCCAATTATTAAAGGACTGACCGTAAATCACCTGCAGAACAATCACTGTCCAATTATTAAAGGACTGACCGTAAATCACCGACAGAACAATCACTGTCCTAATTTTAAAGGACTGACCGTAAATCACCGACAGAACAATCACTGTCCAATTATTAAAGGACTGACCGTAAATCACCTGCAGAACAATCACTGTCCAATTATTAAAGGACTGACCGTAAATCACCTGCAGAACAATCACTGCCCAATTATTAAAGGACTGACCGGAAATCACCGACAGAACAATCACTGTCCTAATTTTAAAGGACTGACCGTAAAACACCTAAAGAACAATCACTGTCCAATTATTAAAGGACTGACTGTAAATCACCGACAGAACAATCACTGTCCAATTATTAAAGGACTGACCGTAAATCACCTGCAGAACAATCACTATCCAATTATTAAAGGACTGACCGTAAATCACCTGCAGAACAATCACTGTCCAATTATTAAAGGACTGACCGTAAATCACCTACAGAACAATCACTGTCCAATTATTAAAGGACTGACCGTAAATCACCGACAGAACAATCACTATCCAATTATTAAAGGACTGACCGTAAATCACCTACAGAACAATCACTGTCCAATTATTAAAGGACTGACCGTAAATCACCGACAGAACAATCACTGTCCAATTATTAAAGGACTGACCGTAAATCACCGACAGAACAATCACTATCCAATTATTAAAGGACTGACCGTAAATCACGGACAGAACAATCACTGTCCAATTATTAAACGACTGACAGTAAATCACCGACAGAACAATCACTGTCCAATTATTAAAGGACTGAACGTAAATCACCGACAGAACAATCACTGTCCAATTATTAAAGGACTGACCGTAAATCACCTACAGAACAATCACTGTCCAATTATTAAAGGACTGACCGTAAATCAACGACAGAACAATCACTGTCCAATTATTAAAGGACTGACCGTAAATCACCTGCAGAACAATCACTGTCCAATTATTAAAGGACTGACCATAAATCACCTACAGAACAATCACTATCCAATTATTAAAGGACTGACCGTAAATCACCTACAGAACAATCACAGTCCAATTATTAAAGGACTGACCGTAAATCACCTACAGAACAATCACTATCCTATTATTAAAGGACTGACCGTAAATCACCTACAGAACAATCACTGTCCAATTATTAAAGGACTGACCGTAAATCACCTACAGAACAATCTCTACACTATTATTAAAGGACTGACCATAAATCCCCTACAGAACAATCACTGTCCAATTATTAAAGGAATGACCATAAATCACCTACAGAACAATTACTATCCTATTATTAAAGGACTGACCGTAAATCACCTACAGAACAAACACTGTCCAATTATTAAAGGACTGACCGTAAATCACCTACGGAACAATCACTACACTATTATTAAAGGACTGACCATAAATCACCTACAGAACAATCACTGTCCAATTATTAAAGGAATGACCATAAATCACCTACTGAACAATCACTGTCCAATTATTAAAGGACTGACCGTAAATCACCTACAGAACAATCACTGTCCAATTATTAAAGGACTGACCGCAAATCACCTACAGAACAATCACTATCCAATTATTAAAGGACTGACCGTAAATCACCTACAGAAAAATCACTGTCCAATTATTAAAGGACAGACCGTAAATCACCTACAGAACAATCACTGTCCAATTATTAAAGGACTGACCGTAAATCACCTACAGAACAATAACTGTCCAATCATTAAAGGACTGACAGTAAATCACCTACAGAACAATCACTGTCCAATTATTAAAGGACTGACCGTAAATCACCTACAGAACAATCACTATCCAATTATTAAAGGACTGACAGTAAATCACCTACAGAACAATCACTATCCAATTATTAAAGGACTGACCGTAAATCACCTACAGAACAATCACTATCCTATTATTAAAGGACTGACCGGAAATCACCTACAGAACAATCACTGTCCAATTATTAAAGGACTGACCGTAAATCACCTACAGAACAATCACTATCCTATTATTAAAGGACTGACCGTAAATCACCTACAGAACAATCACTGTCCAATTATTAAAGGACTGACCGTAAATCACCTACAGAACAATCACTATCCAATTATTAAAGGACTGACCGTAAATCACCTACAGAACAATCACTGTCCAATTATTAAAGGACTGACCGTAAATTACCTACAGAACAATCACTGTCCAATTATTAAAGGACTGACCGTAAATCACCTACAGAACAATCACTGTCCAATTATTAAAGGACTGACCGTAAATCACCTACAGAACAATCACTGTCCAATTATTAAAGGACTGACCGTAAATCACCCACAGAACAATCACTATCCAATTATTAAAGGACTGACCGTAAATCACCTACAGAACAATCACTGTCTAATTATTAAAGGACTGACTGTCAGTCACCTACAGAACAATCACTGTCCAATTATTAAAGGACTGACCGTAAATCACCTACAGAACAATCACTGTCTAATTATTAAAGGACTGACCGTAAATCACCTACAGAACAATCACTATCCAATTATTAAAGGACTGACCGTAAATCACCTACAGAACAATCACTGTCCAATTATTAAAGGACTGACCGTAAATCACCGACAGAACAATCACGGTCCAATTATTAAAGGACTGACCGTAAATCACCTACAGAACAATCACTGCCCAATTATTAAAGAACTGACCGTAAATCACCTACAGAACAATCACTGTCCAATTATTAAAGGACTGACCGTAAATCACCTGCAGAACAATCACTGTCCAATTATTAAAGGACTGACCGTAAATCACCGACAGAACAATCACTGTCCTAATTTTAATGGACTGACCGTAAATCACCGACAGAACAATCACTGTCCAATTATTAAAGGACTGACCGTAAATCACCTGCAGAACAATCACTGTCCAATTATTAAAGGACTGACCGTAAATCACCTGCAGAACAATCACTGCCCAATTATTAAAGGACTGACCGGAAATCACCGACAGAACAATCACTGTCCTAATTTTAAAGGACTGACCGTAAAACACCTACAGAACAATCACTGTCCAATTATTAAAGGACTGACTGTAAATCACCGACAGAACAATCACTGTCCAATTATTAAAGGACTGACCGTAAATCACCGACAGAACAATCACTGTCCAATTATTAAAGGACTGACCGTAAATCACCGACAGAACAATCACTGTCCAATTATTAAAGGACTGACCGGAAATCACCTGCAGAACAATCACTGTCCAATTATTAAAGGACTGACCGTAAATCACCGACAGAACAATCACTGTCCAAATTTTAAAGGACTGACCGTAAATCACCGACAGAACAATCACTGTCCAAATATTAAAGGACTGACCGTAAATCACCTGCAGAACAATCACTGTCCAATTATTAAAGGACTGACCATAAATCACCTACAGAACAATCACTGTCCAATTATTAAAGGACTGACCGTAAATCTCCTACAGAACAATCACTATACAATTATTAAAGGACTGACCGTAAATCACCTACAGAACAATCACTGTCCAATTATTAAAGGACTGACCGTAAATCACCTACAAACAATCACTGTCCAATTATTAAAGGACTGACCGTAAATCACCTACAGGTCAATCACTGCCCAATTATTAAAGAACTGACCGTAAATCACCTACAGAACAATCACTATCCAATTATTAAAGGACTGACCGTAAATCACCTGCAGAACAATCACTATCCAATTATTAAAGGACTGACCGTAAATCACCTGCAGAACAATCACTGTCCAATTAGTAAAGGACTGACCGTAAATCACCTGCAGAACAATCACTGTCCAATTATTAAAGGACTGACCGTAAATCACCTACAGAACAATCACTATCCAATTATTAAAGGACTGACCGTAAATCACCTACAGAACAATCACTGTCCAATTATTAAAGGACTGACCGTAAATCACCTACAGAACAATCACTATCCTATTATTAAAGGACTGACCGTCAGTCACCTACAGAACAATCACTGTCCAATTATTAAAGGACTGACCGTAAATCACCTACAGAACAATCACTGTCTAATTATTAAAGGACTGACCGTAAATCACCTACAGAACAATCACTATCCAATTATTAAAGGACTGACCGTAAATCACCTACAGAACAATCACTGTCCAATTATTAAAGGACTGACCGTAAATCACCGACAGAACAATCACGGTCCAATTATTAAAGGACTGACCGTAAATCACCTACAGCACAATCACTGCCCAATTATTAAAGAACTGACCGTAAATCACCTACAGAACAATCACTGTCCAATTATTAAAGGACTGACCGTAAATCACCTGCAGAACAATCACTGTCCAATTATTAAAGGACTGACCGTAAATCACCGACAGAACAATCACTGTCCAAATTTTAAAGGACTCTCCGTAAATCACCGACAGAACAATCACTGTCCAATTATTAAAGGACTGACCGTAAATCACCTGCAGAACAATCACTGTCCAGTTATTAAAGGACTGACCGTAAATCACCTGCAGAACAATCACTGTCCTAATTTTAAAGGACTGACCGTAAAACACCTACAGAACAATCACTGTCCAATTATTAAAGGACTGACTGTAAATCACCGACAGAACAATCACTGTCCAATTATTAAAGGACTGACTGTAAATCACCGACAGAACAATCACTGTCCAATTATTAAAGGACTGACCGTAAATCACCTGCAGAACAATCACTGTCCAATTATTAAAGGACTGACCGTAAATCACCGACAGAAAAATCACTGTCCTAATTTTAAAGGACTGACCGTAAATCACCGACAGAACAATCACTGTCCAATTATTAAAGGACTGACCGTAAATCACCTGCAGAACAATCACTGTCCAATTATTAAAGGACTGACCGTAAATCACCTGCAGAACAATCACTGCCCAATTATTAAAGGACTGACCAGAAATCACCGACAGAACAATCACTGTCCTAATTTTAAAGGACTGACCGTAAAACACCTACAGAACAATCACTGTCCAATTATTAAAGGACTGACTGTAAATCACCGACAGAACAATCACTGTCCAATTATTAAAGGACTGACCGTAAATCACCGACAGAACAATCACTGTCCAATTATTAAAGGACTGACCGTAAATCACCGACAGAACAATCACTGTCCAATTATTAAAGGACTGACCGTAAATCACCTGCAGAACAATCACTGTCCAATTATTAAAGGACTGACCGTAAATCACCGACAGAACAATCACTGTCCAAATTTTAAAGGACTGACCGTAAATCACCGACAGAACAATCACTGTCCAATTATTAAAGGACTGACCGTAAATCACCTGCAGAACAATCACTGTCCAATTATTAAAGGACTGACCATAAATCACCTACAGAACAATCACTGTCCAATTATTAAAGGACTGACCGTAAATCTCCTACAGAACAATCACTATACAATTATTAAAGGACTGACCGTAAATCACCTACAGAACAATCACTGTCCAATTATTAAAGGACTGACCGTAAATCACCTACAAACAATCACTGTCCAATTATTAAAGGACTGACCGTAAATCACCGACAGAACAATCATGGTCCAATTATTAAAGGACTGACCGTAAATCACCTACAGAACAATCACTGCCCAATTATTAAAGAACTGACCGTAGATCACCTACAGAACAATCACTATCCAATTATTAAAGGACTGACCGTAAATCACCTGCAGAACAATCACTATCCAATTATTAAAGGACTGACCGTAAATCACCTGCAGAACAATCACTGTCCAATTATTAAAGGACTGACCGTAAATCACCTGCAGAACAATCACTGTCCAATTATTAAAGGACTGACCGTAAATCACCTACAGAACAATCACTATCCAATTATTAAAGGACTGACCGTAAATCACCTACAGAACAATCACTGTCCAATTATTAAAGGACTGACCGTAAATCACCTACAGAACAATCACTATCCTATTATTAAAGGACTGACCGTCAGTCACCTACAGAACAATCACTGTCCAATTATTAAAGGACTGACCGTAAATCACCTACAGAACAATCACTGTCTAATTATTAAAGGACTGACCGTAAATCACCTACAGAACAATCACTGTCCAATTATTAAAGGACTGACCGTAAATCACCGACAGAACAATCACGGTCCAATTATTAAAGGACTGACCGTAAATCACCTACAGAACAATCACTGCCCAATTATTAAAGAACTGACCGTAAATCACCTACAGAACAATCACTGTCCAATTATTAAAGGACTGACCGTAAATCACCTGCAGAACAATCACTGTCCAATTATTAAAGGACTGACCGTAAATCACCGACAGAACAATCACTGTCCAAATTTTAAAGGACTGACCGTAAATCACCGACAGAACAATCACTGTCCAATTATTAAAGGACTGACCGTAAATCACCTGCAGAACAATCACTGTCCAATTATTAAAGGACTGACCGTAAATCACCTGCAGAACAATCACTGTCCTAATTTTAAAGGACTGACTGTAAATCACCGACAGAACAATCACTGTCCAATTATTAAAGGACTGACCGTAAATCACCGACAGAACAATCACTGTCCAATTATTAAAGGACTGACCGTAAATCACCGACAGAACAATCACTGTCCAATTATTAAAGGACTGACCGGAAATCACCTGCAGAACAATCACTCTCCAATTATTAAAGGAATGATCGTAAATCAACTACAGAACAATCACTGTCCAATTATTAAAGGACTGACTGTAAATCACCGACAGAACAATCACCGTCCAATTATTAAAGGACTGACCGTAAATCACCGACAGAACAATCACTGTCCAATTATTAAAGGACTGACCGTAAATCACCTGCAGAACAATCACTGTCCAATTATTAAAGAATTGACCGTAAATCACCTACAGAACAATCACTGTCCAATTATTAAAGGTCTGACCGTAAATCACCTACAGAACAATCACTGTCCAATTATTAAAGGACTGACCATAAATCACCTACAGAACAATCACTGTCCAATTATTAAAGGACTGACCGTAAATCTCCTACAGAACAATCACTATACAATTATTAAAGGACTGACCGTAAATCACCTACAGAACAATCACTGTCCAATTATTAAAGGACTGACCGTAAATCACCTACAAACAATCACTGTCCAATTATTAAAGGACTGACCGTAAATCACCGACAGAACAATCACGGTCCAATTATTAAAGGGCTGACCGTAAATCACCTACAGAACAATCACTGTCCAATTATTAAAGGACTGACCGTAAATCACCTACAGAACAATCACTATCCAATTATTAAAGGGCTGACCGTAAATCACCTACAGAACAATCACTGTCCAATTATTAAAGAACTGACCGTAAATCACCTGCAGAACAATCACTGT
Source organism: Heterodontus francisci (assembly GCF_036365525.1). Lineage (NCBI taxonomy): Eukaryota > Metazoa > Chordata > Chondrichthyes > Heterodontiformes > Heterodontidae > Heterodontus > Heterodontus francisci. The sequence continues at coordinate 549,964 of NW_027141284.1, read as the reverse complement.
CCAATTATTAAAGGACTGACCGTAAATCACCTACAAACAATCACTGTCCAATTATTAAAGGACTGACCGTAAATCACCGACAGAACAATCACGGTCCAATTATTAAAGGGCTGACCGTAAATCACCTACAGAACAATCAGTGCCCAATTATTAAAGAACTGACCGCAAATCATCTACAGAACAATCACTGTCCAATTATTAAAGGACTGACCTTAAATCACCTGCAGAACAATCACTGTCCAATTATTAAAGGACTGACCGTAAATCACCTACAGAACAATCACTGTCCAATTATTAAAGGACTGACCGTAAATCACCTGCAGAACAATCACTGCCCAATTATTAAAGGACTGACCGGAAATCACCGACAGAACAATCACTTTCCTAATTTTAAAGGACTGACCGTAAAACACCTACAGAACAATCACTGTCCAATTATTAAAGGACTGACCGTAAATCACCGACAGAACAATCACTGTCCAATTATTAAAGGACTGACCGGAAATCACCTGCAGAACAATCACTCTCCAATTACTAAAGGAATGACCGTAAATCAACTACAGAACAATCACTGTCCAATTATTAAAGGACTGACCGTAAATCACCGACAGAACAATCACTGTCCAATTATTAAAGGACTGACCGTAAATCACCGACAGAACAATCACTATCCAATTATTAAAGGACTGACCATAAATCACTTACAGTACAATCACAGTCCAATTATTAAAGGACTGACCGTAAATCACCTACAGAACAATCACTGTCCAATTATTAAAGGACTGACCGTAAATCACCTACAGAACAATCACTGCCCAATTATTAAAGGACTGACCGTAAATCACTTCCAGAACAATCACTGTCCAATTATTAAAGGACTGACCGTAAATCATCTACAGAACAATCACTGTCCAATTATTAAAGGAATGACCGTAAATCAACAACAGAACAATCACTGTCCAATTATTAAAGGACTCGCAGTCAATCACCTACAGAACAATCACTGTCCAATTATTAAAGGACTGACCGGAAATCACCTGCAGAACAATCACTGTCAATTATTAAAGGACTGACCGTAAATCAACTACAGAAAAATCACTGTCCAATTATTAAAGGACTGACCGTAAATCACCTACAGAACAATCACTGTCCAATTATTAAAGGACTGACCGTAAATCACCGACAGCACAATCACTGTCCAATTATTAAAGGACTGACTGTAAATCACCGACAGAACAATCACTGTCCAATTATTAAAGGACTGACCGTAAATCACCGACAGAACAATCACTGTCCAATTATTAAAGGACTGACTGTAAATCACCTCCAGAACAATCACTATCCAATTATTAAAGGACTGACCGTAAATCACCTACAGAACAATCACTGTCCAATTATTAAAGGACTGACCGTAAATCACGGACAGAACAATCACTGTCCAATTATTAAACAACTGACAGTAAATCACCGACAGAACAATCACTGTCCAATTATTAAAGGACTGAACGTAAATCACCGACAGAACAATCACTGTCCAATTATTAAAGGACTGACCGTAAATCACCTACAGAACAATCACTGTCCAATTATTAAAGGACTGACCGTAAATCAACGACAGAACAATCACTGTCCAATTATTAAAGGACTGACCGTAAATCACCTGCAGAACAATCACTGTCCAACTATTAAAGGACTGACCATAAATCACCTACAGAACAATCACTATCCAATTATTAAAGGACTGACCGTAAATCACCTACAGAACAATCACTGTCCAATTATTAAAGGAATGACCATAAATCACCTACTGAACAATCACTGTCCAATTATTAAAGGACTGACCGTAAATCACCTACAGAACAATCACTGTCCAATTATTAAAGGACTGACCGCAAATCACCTACAGAACAATCACTATCCAATTATTAAAGGACTGACCGTAAATCACCTACAGAAAAATCACTGTCCAATTATTAAAGGACTGACCGTAAATCACCTACAGAACAATCACTGTCCAATTATTAAAGGACTGACCGGAAATCACCTACAGAACAATAACTGTCCAATCATTAAAGGACTGACAGTAAATCACCTACAGAACAATCACTGTCCAATTATTAAAGGACTGACCGTAAATCACCTACAGAACAATCACTATCCAATTATTAAAGGACTGACAGTAAATCACCTACAGAACAATCACTATCCAATTATTAAAGGACTGACCGTAAATCACCTACAGAACAATCACTATCCTATTATTAAAGGACTGACCGGAAATCACCTACAGAACAATCACTGTCCAATTATTAAAGGACTGACCGTAAATCACCTACAGAACAATCACTATCCTATTATTAAAGGACTGACCGTAAATCACCTACAGAACAATCACTGTCCAATTATTAAAGGACTGACCGTAAATCACCTACAGAACAATCACTATCCAATTATTAAAGGACTGACCGTAAATCACCTACAGAACAATCACTGTCCAATTATTAAAGGACTGACCGTAAATCACCCACAGAACAATCACTATCCAATTATTAAAGGACTGACCGTAAATCACCTACAGAACAATCACTGTCCAATTATTAAAGGACTGACCGTAAATCACCTACAGAACAATCACTTTCCTATTATTAAAGGACTGACCGTAAATCACCTACAGAACAATCACTGTCCAATTATTGAAGGACTGACCGTAAATCACCTACAGAACAATCACTATCCAATTATTAAAGGACTGACCGTAAATCACCTACAGAACAATAACTGTCTAATTATTAAAGGTCTGACCGTCAGTCACCTACAGAACAATCACTGTCCAATTATTAAAGGACTGACCGTAAATCACCTACAGAACAATCACTGTCTAATTATTAAAGGACTGACCGTAAATCACCTACAGAACAATCACTATCCAATTATTAAAGGACTGACCGTAAATCACCTACAGAACAATCACTGTCCAATTATTAAAGGACTGACCGTAAATCACCTACAGAACAATCACTGTCCAATTATTAAAGGACTGACCGTAAATCACCTACAGAACAATCACTATCCAATTATTAAAGGACTGACCGTAAATCACCTACAGAACAATCACTGTCCAATTATTAAAGGACTGACCGTAAATCACCTACAGAACAATCACTATCCAATTATTAAAGGACTGACCGTAAATCACCTACAGAACAATCACTGTCCAATTATTAAAGGACTGACCGTAAATCACCCACAGAACAATCACTATCCAATTATTAAAGGACTGACCGTAAATCACCTACAGAACAATCACTGTCTAATTATTAAAGGACTGACCGTAAATCACCTACAGAACAATCACTATCCAATTATTAAGGACTGACCGTAAATCAGCTACAGAACAATCACTGTCCAATTATTAAAGGACTGACCGTAAATCACCTACAGAACAATCAATATCCTATTATTAAAGGACTGACCGCAAATCACCTACTGAACAATCACTGTCCAATTATTAAAGGACTGACCGTAAATGACCTGCAGAACAATCACTATCCAATTATTAAAGGACTGACCGTAAATCACCTACAGAACAATCACTGTCCAATTATTAAAGGACTGACCGTAAATCACCTACAGAACAATCACTATACTATTATTAAAGGACTGACCATAAATCACCGACAGAACAATCACTGTCCAATTATTAAAGGACTGACCGTAAATCAACGACAGAACAATCACTGTCCAATTATTAAAGGACTGACCGTAAATCACCTACAGAACAATCACTGTCCAATTATTAAATGACTGATCATAAATCACCTACAGAACAATCGCTGTCCAATTATTAAACGACTGACCGTAAATCACCTACAGAACAATCACTATCCTATTATTAAAGGACTGACCGTAAATCACCTACAGAACAATCACTGTCCAATTATTAAAGGACTGACCGTAAATCACCTACAGAACAATCACTGTCCAGTTATTAAAGGACTGACCGTAAATCACCTACAGAACAATCACTATCCTATTATTAAAGGACTGACCGCAAATCACCTACAGAACAATCACTGTCCAATTATTAAAGGACTGACCGTAAATCACCTGCAGAACAATCACTATCCAATTATTAAAGGACTGACCGTAAATCACCTACAGAACAATCACTCTCCAATTATTAAAAGACTGACCGTAAATCACCTACAGAACAATCACTATACTATTATTAAAGGACTGACCATAAACCACCTACAGAACAATCACTGTCCAATTATTAAAGGACTGACCGTAAATCAACGACAGAACAATCACTGTCCAATTATTAAAGGACTGACCGTAAATCACCTACAGAACAATCACTATCCAATTATTAAAGGACTGACCGTAAATCACCTACAGAACAATCACTGTCCAATTATTAAAGGACTGACCGTAAATCACCCACAGAACAATCACTATCCAATTATTAAAGGACTGACCGTAAATCACCTACAGAACAATCACTGTTTAATTATTAAAGGACTGACCGTAAATCACCTACAGAACAATCACTATCCAATTATTAAAGGACTGACCGTAAATCAGCTACAGAACAATCACTGTCCAATTATTAAGGACTGACCGTAAATCACCTACAGAACAATCAATATCCTATTATTAAAGGACTGACCGCAAATCACCTACTGAACAATCACTGTCCAATTATTAAAGGACTGACCGTAAATCACCTGCAGAACAATCACTATCCAATTATTAAAGGACTGACCGTAAATCACCTACAGAACAATCACTGTCCAATTATTAAAGGACTGACCGTAAATCACCTACAGAACAATCACTATACTATTATTAAAGGACTGACCATAAATCACCGACAGAACAATCACTGTCCAATTATTAAAGGACTGACCGTAAATCAACGACAGAACAATCACTGTCCAATTATTAAAGGACTGACCGTAAATCACCTACAGAACAATCACTGTCCAATTATTAAATGACTGATCATAAATCACCTACAGAACAATCGCTGTCCAATTATTAAACGACTGACCGTAAATCACCTACAGAACAATCACTATCCTATTATTAAAGGACTGACCGTAAATCACCTACAGAACAATCACTGTCCAATTATTAAAGGACTGACCGTAAATCACCTACAGAACAATCACTGTCCAGTTATTAAAGGACTGACCGTAAATCACCTACAGAACAATCACTATCCTATTATTAAAGGACTGACCGCAAATCACCTACAGAACAATCACTGTCCAATTATTAAAGGACTGACCGTAAATCACCTGCAGAACAATCACTATCCAATTATTAAAGGACTGACCGTAAATCACCTACAGAACAATCACTCTCCAATTATTAAAAGACTGACCGTAAATCACCTACAGAACAATCACTATACTATTATTAAAGGACTGACCATAAACCACCTACAGAACAATCACTGTCCAATTATTAAAGGACTGACCGTAAATCAACGACAGAACAATCACTGTCCAATTATTAAAGGACTGACCTTAAATCACTTACGGAACAATCACTGTCCAATTATTAAAGGACTGACCGTAAATCACCTACAGAACAATCACTGTCCAATTATTAAATGACTGATCATAAATCACCTACAGAACAATCACTGTCCAATTATTAAAGGACTGACCGTAAATCACCTACAGAACAATCACTGTCCAATTATTAAAGGACTGACCGTAAATCACCTGCAGAACAATCACTGTCCAATTATTAAAGGACTGACCGTAAATCACCTACAGAACAATCACTGTCCAATTATTAAAGGACTGACCGTAAATCACCTACAGAACAATCACTATGCTATTATTAAAGGACTGACCATAAATCACCGACAGAACAATCACTGTCCAATTATTAAAGGACTGACCGTAAATCAACGACAGAACAATCACTGTCCAATTATTAAAGGACTGACCGTAAATCACCTACAGAACAATCACTGTCCAATTATTAAATGACTGATCATAAATCACCTACAGAACAATCGCTGTCCAATTATTAAACGACTGACCGTAAATCACCTACAGAACAATCACTATCCTATTATTAAAGGACTGACCGTAAATCACCTACAGAACAATCACTGTCCAATTATTAAAGGACTGACCGTAAATCACCTACAGAACAATCACTGTCCAGTTATTAAAGGACTGACCGTAAATCACCTACAGAACAATCACTATCCTATTATTAAAGGACTGACCGCAAATCACCTACAGAACAATCACTGTCCAATTATTAAAGGACTGACCGTAAATCACCTGCAGAACAATCACTATCCAATTATTAAAGGACTGACCGTAAATCACCTACAGAACAATCACTCTCCAATTATTAAAAGACTGACCGTAAATCACCTACAGAACAATCACTATACTATTATTAAAGGACTGACCATAAACCACCTACAGAACAATCACTGTCCAATTATTAAAGGACTGACCGTAAATCAACGACAGAACAATCACTGTCCAATTATTAAAGGACTGACCGTAAAACACTTACGGAACAATCACTGTCCAATTATTAAAGGACTGACCGTAAATCACCTACAGAACAATCACTGTCCAATTATTAAATGACTGATCATAAATCACCTACAGAACAATCACTGTCCAATTATTAAAGGACTGACCGTAAATCACCTACAGAACAATCACTGTCCAATTATTAAAGGACTGACCGTAAATCACCTGCAGAACAATCACTGTCCAATTATTAAAGGACTGACCGTAAATCACCTACAGAACAATCACTGTCCAGTTATAAAGGACTGACCGTAAATCACCTACAGAACAATCACTATCCTATTATTAAAGGACTGACCGCAAATCACCTACAGAACAATCACTGTCCAATTATTAAAGGACTGACCGTAAATCACCTGCAGAACAATCACTATCCAATTATTAAAGGACTGACCGTAAATCACCTACAGAACAATCACTCTCCAATTATTAAAAGACTGACCGTAAATCACCTACAGAACAATCACTATACTATTATTAAAGGACTGACCATAAATCACCTACAGAACAATCACTGTCCAATTATTAAAGGACTGACCGTAAATCAACGACAGAACAATCACTGTCCAATTATTAAAGGACTGACCGTAAATCACTTACGGAACAATCACTGTCCAATTATTAAAGGACTGACCGTAAATCACCTACAGAACAATCACTGTCCAATTATTAAATGACTGATCATAAATCACCTACAGAACAATCACTGTCCAATTATTAAAGGACTGACCGTAAATCAACGACAGAACAATCACTGTCCAATTATTAAAGGACTGACCGTAAATCACTTACGGAACAATCACTGTCCAATTATTAAAGGACTGACCGTAAATCACCTACAGAACAATCACTGTCCAATTATTAAATGACTGATCATAAATCACCTACAGAACAATCACTGTCCAATTATTAAAGGACTGACCGTAAATCACCTACAGAACAATCACTGTCCAATTATTAAAGGACTGACCATAAATCACCTACAGAACAATCACTATCCAATTATTAAAGGACTGACCGTAAATCACCTGCAGAACAATCACAATCCAATTATTAAAGGACTGACCGTAAATCACCTGCAGAACAATCACTGTCCAATTATTAAAGGACTGAACGTAAATCACCTACAGAACAATCACTGTCCAATTATTAAAGGACTGACCGTAAATCACCTACAGAACAATCACTATCCAATTACTAAAGGACTGACCGTAAATCACCTACAGAACAATCACTGTCCAATTATTAAAGGACTGACCGTAAATCACCTACAGAACAATCACTATCCTATTATTAAAGGACTGACCGTAAATCACCTACAGAATAATCACTGTCCAATTATTAAAGGACTGACCGTAAATCACCAACAGAACAATCACTATCCAATTATTAAAGGACTGACCGTAAATCAGCTACAGAACAATCACTGTCCAATTATTAAAGGACTGACCGTAAATCACCTACAGAGCAATCACTATCCTATTATTAAAGGAATGACCGCAAATCACCTACAGAACAATCACTGTCCAATTATTAAAGGACTGACCGTAAATCACCTGCAGAACAATCACTATCCAATTATTAAAGGACTGACCGTAAATCACCTACAGAACAATCACTGTCCAACTATTAAAGGACTGACCGTAAATCACCTACAGAACAATCACTATACTATTATTAAAGGACTGACCATAAATCACCGACAGAACAATCACTGTCCAATTATTAAAGGACTGACCGTAAATCAACAACAGAACAATCACTGTCCAATTATTAAAGGACTGACCGTAAATCACCTACAGAACAATCACTGTCCAATTATTAAATGACTGATCATAAATCACCTACAGAACAATCGCTGTCCAATTATTAAACGACTGACCGTAAATCACCTACAGAACAATCACTATCCTATTATTAAAGGACTGACCGTAAATCACCTACAGAACAATCACTATCCAATTATTAAAGGACTGACCGTAAATCACCTACAGAACAATCACTGTCCAGTTATTAAAGGACTGACCGTAAATCACCTACAGAACAATCACTATCCTATTATTAAAGGACTGACCGCAAATCACCTACAGAACAATCACTGTCCAATTATTAAAGGACTGACCGTAAATCACCTGCAGAACAATCACTATCCAATTATTAAAGGACTGACCGTAAATCACCTACAGAACAATCACTCTCCAATTATTAAAAGACTGACCGTAAATCACCTACAGAACAATCACTATACTATTATTAAAGGACTGACCATAAATCACCTACAGAACAATCACTGTCCAATTATTAAAGGACTGACCGTAAATCAACGACAGAACAATCACTGTCCAATTATTAAAGGACTGACCGTAAATCACTTACGGAACAATCACTGTCCAATTATTAAAGGACTGACCGTAAATTACCTACAGAACAATCACTGTCCAATTATTAAATGACTGATCATAAATCACCTACAGAACAATCACTGTCCAATTATTAAAGGACTGACCGTAAATCACCTACAGAACAATCACTGTCCAATTATTAAAGGACTGACCGTAAATCAACGACAGAACAATCACTGTCCAATTATTAAAGGACTGACCGTAAATCACCTGCAGAACAATCACTGTCCAATTATTAAAGGACTGACCATAAATCACCTACAGAACAATCACTATCCAATTATTAAAGGACTGACCGTAAATCACCTGCAGAACAATTACTATCCAATTATTAAAGGACTGACCGTAAATCACCTGCAGAACAATCACTGTCCAATTATTAAAGGACTGACCGTAAAACACCTACAGAACAATCACTGTCCAATTATTAAAGGACTGACCGTAAATCACCTGCAGAACAATCACTGTCCAATTATTAAAGGACTGACCGTAAATCACCTACAGAACAATCACTGTCCAATTATTAAAGGACTGACCGTAAATCACCTACAGAACAATCACTGTCCAATTATTAAAGGACTGACCGTAAATCACCTACAGAACAATCACTATCCTATTATTAAAGGATTGACCGTAAATCACCTACAGAACAATCACTCTCCAATTATTAAAGGACTGACCGTAAATCACCTACAGAACAATCACTCTCCAATTATTAAAGGACTGACCGTAAATCACCTACAGAATAATCACTGTCCAATTATTAAAGGACTGACCGTAAATCACCTACAGAACAATCACTGTCCAATTATTAAATCACTGACCGTAAATCACCTACAGAACAATCACTACACTATTATTAAAGGACTGACCATAAATCACCTACAGAACAATCACTGTCCAATTATTAAAGGAATGACCATAAATCACCTACAGAACAATCACTATCCTATTATTAAAGGACTGACCGTAAATCACCTACAGAACAATCACTGTCCAATTATTAAAGGACTGACCGTAAATCACCTACGGAACAATCACTACACTATTATTAAAGGACTGACCATAAATCACCTACAGAACAATCACTGTCCAATTATTAAAGGAATGACCATAAATCACCTACTGAACAATCACTGTCCAATTATTAAAGGACTGACCGTAAATCACCTACAGAACAATCACTGTCCAATTATTAAAGGACTGACCGTAAATCACCTACAGAACAATCACTGTCCAGTTATTAAAGGACTGACCGTAAATCACCTACAGAACAATCACTATCCTATTATTAAAGGACTGACCGCAAATCACCTACAGAACAATCACTGTCCAATTATTAAAGGACTGACCGTAAATCACCTGCAGAACAATCACTATCCAATTATTAAAGGACTGACCGTAAATCACCTACAGAACAATCACTCTCCAATTATTAAAAGACTGACCGTAAATCACCTACAGAACAATCACTATACTATTATTAAAGGACTGACCATAAACCACCTACAGAACAATCACTGTCCAATTATTAAAGGACTGACCGTAAATCAACGACAGAACAATCACTGTCCAATTATTAAAGGACTGACCGTAAATCACTTACGGAACAATCACTGTCCAATTATTAAAGGACTGACCGTAAATCACCTACAGAAAAATCACTGTCCAATTATTAAATGACTGATCATAAATCACCTACAGAACAATCACTGTCCAATTATTAAAGGACTGACCGTAAATCACCTACATTACAATCACTGTCCAATTATTAAAGGAGTGACCGTAAATCACCTACAGAACAATCACTGTCCAATTATTAAAGGACTGACCGTAAATCAACGACAGAACAATCACTGTCCAATTATTAAAGGACTGACCGTAAATCACCTGCAGAACAATCACTGTCCAATTATTAAAGGACTGACCGTAAATCACCTACAGAACAATCACTGTCCAGTTATAAAGGACTGACCGTAAATCACCTACAGAACAATCACTATCCTATTATTAAAGGACTGACCGCAAATCACCTACAGAACAATCACTGTCCAATTATTAAAGGACTGACCGTAAATCACCTGCAGAACAATCACTATCCAATTATTAAAGGACTGACCGTAAATCACCTACAGAACAATCACTCTCCAATTATTAAAAGACTGACCGTAAATCACCTACAGAACAATCACTATACTATTATTAAAGGACTGACCATAAATCACCTACAGAACAATCACTGTCCAATTATTAAAGGACTGACCGTAAATCAACGACAGAACAATCACTGTCCAATTATTAAAGGACTGACCGTAAATCACTTACGGAACAATCACTGTCCAATTATTAAAGGACTGACCGTAAATCACCTACAGAACAATCACTGTCCAATTATTAAATGACTGATCATAAATCACCTACAGAACAATCACTGTCCAATTATTAAAGGACTGACCGTAAATCAACGACAGAACAATCACTGTCCAATTATTAAAGGACTGACCGTAAATCACTTACGGAACAATCACTGTCCAATTATTAAAGGACTGACCGTAAATCACCTACAGAACAATCACTGTCCAATTATTAATGACTGATCATAAATCACCTGCAGAACAATCACTGTCCAATTATTAAAGGACTGACCGTAAATCACCTACAGAACAATCACTGTCCAATTATTAAAGGACTGACCGTAAATCAACGACAGAACAATCACTGTCCAATTATTAAAGGACTGACCGTAAATCACCTGCAGAACAATCACTGTCCAATTATTAAAGGACTGACCGTAAATCACCTACAGAACAATCACTATCCAATTATTAAAGGACTGACCGTAAATCACCTGCAGAACAATCACTGTCCAATTATTAAAGGACTGAACGTAAATCACCTGCAGAACAATCACTGTCCAATTATTAAAGGACTGTCCGTAAATCACCTACAGAACAATCACTATCCAATTATTAAAGGACTGACCGTAAATCACCTACAGAACAATCACTGTCCAATTATTAAAGGACTGACCGTAAATCACCTACAGAACAATCACTATCCTATTATTAAAGGACTGACCGTAAATCACCTACAGAATAATCACTGTCCAATTATTAAAGGACTGACCGTAAATCACCTACAGAACAATCACTATCCAATTATTAAAGGACTGACCGTAAATCAGCTACAGAACAATCACTGTCCAATTATTAAAGGACTGACCGTAAATCACCTACAGAGCAATCACTATCCTATTATTAAAGGACTGACCGCAAATCACCTACAGAACAATCACTGTCCAATTATTAAAGGACTGACCGTAAATCACCTGCAGAACAATCACTATCCAATTATTAAAGGACTGACCGTAAATCACCTACAGAACAATCACTGTCCAATTATTAAAGGACTGACCGTAAATCACCTACAGAACAATCACTATACTATTATTAAAGGACTGACCATAAATCACCGACAGAACAATCACTGTCCAATTATTAAAGGACTGACCGTAAATCAACAACAGAACAATCACTGTCCAATTATTAAAGGACTGACCGTAAATCACCTACAGAACAATCACTGTCCAATTATTAAATGACTGATCATAAATCACCTACAGAACAATCGCTGTCCAATTATTAAACGACTGACCGTAAATCACCTACAGAACAATCACTATCCTATTATTAAAGGACTGACCATAAATCACCTACAGAACAATCACTATCCAATTATTAAAGGACTGACCGTAAATCACCTACAGAACAATCACTGTCCAGTTATTAAAGGACTGACCGTAAATCACCTACAGAACAATCACTATCCTATTATTAAAGGACTGACCGCAAATCACCTACAGAACAATCACTGTCCAATTATTGAAGGACTGACCGTAAATCACCTGCAGAACAATCACTATCCAATTATTAAAGGACTGACCGTAAATCACCTGCAGAACAATCACTCTCCAATTATTAAAAGACTGACCGTAAATCACCTACAGAACAATCACTATACTATTATTAAAGGACTGACCATAAATCACCTACAGAACAATCACTGTTCAATTATTAAAGGACTGACCGTAAATCAACGACAGAACAATCACTGTCCAATTATTAAAGGACTGACCGTAAATCACTTACGGAACAATCACTGTCCAATTATTAAAGGACTGACCGTAAATTACCTACAGAACAATCACTGTCCAATTATTAAATGACTGATCATAAATCACCTACAGAACAATCACTGTCCAATTATTAAAGGACTGACCGTAAATCAACGACAGAACAATCACTGTCCAATTATTAAAGGACTGACCGTAAATCACCTGCAGAACAATCACTGTCCAATTATTAAAGGACTGACCATAAATCACCTACAGAACAATCACTATCCAATTATTAAAGGACTGACCGTAAATCACCTGCAGAACAATCACTATCCAATTATTAAAGGACTGACCGTAAATCACCTGCGGAACAATCACTGTCCAATTATTAAAGGACTGACCGTAAATCACCTGCAGAACAATCACTGTCCAATTATTAAAGGACTGACCGTAAATCACCTACAGAACAATCACAGTCCAATTATTAAAGGACTGACCGTAAATCACCTACAGAACAACCACTGTCCAATTATTAAAGGACTGACCGTAAATCACCTACAGAACAATCACTATCCTATTATTAAAGGACTGACCGTAAATCACCTACAGAATAATCACTGTCCAATTATTAAAGGACTGACCGTAAATCACCTACAGAACAATCACTGTCCAATTATTAAATCACTGACCGTAAATCTCCTAAAGAACAATCACTACACTATTATTAAAGGACTGACCATAAATCACCTACAGAACAATCACTGTCCAATTATTAAAGGAATGACCATAAATCACCTACAGAACAATCACTATCCTATTATTAAAGGACTGACCGTAAATCACCTACAGAACAATCACTGTCCAATTATTAAAGGACTGACCGTAAATCACCTACGGAACAATCACTACACTATTATTAAAGGACTGACCATAAATCACCTACAGAACAATCACTGTCCAATTATTAAAGGAATGACCATAAATCACCTACTGAACAATCACTGTCCAATTATTAAAGGACTGACCGTAAATCACCTACAGAACAATCACTGTCCAATTATTAAAGGACTGACCGCAAATCACCTACAGAACAATCACTATCCAATTATTAAAGGACTGACCGTTAATCACCTACAGAAAAATCACTGTCCAATTATTAAAGGACTGACTGTAAATCACCTACAGAACAATCACTGTCCAATTATTAAAGGACTGACCGTAAATCACCTACAGAACAATAACTGTCCAATCATTAAAGGACTGACAGTAAATCACCTACTGAACAATCACTATCCAATTATTAAAGGACTGACCGTAAGTCACCTACAGAACAATCACTGTCCAATTATTAAAGGACTGACCGTAAATCACCTACAGAACAATAACTGTCCAATCATTAAAGGACTGACAGTAAATCACCTACTGAACAATCACTATCCAATTATTAAAGGACTGACAGTAAATCACCTACAGAACAATCACTATCCAATTATTAAAGGACTGACCGTAAATCACCTACAGAACAATCACTATCCTATTATTAAAGGACTGACCGGAAATCACCTACAGAACAATCACTGTCCAATTATTAAAGGACTGACCGTAAATCACCTACAGAACAATCACTATCCTATTATTAAAGGACTGACCGTAAATCACCTACAGAACAATCACTGTCCAATTATTAAAGGACTGACCGTAAATCACCTACAGAACAATCACTATCCAATTATTAAAGGACTGACCGTAAATCACCTACAGAACAATCACTGTCCAATTGTTAAAGGACTGACCGTAAATTACCTACAGAACAATCACTGTCAATTATTAAAGGACTGACCGTAAATCACCTACAGAACAATCACTGTCCAATTATTAAAGGACTGACCGTAAATCACCCACAGAACAATCACTGTCCAATTATTAAAGGACTGACCGTAAATCACCTACAGAACAATCACTGTCTAATTATTAAAGGACTGACCGTAAATCACCTACAGAACAATCACTATCCAATTATTAAAGGACTGACCGTAAATCACCCACAGAACAATCACTATCCAATTATTAAAGGACTGACCGTAAATCACCCACAGAACAATCACTGTCCCATTATTAAAGGACTGACCGTAAATCACCTACAGAACAATCACTGTCTAATTATTAAAGGACTGACCGTAAATCACCTACAGAACAATCACTATCCAATTATTAAAGGACTGACCGTAAATCACCTACAGAACAATCACTGTCCAATTATTAAAGGACTGACCGTAAATCACCCACAGAACAATCACTATCCAATTATTAAAGGACTGACCGTAAATCACCTACAGAACAATCACTGTCTAATTATTAAAGGACTGACCGTAAATCACCTACAGAACAATCACTATCCAATTATTAAAGGACTGACCGTAAATCAGCTACAGAACAATCACTGTCCAATTATTAAAGGACTGACAGTAAATCACCTACAGAACAATCACTATCCTATTATTAAAGGACTGACCGCAAATCACCTACAGAACAATCAATGTCCAATTATTAAAGGACTGACCGTAAATCACCTACAGAACAATCACTGTCCAATTATTAAAGGACTGACCGTAAATCACCTGCAGAACAATCACTATCCAATTATTAAAGGACTGACCGTAAATCACCTACAGAACAATCACTGTCCAATTATTAAAGGACTGACCGTAAATCACCTACAGAACAATCACTATACTATTATTAAAGGACTGACCATAAATCACCTACAGAACAATCACTGTCCAATTATTAAAGGACTGACCGTAAATCAACGACAGAACAATCACTGTCCAATTATTAAAGGACTGACCGTAAATCACCTACGGAACAATCACTGTCCAATTATTAAAGGACTGACCGTAAATCACCTACAGAACAATCACTGTCCAATTATTAAATGACTGATCATAAATCACCTACAGAACAATCACTATCCAATTATTAAAGGACTGACTGTAAATCACCTACAGAACAATCACTGTCCAATTATTAAAGGACTGACCGTAAATCACCCACAGAACAATCACTGTCCAATTATTAAAGGACTGACCGTAAATCACCTACAGAACAATCACTGTCTAATTATTAAAGGACTGACCGTAAATCACCTACAGAACAATCACTATCCAATTATTAAAGGACTGACCGTAAATCACCCACAGAACAATCACTATCCAATTATTAAAGGACTGACCGTAAATCACCCACAGAACAATCACTGTCCCATTATTAAAGGACTGACCGTAAATCACCTACAGAACAATCACTGTCTAATTATTAAAGGACTGACCGTAAATCACCTACAGAACAATCACTATCCAATTATTAAAGGACTGACCGTAAATCACCTACAGAACAATCACTGTCCAATTATTAAAGGACTGACCGTAAATCACCTACAGAACAAGCACTATCCAATTATTAA
The DNA here is from genome assembly GCF_036365525.1 of Heterodontus francisci. Classification (NCBI taxonomy): domain Eukaryota; kingdom Metazoa; phylum Chordata; class Chondrichthyes; order Heterodontiformes; family Heterodontidae; genus Heterodontus; species Heterodontus francisci. The sequence goes on along the minus strand of NW_027141284.1, from coordinate 533,401 downwards.
AGGACTGACCGTAAATCACCTACAGAACAATCACTGTCCAATTATTAAAGGACTGACCGTAAATCACCTGCAGAACAATCACTATCCAATTATTAAAGGACTGACCGTAAATCACCTACAGAACAATCACTGTCCAATTATTAAAGGACTGACCGTAAATCACCTACAGAACAATCACTATACTATTATTAAAGGACTGACCATAAATCACCTACAGAACAATCACTGTCCAATTATTAAAGGACTGACCGTAAATCAACGACAGAACAATCACTGTCCAATTATTAAAGGACTGACCGTAAATCACCTACGGAACAATCACTGTCCAATTATTAAAGGACTGACCGTAAATCACCTACAGAACAATCACTGTCCAATTATTAAAGGACTGATCATAAATCACCTACAGAACAATCACTGTCCGATTCTTAAATTACTGACCGTAAATCACCTACAGAACAATCACTGTCCAATTATTAAAGGACTGACCGTAAATCAACGACAGAACAATCACTGTCCAATTATTAAAGGACTGACCGTAAATCACCTGCAGAACAATCACTGTCCAATTATTAAAGGACTGACCATAAATCACCTACAGAACAATCAATATCCAATTATTAAAGGACTGACCGTAAATCACCTACAGAACAATCACTGTCCAATTATTAAAGGACTGACCATAAATCACCTACAGAACAATCACTACACTATTATTAAAGGACTGACCATAAATCACCTACAGAACAATCACTGTCCAATTATTAAAGGAATGACCATAAATCACCTACTGAACAATCACTGTCCAATTATTAAAGGACCGACCGTAAATCACCTGCAGAACAATCACTGTCCAATTATTAAAGGACTGACCGCAAATCACCTACAGAACAATCATTATCCAATTATTAAAGGACTGACCGTAAATCACCTACAGAACAATCACTGTCCAATTATTAAAGGACTGACCGTAAATCACCTACAGAACAATCACTATCCAATTATTAAAGGACTGACCGTCAATCACCGACAGAACAATCACTGTCCAATCATTAAAGGACTGAAAGTAAATCACCTACAGAACAATCGCTGTCCAATTATTAAAGGACTGACAGTAAATCACCTACAGAACAATCACTGTCCAATTATTAAAGGACTGACCGTAAATCACCTACAGAACAATCACTACCCTATTATTAAGGAACTGACCATAAATCACCTACAGAACAATCACTGTCCAATTATTAAAGGACTGACCGTAAATCACCTACAGAACAATCACTATCCTATTATTAAAGGACTGACCGTAAATCACCTACAGAACAATCACTGTCCAATTATTAAAGGACTGACCGTAAATCACCTACAGAACAATCACTATCCAATTATTAAAGGACTGACCGTAAATCACCTACAGAACAATCACTGTCCTATTATTAAAGGTCTGACCGTAAATCACCTACAGAACAATCACTGTCCAACTATTAAAGGACTGACCGTAAATCACCTACAGAACAATCACTATCCTATTATTAAAGGACTGACCGTAAATCACCGACAGAACTATAACTGTCCAATTATTAAAGGACTGACCGTAAATCAGCTGCAGAACAATCACTATCCAATTATTAAAGGAATGACCGTAAATCACCTACAGAACAATCACTGTCCAATTATTAAAGGACTGACCGTAAATCACCTACAGAACAATCACTATACTATTATTAAAGGACTGACCATAAATCACCTACAGAACAATCACTGTCCAATTATTAAAGGACTGACCGTAAATTAACGACAGAACAATCACTGTCCAATTATTAAAGGACTGACCGAAAATCACCTACGGAACAATCTCTGTCCAATTATTAAATGACTGATCAGAAATCACCTACAGAACAATCACTGTCCAATTATTAAAGGACTGACCGTAAATCACCTCCAGAACAATCACTGTCCAATTATTAAATGACTGATCATAAATCACCTACAGAACAATCACTGTCCAATTATTAAAGGACTGATCATAATTCACCTACAGAACAATCACTGTCCAATTATTAAAGAACTGACCGTAAATCACCGACAGAACAATCAATGTCCAATTATTAAAGGACTGACCGTAAATCACCTATAGAACAATCACTGTCCAATTATTAAAGGACTGACCGTAAATCTCCTACAGAACAATCACTGTCCAATTATTAAAGGACAGACCGTAAATCACCTACAGAACAATCACTGTCCAATTATTAAAGGACTGACCGTAAATCTCCTACAGAACAATCACTGTCCAATTATTAAAGGACTGACCGTAAATCACCTACAGAACAATCACTGTCCAATTATTAAAGGACTGACCGTAAATCACCTTCTCAATAATCACTATCCAATTATTAAAGGACTGACCGTAAATCACCTACAGAACAATCACTGTCCAATTATTAAAGGACTGACCGTATTTCTCCGACAGAACAATCACTGTCCCATTATTAAAGGACTGACCGTACATCTCCTACAGAACAATCACTGCCCCATTATTAAAGGACTGAACGTAAATCACCTACAGAACAATCACTGTACAATTATTAAAGGACTGACCGTAAATCACCGACAGAACAATCACTGTCCAATTATTAAAGGACTGACCGTAAATCACCGACAGAACAATCACTGTACAATTATTAAAGGACTGACTGTAAATCACCGACAGAACAATCACTGTCCAATTATTAAAGGACTGACCGTAAATCACCTACAGAACAATCACTGTCCAATTATTAAAGGACTGACCGTAAATCACCTACAGAACAATCACTGTCCAATTATTAAAGGACTGACCGCAAATCACCTACAGAACAATCACTGTCCAATTATTAAAGGACTGACCGTAAATCTCCTACAGAACAATCACTGTCCAATTATTAAAGGACTGACCGTAAATCACCTACAGAACAATCACTGTCCAATTATTAAAGGACTGACCGTAAATCACCTACAGAACAATCACTGTCCAATTATTAAAGGACTGACCGTAAATCACCTACAGAACAATCACTGTCCAATTATTAAAGGACTGACCGTAAATCTCCGACAGAACAATCACTGTCCCATTATTAAAGGACTGACCGTACATCTCCAACAGAACAATCACTGCCCCATTATTAAAGGACTGAACGTAAATCACCTACAGAACAATCACTGTACAATTATTAAAGGACTGACCGTAAATCACCGACAGAACAATCACTGTCCAATTATTAAAGGACTGACCGTAAATCACCGACAGAACAATCACTGTACAATTATTAAAGGACTGACTGTAAATCACCTACAGAACAATCACTGTCCAATTATTAAAGGACTGACCGTAAATCACCTACAGAACAATCACTGTCCAATTATTAAAGGACTGACCGTAAATCTCCTACAGAACAATCACTGTCCAATTATTAAATGACTGACCGTAAATCACCTACAGAACAATCACTGTCCAATTATTAAAGGACTGACCGTAAATCACCTACAGAACAATCACTGTCCAATTATTAAAGGACTGACCGTAAATCACCTACAGAACAATCACTGTCCAATTATTAAAGGACTGACCGTAAATCACGTTCTCAATAATCACTATCCAATTATTAAAGGACTGACCGTAAATCACCTACAGAACAATCACTGTCCCATTATTAAAGGACTGACCGTACATCTCCTACAGAACAATCACTGTCCCATTATTAAAGGACTGAACGTAAATCACCTACAGAACAATCACTGTACAATTACTAAAGGACTGACCGTAAAATCAGCGACAGAACAATCACTGTCCAATTATTAAAGGACTGACCGTAAATCACCGACAGAACAATCACTGTACAATTATTAAAGGACTGACTGTAAATCACCTACAGAACAATCGCTGTCCAATTATTAAAGGACTGACCGTAAATCACCTACAGAACAATCACTCTCCAATTATTAAAGGACTGACCGTAAATCACCTACAGAACAATCACTGTCCAATTATTAAAGGACTGACCGTAAATCACCTACAGAACAATCACTATCCAATTATTAAAGGACTGACCGTAAATCACCTGCAGAACAATCACTGTCCAATTATTAAAGGACTGACCGTAAATCACCTACAGAACAATCACTGTCCAATTATTAAAGATCTGACCGTAAATCACCTACAGAACAATCACTGTCCAATTATTAAAGGACTGACTGTAAATCACCTACAGAACAATCACTGTCCAATTATTAAAGGACTGACCGTAAATCACCTACAGAACAATCACTGTCCAATTATTAAAGGACTGACCGTAAATCTCCTACAGAACAATCACTGTCCAATTATTAAATGACTGACCGTAAATCACCTACAGAACAATCACTGTCCAATTATTAAAGGACTGACCGTAAATCACCTACAGAACAATCACTGTCCAATTATTAAAGGACTGACCGTAAATCACCTACAGAACAATCACTGTCCAATTATTAAAGGACTGACCGTAAATCACCTACAGAACAATCACTGTCCAATTATTAAAGGACTGACCGTAAATCACGTTCTCAATAATCACTATCCAATTATTAAAGGACTGACCGTAAATCACCTACAGAACAATCACTGTCCCATTATTAAAGGACTGACCGTACATCTCCTACAGAACAATCACTGTCCCATTATTAAAGGACTGAACGTTAGTCACCTACAGAACAATCACTGTACAATTACTAAAGGACTGACCGTAAAATCAGCGACAGAACAATCACTGTCCAATTATTAAAGGACTGACCGTAAATCACCGACAGAACAATCACTGTACAATTATTAAAGGACTGACTGTAAATCACCTACAGAACAATCGCTGTCCAATTATTAAAGGACTGACCGTAAATCACCTACAGAACAATCACTCTCCAATTATTAAAGGACTGACCGTAAATCACCTACAGAACAATCACTGTCCAATTATTAAAGGACTGACCGTAAATCACCTACAGAACAATCACTATCCAATTATTAAAGGACTGACCGTAAATCACCTGCAGAACAATCACTGTCCAATTATTAAAGGACTGACCGTAAATCACCTACAGAACAATCACTGTCCAATTATTAAAGATCTGACCGTAAATCACCTACAGAACAATCACTGTCCAATTATTAAAGGACTGACCGTAAATCACCTACAGAACAATCACTGTCCAATTATTAAAGGACTGACCGTAAATCACCGACAGAGCAGTTACTGTCCAATTATTAAAGGACTGACTGTAAATCACCTACAGAACAATCACTGTCCAATTATTAAAGGACTGACCGTAAATCACCTACAGAACAATCACTGTCCAATTATTAAAGGACTGACCGCAAATCACCTACAGAACAATCACTGTCCAATTATTAAAGGACTGACCGTAAATCACCGACAGAGCAATTACTGTCCAATTATTAAAGGACTGACTGTAAATCACCGACAGAACAATCACTATCCAATTATTAAAGGACTGACTGTAAATCACCTAGAGAACAATCACTGTCCAATTATTAAAGGACTGACCGTAAATCACCGACAGAACAATCACTGTCCTATTATTGAAGGACTGACCGTAAATCACCTACAGAACAATCACTGTCCAATTATTAAAGGACTGACCATAAATCACCTACAGAACAATCACTGTCCGATTATTAAAGGACTGACCGTAAATCACCTACAGAACAATCACTGTCCAATTATTAAAGGACTGACCGTAAATCACCTACAGAACAATCACTGTCCAATTATTAAAGGACTGACCGTAAATCACCTGCAGAACAATCACTGTCCAATTATTAAAGGAGTGACCGTAAATCACCTACAGAACAATCACTGTCCTATTATTAAAGGACTGACCGTAAATCACCTACAGAACAATCACTGTCCTATTATTTAAGGACTGACCGTAAATAACCGACAGAACAATCACTGTCCAATTATTAAAGGACTGACCGTAAATCACCTACAGAACAATCACTGTCCAATTATTAAAGGACTGACCGTAAATCACCTACAGAACAATCACTGTCCAATTATTAAATGACTGACCGTAAATCACCTACAGAACAATCACTGTCCAATTATTAAAGGACTGACCGTAAATCACCTACAGAACAATCACTGCCCAATTATTGAAGGACTGACTGTAAATCACCTACACAACAATCACTTTCCAATTATTAAAGGACTGACCGTAAATCTGCTACAGAACAATCACTGTCCAATTATTAAAGGACTGACCGTAAATCACCTACAGAACAATCACTGTCCAATTATTAAAGGACTGACCGTAAAACACCTACAGAACAATCACTGTCCAATTATTAAAGGACTGACCGTAAATCACCTACAGAACAATCACTGTCCAATTATTAAAGGACTGACCGTAAATCACCTACAGAACAATCACTGTCCAATTATTAAAGGACTGACCGTAAATCACCTTCTCAATAATCACTATCCAATTATTAAAGGACTGACCGTAAATCACCTGCAGAACAATCACTGTCCAATTATTAAAGGACTGACCGTAAATCTCCTACAGAACAATCACTGTCCCATTATTAAAGGACAGACCGTACATCTCCTACAGAACAATCACTGTCCCATTATTAAAGGACTGAACGTAAATCACCTACAGAACAATCACTGTACAATTATTAAAGGACTGACCGTAAATCACCGACAGAACAATCACTGTCCAATTATTAAAGGACTGACCGTAAATCACCGACAGAACAATCACTGTACACTTATTAAAGGACTGACTGTAAATCACCTACAGAACAATCACTGTCCAATTATTAAAGGACTGACCGTAAATCACCTACAGAACAATCACTATCCAATTATTAAAGGACTGACTGTAAATCACCTACAGAACAATCACTGTCCAATTATTAAAGGACTGACCGTAAATCACCTACAGAACAATCACTATCCAATTATTAAAGGACTGACCGTAAATCACCTACAGAACAATCACTGTCCAATTATTAAAGGACTGACCGTAAATCACCTACAGAACAATCACTGTCCAATTATTAAAGGACTGACCGTAAATCACCTACAGAACAATCACTGTCCAATTATTAAAGGACTGACCGTAAATCACCTACAGAACAATCACTGTCCAATTATTAAAGGACTGACCGTAAATCACCTACAGAACAATCACTGTCCAATTATTAAAGGACTGACCGTAAATCAACTACAGAACAATCACTGTACAATTATTAAAGGACTGACCGTAAATCACCTACAGAACAATCACTGTCCAATTATTAAAGGATTGACTGTAAATCACCTACAGAACAATCACTGTCCAATTATTAAAGGACTGACCGTAAATCACCTACAGAACAATCACTGTCCAATTATTAAAGGACTGACCGTAAATCACCTGCAGAACAATCAATGTCCAATTATTAAAGGACTGACCGTAAATCACCTACAGAACAATCACTGTCCAATTATTAAAGGACTGACCGTAAATCACCTACAGAACAATCACTGTCCAATTATTAAAGGACTGACCGTAAATCTCCTACAGAACAATCACTGTCCCATTATTAAAGGACTGACCGTACATCTCCTACAGAACAATCACTGTCCCATTATTAAAGGACTGAACTTAAATCACCTACAGAACAATCACTGTACAATTATTAAAGGACTGACCGTAAATCACCGACAGAACAATCACTGTCCAATTATTAAAGGACTGACCGTAAATCACCTACAGAACAATCACTGTCCAATTATTAAAGGACTGACCGTAAATCACCTACAGAACAATCACTGTCCAATTATTAAAGGACTGACCGTAAATCACCTACAGAACAATCACTTTCCAATTATTGAAGGACTGACTGTAAATCACCTACAGAACAATCACTTTCCAATTATTAAAGGACTGACCGTAAATCTGCTACAGAACAATCACTGTCCAATTATTAAAGGACTGACCGTAAATCACCTACAGAACAATCACTGTCCAATTATTAAAGGACTGACCGTAAATCACCTACAGAACAATCACTGTCCAATTATTAAAGGACTGACCGTAAATCACCTACAGAACAATCACTGTCCAATTATTAAAGGACTGACCGTAAAACACCTTCTCAATAATCACTATCCAATTATTAAAGGACTGACCGTAAATCACCTACAGAACAATCACTGTCCAATTATTAAAGGACTGACCGTAAATCTCCTACAGAACAATCACTGTCCCATTATTAAAGGACTGACCGTACATCTCCTACAGAACAATCACTGTCCCATTATTAAAGGACTGAACGTAAATCACCTACAGAACAATCACTGTACAATTATTAAAGGACTGACCGTAAATCACCGACAGAACAATCACTGTCCAATTATTAAAGGACTGACCGTAAATCACCGACAGAACAATCACTGTACACTTATTAAAGGACTGACCGTAAATCACCTACAGAACAATCACTGTCCAATTATTAAAGGACTGACCGTAAATCACCTACAGAACAATCACTATGCAATTATTAAAGGACTGACTGTAAATCACCTACAGAACAATCATTGTCCAATTATTAAAGGACTGACCGTAAATCACCTACAGAACAATCACTATCCAATTATTAAAGGACTGACCGTAAATCACCTACAGAACAATCACTGTCCAATTATTAAAGGACTGACCGTAAATCACCTACAGAACAATCACTGTCCAATTATTAAAGGACTGACCGTAAATCACCTACAGAACAATCACTGTCCAATTATTAAAGGACTGACCGTAAATCACCTACAGAACAATCACTGTCCAATTATTAAAGGACTGACCGTAAATCACCTACAGAACAATCACTGTCCAATTATTAAAGGACTGACCGTAAATCTCCTACAGAACAATCACTGTCCAATTATTAAAGGACTGACTGTAAATCAGCTACAGAACAATCACTGTCCAATTATTAAAGGATTGACTGTAAATCACCTACAGAACAATCACTGTCCAATTATTAAAGGACTGACCGTAAATCACCTACAGAACAATCACTGTCCAATTATTAAAGGAGTGACCGTAAATCACCTACAGAACAATCACTGTCCAATTATTAAAGGACTGACCGTAAATCACCTACAGAACAATAACTGTCCAATTATTAAAGGACTGACCGTAAATCTCCTACAGAACAATCACTGTCCCATTATTAAAGGACTGACCGTACATCTCCTACAGAACAATCACTGTCCCATTATTAAAGGACTGAACTTAAATCACCTACTGAACAATCACTGTACAATTATTAAAGGACTGACCTTAAATCACCGACAGAACAATCACTGTCCAATTATTAAAGGACTGACCGTAAATCACCGACAGAACAATCACTGTACAATTATTAAAGGACTGACTGTAGATCACCAACAGAACAATCACTGTCCAATTATTAAAGGACTGACCGTAAATCACCTACAGAACAATCACTATCCAATTATTAAAGGACTGACCGTAAGTCACCTACAGAACAATCACAGTCCAATTATGAAAGGACTGACCGTAAATCACCTACAGAACAATCACTATCCAATTATTAAAGGACTGACCGTAAATCACCGACAGAACAATCACTGTCCAATTATTAAACGACTGACCGTAAATCAGGTACAGAACAATCACTGTCCAATTATTAAAGGACTGACCGTAAATCACCTACAGAACAATCACTGTCCAATTATTAAAGGACTGACCGTAAATCACCTACAGAACAATCACTGTCCAATTATTAAAGGACTGACCGTAAATCACCGACAGAGCAGTTACTGTCCAATTATTAAAGGACTGACTGTAAATCACCGACAGAACAATCACTGTCCAATTATTAAAGGACTGACCGTAAATCACCTACAGAACAATCACTGTCAATTATTAAAGGACTGACCGTAAATCACCTACAGAACAATCACTGTCCAATTATTAAAGGACTGACCGTAAATCACCGACAGAGCAATTACTGTCCAATTATTAAAGGTCTGACTGTAAATCACCGACAGAACAATCACTATCCAATTATTAAAGGACTGACTGTAAATCACCTACAGAACAATCACTGTCCAATTATTAAAGGACTGACCGTAAATCTCCTTCAGAACAATCACTGTCCTATTATTGAAGGACTGACCGTAAATCACCTACAGAACAATCACTGTCCAATTATTAAAGGACTGACCGTAAATCACCTACAGAACAATCACTGTGCGATTATTAAAGGACTGACCGTAAATCACCTACAGAACAATCACTGTCCAATTATTAAAGGTCTGACCGTAAATCACCTACAGAACAATCACTGTCCGATTATTAAAGGACTGACCGTAAATCACCTGCAGAACAATCACTGTCCAATTATTAAAGGAGTGACCGTAAATCACCTACAGAACAATCACTGTCCTATTATTAAAGGACAGACCGTAAATCACCTACAGAACAATCACTGTCCTATTATTTAAGGACTGACCGTAAATGTCCGACAGAACAATCACTGTCCAATTATTAAAGGACTGACCGTAAATCACCTACAGAACAATGACTGTCCAATTATTAAAGGACTGACCGAAAATCACCTACAGAACAATCACTGTCCAATTATTAAAGGACTGACCGTAAATCACCTACAGAACAATCACTTTCCAATTATTGAAGGACTGACTGTAAATCACCTACAGAACAATCACTTTCCAATTATTAAAGGACTGATCGTAAATCACCGACAGAACAATCACTGTCCAATTATTAAAGGACTGACCGTAAATCACCGACAGAACAATCACTGTCCAATTATTAAAGGACTGACCGTAAATCACCGACAGAACAATCACTGTCCAATTATTAAAGGACTGACCGTAAATCACCTGCAGAACAATCACTGTCCAATTATTAAAGGACTGACCGTAAATCACCTACAGAACAATCACTGACCAATTATTAAAGTACTGACCGTAAATCACCGACAGAACAATCACTGTCCAATTATTAAAGGACTGACCATAAATCACCTACAGAACAATCATTGTCCAATTATTAAAGGACTGACCGTAAATCACCTACAGAACAATCACTGTCCAATTATTAAAGGACTGACCGTAAATCACCTACAGAACAATCACTGTCCAATTATTAAAGGACTGACCGTAAAACACCTTCTCAATAATCACTATCCAATTATTAAAGGACTGACCGTAAATCACCTACAGAACAATCACTGTCCAATTATTAAAGGACTGACCGTAAATCTCCTACAGAACAATCACTGTCCCATTATTAAAGGACTGACCGTACATCTCCTACAGAACAATCACTGTCCCATTATTAAAGGACTGAACGTAAATCACCTACAGAACAATCACTGTACAATTATTAAAGGACTGACCGTAAATCACCGACAGAACAATCACTGTCCAATTATTAAAGGACTGACCGTAAATCACCGACAGAACAATCACTGTACACTTATTAAAGGACTGACCGTAAATCACCTACAGAACAATCACTGTCCAATTATTAAAGGACTGACCGTAAATCACCTACAGAACAATCACTATGCAATTATTAAAGGACTGACTGTAAATCACCTACAGAACAATCATTGTCCAATTATTAAAGGACTGACCGTAAATCACCTACAGAACAATCACTATCCAATTATTAAAGGACTGACCGTAAATCACCTACAGAACAATCACTGTCCAATTATTAAAGGACTGACCGTAAATCACCTACAGAACAATCACTGTCCAATTATTAAAGGACTGACCGTAAATCACCTACAGAACAATCACTGTCCAATTATTAAAGGACTGACCGTAAATCACCTACAGAACAATCACTGTCCAATTATTAAAGGACTGACCGTAAATCACCTACAGAACAATCACTGTCCAATTATTAAAGGACTGACCGTAAATCTCCTACAGAACAATCACTGTCCAATTATTAAAGGACTGACTGTAAATCAGCTACAGAACAATCACTGTCCAATTATTAAAGGATTGACTGTAAATCACCTACAGAACAATCACTGTCCAATTATTAAAGGACTGACCGTAAATCACCTACAGAACAATCACTGTCCAATTATTAAAGGAGTGACCGTAAATCACCTACAGAACAATCACTGTCCAATTATTAAAGGACTGACCGTAAATCACCTACAGAACAATAACTGTCCAATTATTAAAGGACTGACCGTAAATCTCCTACAGAACAATCACTGTCCCATTATTAAAGGACTGACCGTACATCTCCTACAGAACAATCACTGTCCCATTATTAAAGGACTGAACTTAAATCACCTACTGAACAATCACTGTACAATTATTAAAGGACTGACCTTAAATCACCGACAGAACAATCACTGTCCAATTATTAAAGGACTGACCGTAAATCACCGACAGAACAATCACTGTACAATTATTAAAGGACTGACTGTAGATCACCAACAGAACAATCACTGTCCAATTATTAAAGGACTGACCGTAAATCACCTACAGAACAATCACTATCCAATTATTAAAGGACTGACCGTAAGTCACCTACAGAACAATCACAGTCCAATTATGAAAGGACTGACCGTAAATCACCTACAGAACAATCACTATCCAATTATTAAAGGACTGACCGTAAATCACCGACAGAACAATCACTGTCCAATTATTAAACGACTGACCGTAAATCAGGTACAGAACAATCACTGTCCAATTATTAAAGGACTGACCGTAAATCACCTACAGAACAATCACTGTCCAATTATTAAAGGACTGACCGTAAATCACCTACAGAACAATCACTGTCCAATTATTAAAGGACTGACCGTAAATCACCGACAGAGCAGTTACTGTCCAATTATTAAAGGACTGACTGTAAATCACCGACAGAACAATCACTGTCCAATTATTAAAGGACTGACCGTAAATCACCTACAGAACAATCACTGTCAATTATTAAAGGACTGACCGTAAATCACCTACAGAACAATCACTGTCCAATTATTAAAGGACTGACCGTAAATCACCGACAGAGCAATTACTGTCCAATTATTAAAGGTCTGACTGTAAATCACCGACAGAACAATCACTATCCAATTATTAAAGGACTGACTGTAAATCACCTACAGAACAATCACTGTCCAATTATTAAAGGACTGACCGTAAATCTCCTTCAGAACAATCACTGTCCTATTATTGAAGGACTGACCGTAAATCACCTACAGAACAATCACTGTCCAATTATTAAAGGACTGACCGTAAATCACCTACAGAACAATCACTGTGCGATTATTAAAGGACTGACCGTAAATCACCTACAGAACAATCACTGTCCAATTATTAAAGGTCTGACCGTAAATCACCTACAGAACAATCACTGTCCGATTATTAAAGGACTGACCGTAAATCACCTGCAGAACAATCACTGTCCAATTATTAAAGGAGTGACCGTAAATCACCTACAGAACAATCACTGTCCTATTATTAAAGGACAGACCGTAAATCACCTACAGAACAATCACTGTCCTATTATTTAAGGACTGACCGTAAATGTCCGACAGAACAATCACTGTCCAATTATTAAAGGACTGACCGTAAATCACCTACAGAACAATGACTGTCCAATTATTAAAGGACTGACCGAAAATCACCTACAGAACAATCACTGTCCAATTATTAAAGGACTGACCGTAAATCACCTACAGAACAATCACTTTCCAATTATTGAAGGACTGACTGTAAATCACCTACAGAACAATCACTTTCCAATTATTAAAGGACTGATCGTAAATCACCGACAGAACAATCACTGTCCAATTATTAAAGGACTGACCGTAAATCACCGACAGAACAATCACTGTCCAATTATTAAAGGACTGACCGTAAATCACCGACAGAACAATCACTGTCCAATTATTAAAGGACTGACCGTAAATCACCTGCAGAACAATCACTGTCCAATTATTAAAGGACTGACCGTAAATCACCTACAGAACAATCACTGACCAATTATTAAAGTACTGACCGTAAATCACCGACAGAACAATCACTGTCCAATTATTAAAGGACTGACCATAAATCACCTACAGAACAATCACGGTCCAATTATTAAAGGACTGACTGTAAATCACCTACAGAACAATCACTGTCCAATTATAAAAGGACTGACTGTAAATCACCGACAGAACAATCACTATCCAATTATTAAAGGACTGACCGTAAATCACCTACAGAGCAATCGCTGTCAATTATTAAAGGACTGACCGTAAATCACCTACAGAACAATCACTGTCCTATTATTAAAGGACTGACCGTAAATCACCTACAGAACAATCACTGTCCTATTGTTAAAGGACTGACCGTAAATCTCCGACAGAACAATAACTGTCCAATTATTAAAGGACTGACCGTAAATCACCTACAGAACATTCACTGTCCAATTATTAAAGGACTGACCGTAAATCACCGACAGAACAATCACTGTCCAATTATTAAAGGACTGACCGTAAGTCACCTACAGAACAATCACTGTCCAATTATTGAAGTACTGACCGTAAATCACCTACAGAACAATCACTGTCCGATTATTAAAGGACTGACCGTAAATCACCTACAGAACAATCACTATCCAATTATTAAAGGACTGACAGTAAATCACCTACAGAACAATCACTGTCCAATTATTAAAGGACTGACCGTAAATCACCTACAGAACAATCACTATCCAATTATTAAAGGACTGACCGTAAATCACCTACAGAACAATCACTGTCCAATTATTAAAGGACTGACCGTAAATCACCTACAGAACAACACTGTCCAATTATTAAAGGACTTACCGTCAATCACCTACAGAACAATCACTGTCCAATTATTAAAGGACTGACCGTAAATCACCTACAGAACAATCACTGTCCAATGATTAAAGGACTGACCGTAAATCACCTACAGAACAACACTTTCCAATTATTAAAGTCCTGACCGTATATCACCTACAGAACAATCACTGTCCAATTATTCAAGGACTGACCGTAAATCACCTGCAGAACAATCACTGTCCAATTATTAAAGGACTGACCGTAAATCTCCGACAGAACAATCACTGTCCAATTATTAAAGGGCTGACCGTAAATCACCTGCAGAACAATCACTGTCCAATTATTAAAGGACTGACCCTAAATCTCCTACAGAACAATCACTGTCCAATTATTAAAGGACTGACCGTAAATCTCCTACAGAACAATCACTGTCCAATTATTAAAGGACAGACCGTAAATCACCTACAGAACAATCACTGTCCAATTATTAAAGGACTGACCGTAAATCTCCTACCGAACAATCACTGTCCAATTATTAAAGGACTGACCGGAAACCACCTACAGAACAATCACTGTCCAATTATTAAAGGACTGACCGTAAATCAACTACAGAACAATCACTGTCCAATTATTAAAGGACTGACCGTAAATCACCTACAGAACAATCACTGTCCAATTATTAAAGGACTGACCGTAAATCACCTACAGAACAATCACTGTCCAATTATTAAAGGACTGACCGTAAATCAACTTCTCAATAATCACTATCCAATTATTAAAGGACTGACCGTAAATCATCTACAGAACAATCACTGCCCAATTATTAAAGGTCTGACCGTAAATCACCTACAGAACAATCACTGTCCAATTATTAAAGTACTGACCGTAAATCACCGACAGAACAATCACTGTCCAATTATTAAAGGACTGACCATGAATCACCGAAAGAACAATCACTTTCCAATTATTAAAGGACTGACTGTAAATCACCTACAGAACAATCACTTTCCAATTATTAAAGGACTGACCGTAAATCACCTACAGAACAATCACTGTCAATTATTAAAGGACTGACCGTAAATCACCTACAGAACAATCACTGTCCTATTATAAAAGGACTGACCGTAAATCACCTACAGAACAATCACTGTCCTATTATTAAAGGACTGACCGTAAATCTCCGACAGAACAATAACTGTCCAATTATTAAAGGACTGACCGTAAATCACCGACAGAACATTCACTGTCCAATTATTAAAGGACTGACTGTAAATCACCGACAGAACAATCACTGTCCAATTATTAAAGGACTGACCGTAAATCATCTACAGAACAATCACTGTCCAATTAATCAAGGACTGACCGTAAATCTCCTACAGAACAATCACTGTCCTATTATTAAAGGACTGACCGTAAATCTCCTACAGAACAATCACTGTCCTATTATTAAAGGACTGACCGTAAATCTCCTACAGAACAATCACTGTCCTATTATTAAAGGACTGACCGTAAATCTCCGACAGAACAATCACTGTCCAATTATTAAAGGGCTGACCGTAAATCACCTACAGAACAATCACTGTCCAATTATTAAAGGACTGACCGTAAATCACCGACAGAACATTCACTGTCCAATTATTAAAGGACTGACTGTAAATCACCGACAGAACAATCACTGTCCAATTATTAAAGGACTGACCGTAAATCATCTACAGAACAATCACTGTCCAATTAATCAAGGACTGACCGTAAATCACCTGCAGAATAATCACTGTCCAATTATTGAAGGACTGACCGTAAATCTCCTACAGAACAATCACTATCCAATTATTAAAGGCCTGACCGTAAATCACCTACAGAACGATCACTGTCCAATTATTAAAGGACTGACCATAAATCACCGACAGAACAATCACTGTCCAATTATTAAAGGACTGACCGTAAATCTCCTACAGAACAATCACTGTCCTATTATTAAAGGACTGACCGTAAATCTCCGACAGAACAATCACTGTCCAATTATTAAAGGGCTGACCGTAAATCACCTACAGAACAATCACTGTCCAATTATTAAAGGACTGACCCTAAATCTCCTACAGAACAATCACTGTCCAATTATTAAAGGACTGACCGTAAATCTCCTACAGAACAATCACTGTCCAATTATTAAAGGACAGACCGTAAATCACCTACAGAACAATCACTGTCCAATTATTAAAGGACTGACCGTAAATCTCCTACAGAACAATCACTGTCCAATTATTAAAGGACTGACCGTAAATCACCAACAGAACAATCACTGTCCAATTATTAAAGGACTGACCGTAAATCACCTACAGAACAATCACTGTCCAATTATTAAAGGACTGACCGTAAATCACCTACAGTACAATCACTGTCCAATTATTAAAGGACTGACCGTAAATCACCTACAGAACAATCACTGTCCAATTATTAAAGGACTGACCGTAAATCACCTTCTCAATAATAACTATCCAATTATTAAAGGACAGACCGTAAATCATCTACAGAACAATCACTGTCCAATTATTAAAGGTCTGACCGTAAATCACCTACAGAACAATCACTGTCCAATTATTAAAGTACTGACCGTAAATCACCTACAGAACAATCACTGTCAATTATTAAAGGACTGACCGTAAATCACCTACAGAACAATCACTGTCCTATTATAAAAGGACTGACCGTAAATCACCTACAGAACAATCACTGTCCTATTATTAAAGGACTGACCGTAAATCTCCGACAGAACAATAACTGTCCAATTATTAAAGGACTGACCGTAAATCACCGACAGAACATTCACTGTCCAATTATTAAAGGACTGACTGTAAATCACCGACAGAACAATCACTGTCCAATTATTAAAGGACTGACCGTAAATCACCTACAGAACAACACTGTCCAATTATTAAAGGATTTACCGTAAATCACCTACAGAACAATCACTGTCCAATTATTAAAGGACTGACCGTAAGTCACCTACAGAACAATCACTGTCCAATTATTAAAGTACTGACCGTAAATCACCTACAGAACAATCACTATCCAATTATTTAAGGACTGACCGTAAATCACCTACAGAACAATCACTGCCCAATTATTAAAGGACTGACCGTAAAATCAGCGACAGAACAATCACTGTCCAATTATTAAAGGACTGACCGTAAATCTCCGACAGAACAATAACTGTCCAATTATTAAAGGACTGACCGTAAATCACCTACAGAACATTCACTGTCCAATTATTAAAGGACTGACCGTAAATCTCCGACAGAACAATCACTGTCCAATTATTAAAGGACTGACCGTAAATCACCTACAGAACAATCACTGTCCAATTATTGAAGCACTGACCGTAAATCACCTACAGAACAATCACTGTCCGATTATTAAAGGACTGACCGTAAATCACCTACATTACAATCACTATCCAATTATTAAAGGACTGACAGTAAATCATCTACAGAACAATCACTGTCCAATTAATCAAGGACTGACCGTAAATCACCTGCAGAATAATCACTGTCCAATTATTGAAGGACTGACCGTAAATCTCCTACAGAACAATCACTATCCAATTATTAAAGGCCTGACCGTAAATCACCTACAGAACGATCACTGTCCAATTATTAAAGGACTGACCATAAATCACCGACAGAACAATCACTGTCCAATTATTAAAGGACTGACCGTAAATCTCCTACAGAACAATCACTGTCCTATTATTAAAGGACTGACCGTAAATCTCCGACAGAACAATCACTGTCCAATTATTAAAGGGCTGACCGTAAATCACCTACAGAACAATCACTGTCCAATTATTAAAGGACTGACCCTAAATCTCCTACAGAACAATCACTGTCCAATTATTAAAGGACTGACCGTAAATCTCCTACAGAACAATCACTGTCCAATTATTAAAGGACAGACCGTAAATCACCTACAGAACAATCACTGTCCAATTATTAAAGGACTGACCGTAAATCTCCTACAGAACAATCACTGTCCAATTATTAAAGGACTGACCGTAAATCACCAACAGAACAATCACTGTCCAATTATTAAAGGACTGACCGTAAATCACCTACAGAACAATCACTGTCCAATTATTAAAGGACTGACCGTAAATCACCTACAGTACAATCACTGTCCAATTATTAAAGGACTGACCGTAAATCACCTACAGAACAATCACTGTCCAATTATTAAAGGACTGACCGTAAATCACCTTCTCAATAATAACTATCCAATTATTAAAGGACAGACCGTAAATCATCTACAGAACAATCACTGTCCAATTATTAAAGGTCTGACCGTAAATCACCTACAGAACAATCACTGTCCAATTATTAAAGTACTGACCGTAAATCACCGACAGAACAATCACTGTCCAATTATTAAAGGACTGACCATAAATCACCTAAAGAACAATCACTTTCCAATTATTAAAGGACTGACTGTAAATCACCTACAGAACAATCACTTTCCAATTATTAAAGGACTGACCGTAAATCACCTACAGAACAATCACTGTCAATTATTAAAGGACTGACCGTAAATCACCTACAGAACAATCACTGTCCTATTATTAAAGGACTGACCGTAAATCACCTACAGAACAATCACTGTCCTATTATTAAAGGACTGACCGTAAATCTCCGACAGAACAATAACTGTCCAATTATTAAAGGACTGACCGTAAATCACCGACAGAACATTCACTGTCCAATTATTAAAGGACTGACCGTAAATCACCGACAGAACAATCACTGTCCAATTATTAAAGGACTGACCGTAAATCACCTACAGAACAACACTGTCCAATTATTAAAGGACTTACCGTCAATCACCTACAGAACAATCACTGTCCAATTATTAAAGGACTGACCGTAAATCACCTACAGAACAATCACTGTCCAATTATTAAAGGACTGAGCGTAAATCACCTACAGAACAATCACTGTCCAATTATTAAAGTACTGACCGTAAATCTCCTACAGAACAATCACTATCAAATTATTTAAGGACTGACCGTAAATCACCTACAGAACAATCACTGTCCAATTATTAAAGGACTGACCATAAATCACCTACAGAACAATCACTGTCCAATTATTAAAGGACTGACCGTAAATCACCTACAGAACAATCACTGTCCAATTATTAAAGGACTGACCGTAAATCACCTACAGAACAATCACTGTCCAATTATTAAAGGACTGACCGGAAATCACCTACAGAACAATCACTGTCCCATTATTAAAGGACTGACCGTACATCTCCTACAGAACAATCACTGTCCCATTATTAAAGGACTGAACGTAAATCACCTGCAGAACAATCACTGTACAATTATTAAAGGACTGACCGTAAATCACCGACAGAACAATCACTGTCCAATTATTAAAGGACTGACCGTAAATCACCGACAGAACAATCACTGTACAATTATTAAAGGACTGACTGTAAATCACCTACAGAACAATCACTGTCCAATTATTAAAGGACTGACCGTAAATCACCTACAGAACAATCACTATCCAATTATTAAAGGACAGACCGTAAATCACCTACAGAACAATCACTGTCCAATTATTAAAGGACTGACCGTAAATCACCTACAGAACAATCACTGTCCAATTGTTAAAGGACTGACCGTAAATCACCTACAGAACAATCACTGTCCAATTATTAAAGGACTGACCGTAAATCACCTACAGAACAATCACTGTCCAATTATTAAAGGACTGACCATAAATCACCGACAGAGCAGTTACTGTCCAATTATTAAAGGACTGACTGTAAATCACCTACAGAACAATCACTGTCCAATTATTAAAGGACTGACCATAAATCACGTACAGAACAATCACTGTCCAATTATTAAAGGACTGACCGTAAATCACCTACAGAACAATCACTGTCCAATTATTAAAGGACTGACCGGAAATCACCGACAGAGCAATTACTGTCCAATTATTAAAGGACTGACTGTAAATCACCGACAGAACAATCACTATCCAATTATTAAAGGACTGACTGTAAATCACGTACAGAACAATCACTGTCCAATTATTAAAGGACTGACCATAAATCTCCTTCAGAACAATCACTGTCCAATTATTAAAGGACTGACCGTAAATCACCTACAGAACAATCACTGTCCAATTATTAAAGGACTGACCGTAAATCACCTACAGAACAATCACTGTCCGATTATTAAAGGACTGACCGTAAATCACCTACAGAACAATCACTGTCCAATTATTAAAGGACTGACCGTAAATCACCTACAGAACAATCACTGTCCGAATATTAAAGGACTGACCGTAAATCACCGACAGAACAATAACTGTCCAATTATTTAAGGACTGACCATAAATCACCGACAGAACAATCACTTTCCAATTATTGAAGGACTGACTGTAAATCACCTACAGAACAATCACTTTCCAATTATTAAAGGACTGACCGTAAATCTCCGACAGAACAATCACTGTCCAATTATTAAAGGACTGACCGTGAATCACCTACAGAACAATCACTGTCCAATTATTAAAGGACTGACCGTAAATCACCTACAGAACAATCACTGTCCAATTATTAAAGGACTGACCGTAAATCACCTACAGAACAATCACTGTCCTATTATTAAAGGACTGACCGTAAATCACCTACAGAACAATCACTGTTCTATTATTAAAGGACTGACCGTAAATCACCGACGGAACAATCACTGTCCAATTATTAAAGGACTGACCATAAATCACCTACAGAACAATCACTTTCCAATTATTAAAGGACTGACTGTAAATCACCTACAGAACAATCACTTTCCAATTATTAAAGGACTGACCGTAAATCTCCGACAGAACAATCACTGTCCAATTATTAAAGGACTGACCGTAAATCACCTACAGAACAATCACCGTCCAATTATTAAAGTACTGACCGTAAATCACCTACAGAACAATCACTGTCCGATTATTAAAGGACTGACCGTAAATCACCTACAGAACAATCACTTTCCAATTATTAAAGGACTGACTGTAAATCACCGACAGAACAATCACTGTCCAATTATAAAGGGACTGAACGTAAATCTCCGACACAACAATCACTGTCCAATTATTAAAGGACTGACCGTAAATCACCTACAGAACAATCACTGTCCAATTATTAAAGTATTGACCGTAATGCACCGACAGAACAATCACTGTCCAATTATTAAAGGACTGACCGTAAATCACCGACAGAACAATCACTATCCAATTATTAAAGGACTGCCCGTAAATCACCTACAGAACAATCACTGTCCAATTATTAAAGGACTGACTGTAAATCACCTACAGAACAATCACTTTCCAATTATTAAAGGACTGACCGTAAATCTCCGACAGAACAATCACTGTCCAATTATTAAAGGACTGACCGTTATTCACCTACAGAACAATCACTGTCCAATTATTAAAGGACTGACCGTAAATCACCGACAGAACAATCACTGCCCAATTCTTAAAGGACTGACCGTAAATCACCTACAGAACAATCACTGTCCAATTATTAAAGGACTGACCGTAAATCACCTACAGAACAATCACTGTCCAATTATTAAAGGACTGACCGTAAATCACCTACAGAACAATCACTGTTCAATTATTAAAGGACTGACCGTAAATCACCAACAGAACAATCACTGTCCAATTATTAAAGGACAGACCGTAAATCACCTACAGAACAATCAATATCCAATTATTAAAGGACTGACCGTAAATCACCTACAGAACAATCACTGTCCAATTATTAAAGGACTGACCATAAATCACCTACAGAACAATCACTTTCCAATTATTAAAGGACTGACTGTAAATCACCTACAGAACAATCACTTTCCAATTATTAAAGGACTGACCGTAAATCTCCGACAGAACAATCACTGTCCAATTATTAAAGGACTGACCGTAAATCACCTACAGAACAATCACTGTCCAATTATTAAAGTACTGACCGTAAATCACCTGCAGAACAATCACTGTCCAATTATTAAAGGACTGACCGTAAATCACCTACAGAACAATCACTGTCCAATTATTAAAGGACTGACCGTAAATCACCTACAGAACAATCACTGTCCAATTATTAAAGGACTGACCGTAAATCACCGACTGAACAATCACTTTCCAATTATTAAAGGACTGACCGTAAATCACCTACAGAACAATCACTGTCAATTCTTAAAGGACTGACCGTAAATCACCTACAGAACAATCACTGTCCAATTATTAAAGGACTGACCGTCAATCACCTACAGAACAATTACTGTCCTATTATTAAAGGAATGACCGTAAATCTCCGACAGAACAATCACTGTCCAATTATTAAAGGACTGACCGTAAATCACCTACAGAACAATCACTGTCCAATTATTAAAGGACTGACCGTAAATCACCTACAGAACAATCACTGTCCAATTATTAAAGGACTGACCGTAAATTAACTACAGAACAATCACTGTCCAATTATTAAAGGACTGACCGTAAATCACCTACAGAACAATCACTGTCCAATCATTTAAGGACTGACAGTAAATCACCTACAGAACAAGCCCTGTCCAATTATTAAAGGACTGACCGTAAATCACCTACAGAACAATCACTGTCCAATTATTAAAGGACTGACCGTAAATCACCTCCAGAACAATCACTGTCCAAACATTAAAGGACTGACCGTAAATCACCTACAGAACAATCACTGTCCAATTATTAAAGGACTGAACGTAAATCACCTACAGAACAATCACTGTCCAATTATTAAAGGACTGACCGTAAATCACCTACAGAACAATCACTGGCCAATTATTAAAGGACTGACCGTAAATCACCTACAGAACAATCACTATCCAATTATTAAAGGACTGACCGTAAATCACCTACAGAACAATCACTGTCCAATTATTAAAGGACTGACCGTAAATCACCTACAGAACAATCACTGTCCAATTATTAAAGGACTGACCGTAAATCACCTACAGAACAATCACTGTCCAATTATTAAAGGACTGACCATAAATCACCGACAGAACAATCACTGTCCAATTATTAAAGGACTGACCGTAAATCACCTCCAGAACAATCACTGTCCAATTATTAAAGGACTGACCGTAAATCACCTACAGAACAATCACTGTCCAATTATTAAAGGACTGACAGTAAATCACCGACAGAACAATCACTGTCCAATTATTTAAGGACTGACCATAAATCACCGACAGAACAATCACTTTCCAATTATTGAAGGACTGACTGTAAATCACCTACAGAACAATCACTTTCCAATTATTAAAGGACTGACCGTAAATCTCCGACAGAACAATCACTGTCCAATTATTAAAGGACTGACCGTGAATCACCTACAGAACAATCACTGTCCAATTATTAAAGGACTGACCGTAAATCACCTACAGAACAATCACTGTCCAATTATTAAAGGACTGACCGTAAATCACCTACAGAACAATCACTGTCCTATTATTAAAGGACTGACCGTAAATCACCTTCAGAACAATCACTGTTCTATTATTAAAGGACTGACCGTAAATCACCGACGGAACAATCACTGTCCAATTATTAAAGGACTGACCATAAATCACCTACAGAACAATCACTTTCCAATTATTAAAGGAGTGACTGTAAATCACCTACAGAACAATCACTTTCCAATTATTAAAGGACTGACCGTAAATCTCCGACAGAACAATCACTGTTTAATTATTAAAGGACTGACCGTAAATCACCTACAGAACAATCACCGTCCAATTATTAAAGTACTGACCGTAAATCACCTACAGAACAATCACTGTCCGATTATTAAAGGACTGACCGTAAATCACCTACAGAACAATCACTTTCCAATTATTAAAGGACTGACTGTAAATCACCGACAGAACAATCACTGACCAATTATAAAGGGACTGAACGTAAATCTCCGACACAACAATCACTGTCCAATTATTAAAGGACTGACCGTAAATCACCTACAGAACAATCACTGTCCAATTATTAAAGTATTGACCGTAATGCACCGACAGAACAATCACTGTCCAATTATTAAAGGACTGACCGTAAATCACCTACAGAACAATCACTATCCAATTATTAAAGGACTGCCCGTAAATCACCTACAGAACAATCACTGTCCAATTATTAAAGGACTGACTGTAAATCACCTACAGAACAATCACTTTCCAATTATTAAAGGACTGACCGTAAATCTCCGACAGAACAATCACTGTCCAATTATTAAAGGACTGACCGTTATTCACCTACAGAACAATCACTGTCCAATTATTAAAGGACTGACCGTAAATCACCGACAGAACAATCACTGCCCAATTCTTAAAGGACTGACCGTAAATCACCTACAGAACAATCACTGTCCAATTATTAAAGGACTGACCGTAAATCACCTACAGAACAATCACTGTCCAATTATTAAAGGACTGACCGTAAATCACCTACAGAACAATCACTGTTCAATTATTAAAGGACTGACCGTAAATCACCAACAGAACAATCACTGTCCAATTATTAAAGGACAGACCGTAAATCACCTACAGAACAATCAATATCCAATTATTAAAGGACTGACCGTAAATCACCTACAGAACAATCACTGTCCAATTATTAAAGGACTGACCATAAATCACCTACAGAACAATCACTTTCCAATTATTAAAGGACTGACTGTAAATCACCTACAGAACAATCACTTTCCAATTATTAAAGGACTGACCGTAAATCTCCGACAGAACAATCACTGTCCAATTATTAAAGGACTGATCGTAAATCACCTACAGAACAATCACTGTCCAATTATTAAAGTACTGACCGTAAATCACCTGCAGAACAATCACTGTCCAATTATTAAAGGACTGACCGTAAATCACCTACAGAACAATCACTGTCCAATTATTAAAGGACTGACCGTAAATCACCTACAGAACAATCACTGTCCAATTATTAAAGGACTGACCGTAAATCACCGACTGAACAATCACTTTCCAATTATTAAAGGACTGACCGTAAATCACCTACAGAACAATCACTGTCAATTCTTAAAGGACTGACCGTAAATCACCTACAGAACAATCACTGTCCAATTATTAAAGGACTGACCGTCAATCACCTACAGAACAATTACTGTCCTATTATTAAAGGAATGACCGTAAATCTCCGACAGAACAATCACTGTCCAATTATTAAAGGACTGACCGTAAATCACCTACAGAACAATCACTGTCCAATTATTAAAGGACTGAACGTAAATCACCTACAGAACAATCACTATCCAATTATTGAAGGACTGACCGTAAATCACCTACAGAACAATCATTGTCCAATTATTAAAGGACTGACCGTAAATCACCTACAGAACAATCACTGTCCAATTATTAAAGGACTGACCGGAAATCACCGACAGAACAATCATTGTACAATGATTAAAGGACTGACCGTAAATCACGTACAGAAGAACACTGTCCAATTATTAAAGGACTTACCGTAAATCACCTACAGAACAATCACTGTCCAATTATTAAAGGACTGACCATAAATCACCTACAGAACAATCACTGTCCTATTATTAAAGGACTGACCGTAAATCACCGACAGAACAATCACTGTCCAATTATTAAAGGACTGACCGTAAATCACCTCCAGAACAATCACTGTCCAATTATTAAAGGACTGACCGTAAATTACCTACAGAACAATCACTGTCCAATTATTAAAGGACTGACCCGTAAATCACCTACAGAACAATCACTGTCCAATCATTAAAGGACTGACAGTAAATCACCAACAGAACAAGCACTGTCCAATTATTAAAGGACTGACCGTAAATTACCTACAGAACAATCACTGTCCAATTATTAAAGGACTGACCGTAAATCACCTACAGAACAATCACTGTCCAATTATTAAAGGACTGACCGTAAATCACCTACAGAACAATCACTGACCAATTATTAAAGGACTGACCGTAAATCACCTACAGAACAATCACTGGCCAATTATTAAAGGACTGACCGTAAATCACCTGCAGAACAATCACTATCCAATTGTTAAAGGACTGACCGTAAATCACCTACAGAACAATCACTGTCCAATTATTAAAGGACTGACCGTAAATCACCGACAGAACAATCACTGTCCAATTATTAAAGGACTGACAGTAAATCACCTACAGAACAATCACCGTCCAATTATTAAATGACTTACAGTAAATCACCTACAGAACAATCACTGTCCAATTATTAAAGGACTGACCGTCAATCACCTACAGAACAATCACTGTCCAATTATTAAAGGACTGACCGTAAATCACCTACAGAACAATCACTATCCAATTATTAAAGGACTGACCGTGTATCACCGTCAGAACAATCACTGTCCAATTATTAAAGGACTGACCGTAAATCACCTACAGAACAATCACTGTCCAATTATTAAAGGACTGACCGTAAATCACCTACAGAACAATCACTGTCCAATTATTAAAGGACTGACAGTAAATCACCGACAGAACAATCACTGTCCAATTATTAAAGGACTGACTGTAAATCACCTACAGAACAATCACTGTCCAATTATTAAAGGACTGACAGTAAATCACCTACAGAACAATCACTGTCCAATTATTAAAGGACTGACAGTAAATCACCTACAGAACAATCACTGTCCAATTATTAAAGGACTGACCGTAAATCACCTACAGAACAATCACTGTCCAATTATAAAAGGACTGACAGTAAATCACCTACAGAACAATCACTGTCCAATTATTAAAGGACTGACAGTAAATCACCTACAGAACAATCACTGTCCAATTATTAAAGGACTGACCGTCAATCACCTACAGAACAATCACTGTCCAATTATTAAAGGACTGACCGTAAATCACCTACAGAACAATCACTATCCAATTATTAAAGGACTGACCGTGAATCACCGACAGAACAATCACTGTCCAATTATTAAAGGACTGACCGTAAATCACCTACAGAACAATCACTATCCAATTATTAAAGGACTGACCGTAAATCACCTACAGAACAATCACTATCCAATTATTGAAGGACTGACCGTAAATCACCTACAGAACAATCATTGTCCAATTATTAAAGGACTGACCTTAAATCACCTACAGAACAATCACTGTCCAATTATTAAAGGACTGATCGGAAATCACCGACAGAACAATCATTGTACAATGATTAAAGGACTGACCGTAAATCACCTACAGAAGAACACTGTCCAATTATTAAAGGACTTACCGTAAATCACCTACAGAACAATCACTGTCCAATTATTAAAGGACTGACCATAAATCACCTACAGAACAATCACTGTCCTATTATTAAAGGACTGACCGTAAATCACCGACAGAACAATCACTGTCCAATTTTTAAAGGACTGACCGTAAATCACCTCCAGAACAATCACTGTCCAATTATTAAAGCACTGACCGTAAATTACCTACAGAACAATCACTGTCCAATTATTAAAGGACTGACCCGTAAATCACCTACAGAACAATCACTGTCCAATCATTAAAGGACTGACAGTAAATCACCAACAGAACAAGCACTGTCCAATTATTAAAGGACTGACCGTAAATTACCTACAGAACAATCACTGTCCAATTATTAAAGGACTGACCGTAAATCACCTACAGAACAATCACTGTCCAATTATTAAAGGACTGACCGTAAATCACCTACAGAACAATCACTGACCAATTATTAAAGGACTGACCGTAAATCACCTACAGAACAATCACTGGCCAATTATTAAAGGACTGACCGTAAATCACCTGCAGAACAATCACTATCCAATTGTTAAAGGACTGACCGTAAATCACCTACAGAACAATCACTGTCCAATTATTAAAGGACTGACCGTAAATCACCGACAGAACAATCACTGTCCAATTATTAAAGGACTGACCGTAAATCACCTACAGAACAATCACTGTCCAATTATTAAAGGACTGACCGTAAATCACCTACAGAACAATCACTGTCCAATTATTAAAGTACTGACAGTAAATCACCGACAGAACAATCACTGTCCAATTATTAAAGGACTGACCGTAAATCACCTACAGAACAATCACTGTCCAATTATTAAAGGACTGACAGTAAATCACCTACAGAACAATCACCGTCCAATTATTAAATGACTTACAGTAAATCACCTACAGAACAATCACTGTCCAATTATTAAAGGACTGACCGTAAATCACCTACAGAACAATCACTATCCAATTATTTAAGGGCTGACCGTGAATCACCGTCAGAACAATCACTGTCCAATTATTAAAGGACTGACCGTAAATCACCTACAGAACAATCACTGTCCAATTATTAAAGGACTGACCGTAAATCACCTACAGAACAATCACTGTCTAATTATTAAAGGACTGACAGTAAATCACCGACAGAACAATCACTGTCCAATTATTAAAGGACTGACTGTAAATCACCTACAGAACAATCACTGTCCAATTATTAAAGGACTGACAGTAAATCACCTACAGAACAATCACTGTCCAATTATTAAAGGACTGACCGTAAATCACCTACAGAACAATCACTGTCCAATTATTAAAGGACTGACCGTAAATCACCTACAGAACAATCACTGTCCAATTATTAAAGGACTGACAGTAAATCACCTACAGAACAATCACTGTCCAATTATTAAAGGACTGACAGTAAATCACCTACAGAACAATCACTGTCCAATTATTAAAGGACTGACCGTCAATCACCTACAGAACAATCACTGTCCAATTATTTAAGGACTGACCGTAAATCACCTACAGAACAATCACTATCCAATTATTAAAGGACTGACCGTGAATCACCGACAGAACAATCACTGTCCAATTATTAAAGGACTGACCGTAAATCACCTACAGAACAATCACTATCCAATTATTAAAGGACTGACCGTAAATCACCTACAGAACAATCACTATCCAATTATTGAAGGACTGACCGTAAATCACCTACAGAACAATCATTGTCCAATTATTAAAGGACTGACCGTAAATCACCTACAGAACAATCACTGTCCAATTATTAAAGGACTGACCGGAAATCACCGACAGAACAATCATTGTACAATGATTAAAGGACTGACCGTAAGTCACCTACAGAAGAACACAGTCCAATTATTAAAGGACTTACCGTAAATCACCTACAGAACAATCACTGTCCAATTATTAAAGGACTGACCATAAATCACCTACAGAACAATCACTGTCCTATTATTAAAGGACTGACCGTAAATCACCGACAGAACAATCACTGTACAATTATTAAAGGACTGACCGTAAATCACCTACAGAACAATCACTGTCCAATTATTAAAGGACTGACCGTAAATCACCTCCAGAACAATCACTGTCCAATTATTAAAGGACTGACCGTAAATCACCTACAGAACAATCACTGTCCAATTATTAAAGGAGTGACCATAAATCACCTACAGAACAATCACTATCCTATTATTAAAGGAATGACCGTAAATCACCTACAGAACAATCACTGTCCAATTATTAAAGGACTGACCGTAAATCACCTACAGAACAATCACTGTCCAATTATTAAAGAACTGACCGTAAATCACCTACAGAACAATCACTGTCCAATCATTAAAGGACTGACAGTAAATCACCAACAGAACAAGCACTGTCCAATTATTAAAGGACTGACCGTAAATTACCTACAGAACAATCACTGTCCAATTATTAAAGGACTGACCGTAAATCACCTACAGAACAATCACTGTCCAATTATTAAAGGACTGACCGTAAATCACCTACAGAACAATCACTGTCCAATTATTAAAGGACTGACCGTAAATCACCTACAGAACAATCACTGGCCAATTATTAAAGGACTGACCGTAAATCACCTACAGAACAATCACTATCCAATTATTAAAGGACTGACCGTAAATCACCTACAGAACAATCACTGTCCAATTATTAAAGGACTGACCGTAAATCACCGACAGAACAATCACTGTCCAATTATTAAAGGACTGACCGTAAATCACCTACAGAACAATCACTGTCCAATTATTAAAGGACTGACCGTAAATCACCTACAGAACAATCACTGTCCAATTATTAAAGGACTGACCGTCAATCACCTACAGAACAATCACTGTCCAATTATTTAAGGACTGACCGTAAATCACCTACAGAACAATCACTATCCAATTATTAAAGGACTGACCGTGAATCACCGACAGAACAATCACTGTCCAATTATTAAAGGACTGACCGTAAATCACCTACAGAACAATCACTATCCAATTATTAAAGGACTGACCGTAAATCACCTACAGAACAATCACTATCCAATTATTGAAGGACTGACCGTAAATCACCTACAGAACAATCATTGTCCAATTATTAAAGGACTGACCGTAAATCACCTACAGAACAATCACTGTCCAATTATTAAAGGACTGACCGGAAATCACCGACAGAACAATCATTGTACAATGATTAAAGGACTGACCGTAAGTCACCTACAGAAGAACACAGTCCAATTATTAAAGGACTTACCGTAAATCACCTACAGAACAATCACTGTCCAATTATTAAAGGACTGACCATAAATAACCTACAGAACAATCACTGTCCTATTATTAAAGGACTGACCGTAAATCACCGACAGAACAATCACTGTACAATTATTAAAGGACTGACCGTAAATCACCTACAGAACAATCACTGTCCAATTATTAAAGGACTGACCGTAAATCACCTCCAGAACAATCACTGTCCAATTATTAAAGGACTGACCGTAAATCACCTACAGAACAATCACTGTCCAATTATTAAAGGAGTGACCATAAATCACCTACAGAACAATCACTATCCTATTATTAAAGGAATGACCGTAAATCACCTACAGAACAATCACTGTCCAATTATTAAAGGACTGACCGTAAATCACCTACAGAACAATCACTGTCCAATTATTAAAGAACTGACCGTAAATCACCTACAGAACAATCACTGTCCAATCATTAAAGGACTGACAGTAAATCACCAACAGAACAAGCACTGTCCAATTATTAAAGGACTGACCGTAAATTACCTACAGAACAATCACTGTCCAATTATTAAAGGACTGACCGTAAATCACCTACAGAACAATCACTGTCCAATTATTAAAGGACTGACCGTAAATCACCTACAGAACAATCACTGTCCAATTATTAAAGGACTGACCGTAAATCACCTACAGAACAATCACTGGCCAATTATTAAAGGACTGACCGTAAATCACCTACAGAACAATCACTATCCAATTATTAAAGGACTGACCGTAAATCACCTACAGAACAATCACTGTCCAATTATTAAAGGACTGACTAAAAAACACCTACAGAACAATCACTGTCCAATTATTAAAGGACTGACCGTAAATCACCTACAGAACAATCACTGTCCAATTATTAAAGGACTGACCGTAAATCACCGACAGAACAATCACTGTCCAATTATTAAAGGACTGACCGTAAATCACCTACAGAACAATCACTGTCCAATTATTAAAGGACTGACCGTAAATCACCTACAGAACAATCACTGTCCAATTATTAAAGGACTGACAGTAAATCACCGACAGAACAATCACTGTCCAATTATTAAAGGACTGACCGTAAATCACCTACAGAACAATCACTGTCCAATTATTAAAGGACTGACAGTAAATCACCTACAGAACAATCACTGTCCAATTATTAAAGGACTGACAGTAAATCACCTACAGAACAATCACTGTCCAATTATTAAAGGACTGACCGTCAATCACCTACAGAACAATCACTGTCCAATTATTAAAGGACTGACCGTAAATCACCTACAGAACAATCACTATCCAATTATTAAAGGACTGACCGTGAATCACCGACAGAACAATCACTGTCCAATTATTAAAGGACTGACCGTAAATCACCTACAGAGCAATCACTATCCAATTATTAAAGGACAGACCGTAAATCACCTACAGAACAATCACTATCCAATTATTAAAGGACTGACCGTAAATCACCTACAGAACAATCATTGTCCAATTATTAAAGGATTGACCGTAAATCACCTACAGAACACTCACTGTCCAATTATTAAAGGACTGACCGGAAATCACCGACAGAACAATCATTGTACAATGATTAAAGGACTGACCGTAAATCACCTACAGAACAATCACTGTCCAATCATTAAAGGACTGACAGTAAATCACCTACAGAACAATCACTATCCAATTATTAAAGGACTGACCGGAAATCACCTACGGAACAATCACTGTCCAATCATTAATGGACTGACAGTAAATCACCTGCAGAACAATCACTGTCCAATCATTAAAGGACTGACCGTAAATCACCTACAGAACAATCATTATCCAATTATTAAAGGACTGACCGTAAATCACCTACAGAACAATCACTGTCCAATTATTAAAGGACTGACTAAAAAACACCTACAGAACAATCAAAGTCCAATTATTAAAGGACTGACCGTAAATCACCTACAGAACAATCACTGTCCAATTATTAAAGGACTGACCGTAAATCACCTACAGAACAATTACTGTCCAATTATTAAAGGACTGACCGTAAATCACCTACAGAACAATCACTGTCCAATTATTAAAGGACTGACAGTAAATCACCTACAGAACAATCACTGTCCAATTATTAAAGCACTGACAGTAAATCACCGACAGAACAATCACTGTCCAATTATTAATGGACTGACCGTAAATCACCTACAGAACAATCACTGTCCAATTATTAAATGACTGACAGTAAATCACCTACAGAACAATCACTGTCCAATTATTAAAGGACTGACAGTAAATCACCTACAGAACAATCACTGTCCAATTATTAAAGGACTGACTGTCAATCACCTACAGAACAATCACTGTCCAATTATTAAAGGACTGACCGTAAATCACCTACAGAACAATCACTATCCAATTATTAAAGGACTGACCGTGAATCACCGACAGAACAATCACTGTCCAATTATTAAAGGACTGACCGTAAATCACCTACAGAACAATCACTATCCAATTATTAAAGGACTGACCGTAAATCACCTACGGAACAATCACTATCCAATTATTAAAGGACTGACCGTAAATCACCTACAGAACAATCATTGTCCAATTATTAAAGGACTGACCATAAATCACCTACAGAACACTCACTGTCCAATTATTAAAGGACTGACCGGAAATCACCGACAGAACAATCATTGTACAATGATTAAAGGACTGACCGTAAATCACCTACAGAACAATCACTGTCCAATCATTAAAGGACTGACAGTAAATCACCTACAGAACAATCACTATCCAATTATTAAAGGACTGACCGGAAATCACCTACGGAACAATCAGTGTCCAATCATTAAAGGACTGACAGTAAATCAACTACAGAACAATCACTGTCCAATCATTAAAGGACTGACAGTAAATCACCTACAGACAATCACTGTCCAATTATTAAAGGACTGACCGTAAATCACCTACAGAACAATCACTGTCCAATTATTAAAGGACTGACCGTAAATCACCTACAGAACAATCACTGTCCAATTATTAAAGGACTGACCGTAAATCACCTGCAGAACAATCACTGTCCAATTATTAAAGGACTGACCGTAAATCACCTACAGAACAATCACTGTCCAATTATTAAAGGACTGACCATAAATCACCTACAGAACAATCACTGTCCAATTATTAAAGGACTGACCGTTAATCACCTACAGAACAATCACTGTCCAATTATTAAAGGACTGACCGGAAATCACCGACAGAACAATCACTGTCCAATTATTAAAGGACTGACCGTAAATCACCTACAGAACAATCACTGTCCAATTATTAAAGGACTGACCGTAAATCACCTACAGAACAATCACTGTCCAATTATTAAAGGACTGACAGTAAATCACCGACAGAACAATCACTGTCCAATTATTAAAGGACTGACCGTAAATCATCTACAGAACAATCACTGTCCAATTATTAAAGGACTGACAGTAAATCACCTGCAGAACAATCACTGTCCAATTATTAAAGGACTGGCAGTAAATCACCTACAGAACAATCACTGTCCAATTATTAAAGGACTGACCGCCAATCACCAACAGAGCAATCACTGTCCAATTATTAAAGGACTGACCGGAAATCACCTACAGAACAATCACTATCCAATTATTAAAGGACTGAACGTGAATCACCGACAGAACAATCACTGTCCAATTATTAAAGGACTGACCGTAAATCACCTACAGAACAATCACTATCCAATTATTAAAGGACTGAGCGTAAATCACCTACAGAACAATCACTATCCAATTATTAAAGGACTGACCGTAAATCACCTACAGAACAATCATTGTCCAATTATTAAAGGACTGACCGTAAATCACCTACAGAACAATCACTGTCCAATTATTAAAGGACTGACCGGAAATCACCGACAGAACAATCATTGTACAATGATTAAAGGACTGACCGCAAATCACCTACAGAAGAACACTGTCCAATTATTAAAGGACTTACCGTAAATCACCTACAGAACAATCACTGTCCAATTATTAAAGGACTGACCGTAAATCACCTACAGAACAATCACTGTCCAATTATTAAAGGACTGAACGTAAATCACCGACAGAACAATCACTGTCCAATTATTAAAGGACTGACCGGAAATCACCTACAGAACAATCACTATCCAATTATTAAAGGACTGAACGTGAATCACCGACAGAACAATCACTGTCCAATTATTAAAGGACTGACCGTAAATCACCTACAGAACAATCACTATCCAATTATTAAAGGACTGAGCGTAAATCACCTACAGAACAATCACTATCCAATTATTAAAGGACTGACCGTAAATCACCTACAGAACAATCATTGTCCAATTATTAAAGGACTGACCGTAAATCACCTACAGAACAATCACTGTCCAATTATTAAAGGACTGACCGGAAATCACCGACAGAACAATCATTGTACAATGATTAAAGGACTGACCGCAAATCACCTACAGAAGAACACTGTCCAATTATTAAAGGACTTACCGTAAATCACCTACAGAACAATCACTGTCCAATTATTAAAGGACTGACCGTAAATCACCTACAGAACAATCACTGTCCAATTATTAAAGGACTGAACGTAAATCACCGACAGAACAATCACTGTCCAATTACTAAAGGACTGACCGTAAATCACCTACAGAACAATCACTGTCTAATTATTAAAGGACTGACCGTAAATCACCTCCAGAACAATCACTGTCCAATTATTAAAGGACTGAGCGTAAATTACCTACAGAACAATCACTGTCCAATTATTAAAGGACTGACCGTAAGTCACCGACAGAACAATCACTGTCCAATTATTAAAGGACTGACCGTAAATCACCTACAGAACAATCACTGTCCAATTATTAAAGGACTGACCGTAAATCACCTACAGAACAATCACTGTCCAATTATTAAAGGACTGACCGTAAATCACCTCCAGAACAATCACTGTCCAATTATTAAAGGACTGACCGTAAATCACCTCCAGAACAATCACGGTCCAATTATTAAAGGACTGACCGTAAATTACCTACAGAACAATCACTGTCCAATTATTAAAGGACTGACCGTAAGTCACCGACAGAACAATCACTGTCCAATTATTAAAGGAGTGACCATAAATCACCTACAGAACAATCACTGTCCAATTATTAAAGGTGTGACCATAAATCACCTACAAAACAATCACTGTCCAATTATTAAATGACTGACCATAAATCACCTACAGAACAATCACTATCCTATTATTAAAGGAATGACCGCAAATCACCTACAGAACAATCACTGTCCAATTATGAAAGGACTGACCATAAATCACCTACAGAACAATCACTGTCCAATTATTAAAGGACTGACCGTAAATCACCTACAGAACAGTCACTGTCCAATTATTAAAGGACTGATCGTAAATCACCTACAGAACAATCACTATCCAATTATTAAAGGACTGACCGTAAATCACCTTCAGAACAATCACTATCCAATTATTAAAGGACTGACCGTAAATCACCTACAGAACAATCATTGTCCAATTATTAAAGGACTGACCGTAAATCACCTACAGAACAACCACTGTCCAATTATTAAAGGACTGACCGGAAATCACCGACAGAACAATCATTGTACAATGATTAAAGGACTGACTGTAAATCACCTACAGAACAATCACTGTCCAATCATTAAAGGACTGACAGTAAATCACCTACAGAACAATCACTATCCAATTATTAAAGGACTGACCGGAAATCACCTACGGAACAATCACCTACGGAACAATCACTGTCCAATCATTAAAGGACTGACAGTAAATCACCTACAGAACAATCACTATCCAATTATTAAAGGACTGACCGGAAATCTCCTACGGAACAATCACTGTCCAATTATTAAAGGACTGACTGTAAATCACCTACAGAACAATCACTGTCCAATTATTAAAGGACTGACAGTAAATCACCTACAGAACAATCACTATCCAATTATTAAAGGACTGACTGTAAATCACCAACAGAACAATCACTGTCCAATTATTAAAGCACTGACTGTAAATCACCTACAGAACAATCACTGTCCAATTATTAAAGGACTGACCGTAAATCACCTACAGAACAATCACTGTCCAATTTTAAAAGGACTGACCGGAAATCTCCTACGGAACAATCACTATCCAATTATTAAAGGACTGACTGTAAATCACCTACAGAACAATCACTGTCCAATTATTAAAGGACTGACCGTAAATCACCTACAGAACAATCACTGTCCAATTATTAAAGGACTGACTGTAAATCACCTACAGAACAATCACTGTCCAATTATTAAAGGACTGTCTGTAAATCACCTACAGAACAATCACAATCCAATTATTAAAGGACTGACCGTAAATCACCTACAGAACAATCACTGTCCAATTATTAAAGGACTGACCTAAAATCTCCTACGGAGCAATCACTGTCCAATTATTAAAGGACTGACCGTAAATCACCTACAGAGCAATCACTATCCAATTATTAAAGGACAGACCGTAAATCACCTACAGAACAATCACTGTCCAATTATTAAAGGACTGACCGTAAATCATCTACAGAACAATCACTGTCCAATTATTAAAGGACTGACAGTAAATCACCTGCAGAACAATCACTGTCCAATTATTAAAGGTCTGGCAGTAAATCACCGACAGAACAATCACTGTCCAATTATTAAAGGACTGACCGCCAATCACCAACAGAACAATCACTGTCCAATTATTAAAGGACTGACCGGAAATCACCTACAGAACAATCACTATCCAATTATTAAAGGACTGACCGTGAATCGCCGACAGAACAATCACTGTCCAATTATTAAAGGACTGACCGTAAATCACCTACAGAACAATCACTATCCAATTATTAAAGGACTGACCGTAAATCACCTACAGAACAATCACTATCCAATTATTAAAGGACTGACCGTAAATCACCTACAGAACAATCATTGTCCAATTATTAAAGGACTGACCGTAAATCACCTACAGAACAATCACTGTCCAATTATTAAAGGACTGACCGGAAATAACCGACAGAACAATCATTGTACAATGATTAAAGGACTGACCGCAAATCACCTACAGAAGAACACTGTCCAATTATTAAAGGACTTACCGTAAATCACCTACAGAACAATCACTATCCAATTATTAAAGGACTGACCGTAAATCACCTACAGAACAATCACTGTCCAATTATTAAAGGACTGAACGTAAATCACCGACAGAACAATCACTGTCCAATTACTAAAGGACTGACCGTAAATCACCTACAGAACAATCACTGTCCAATTATTAAAGGACTGACCGTAAATCACCTCCAGAACAATCACTGTCCAATTATTAAAGGACTGACCGTAAATTACCTACAGAACAATCACTGTCCAATTATTAAAGGACTGACCGTAAGTCACCGACAGAACAATCACTGTCCAATTATTAAAGGAGTGACCATAAATCACCTACAGAACAATCACTGTCCAATTATTAAAGGAGTGACCATAAATCACCTACAGAACAATCAATGTCCAATTATTAAAGGACTGACCGTAAATCACCTCCAGAACAATCACTGTCCAATTATTAAAGGACTGACCGTAAATCACCTACAGAACAATCACTGTCCAATTATTAAAGGACTGACCGTAAATCACCTCCAGAACAATCACTGTCCAATTATTAAAGGACTGACCGTAAATCACCTCCAGAACAATCACTGTCCAATTATTAAAGGACTGACCGTAAATTACCTACAGAACAATCTTTCTTTCTTTTGGGCCTCCTTATCTCGAGAGACAATGGATACGCGCCTGGAGGTGGTCAGTGGTTTGTGAAGCAGCGCCTGGAGTGGCTATAAAGGCCAATTCTGGAGTGACAGGCTCTTCCACAGGTGCTGCAGAGAAATTTGTTTGTTGGGGCTGTTGCACAGTTGGCTCTCCCCTTG
Source organism: Heterodontus francisci (assembly GCF_036365525.1). Classification (NCBI taxonomy): domain Eukaryota; kingdom Metazoa; phylum Chordata; class Chondrichthyes; order Heterodontiformes; family Heterodontidae; genus Heterodontus; species Heterodontus francisci. Next base: position 493,780 of record NW_027141284.1, on the reverse strand, counting down.
CGCCTCTGTCTTTTTTCCTGCCAACTACTAAGTCTCTTCGACTCGCCACAATTTAGCCCTGTCTTTGTGGCTGCCCGCCAGCTCTGGCGAATGCTGGCAACTGACTCCCACGACTTGTGATCAATGTCACACGATTTCATGTCACGTTTGCAGACGTCTTTATAACGGATTGATTAAAGGACTGACCGCAAATCACCTACAGAAGAACACTGTCCAATTATTAAAGGACTTACCGTAAATCACCTACAGAACAATCACTATACAATTATTAAAGGACTGACCGTAAATCACCTACAGAACAATCACTGTCCAATTATTAAAGGACTGAACGTAAATCACCGACAGAACAATCACTGTCCAATTACTAAAGGACTGACCGTAAATCACCTACAGAACAATCACTGTCCAATTATTAAAGGACTGACCGTAAATCACCTCCAGAACAATCACTGTCCAATTATTAAAGGACTGACCGTAAATTACCTACAGAACAATCACTGTCCAATTATTAAAGGACTGACCGTAAGTCACCGACAGAACAATCACTGTCCAATTATTAAAGGAGTGACCATAAATCACCTACAGAACAATCACTGTCCAATTATTAAAGGAGTGACCATAAATCACCTACAGAACAATCACTGTCCAATTATTAAAGGACTGACCGTAAATCACCTCCAGAACAATCACTGTCCAATTATTAAAGGACTGACCGTAAATCACCTCCAGAACAATCACTGTCCAATTATTAAAGGACTGACCGTAAATCACCAACAGAACAATCACTGTCCAATTATTAAAGGACTGACCGTAAATCACCTACAGAACAATCACTGTCCAATTATTAAAGGACTGACCGTAAATCACCTCCAGAACAATCACTGTCCAATTATTAAAGGACTGACCGTAAATCACCTCCAGAACAATCACTGTCCAATTATTAAAGGACTGACCGTAAATTACCTACAGAACAATCTTTCTTTCTTTTGGGCCTCCTTATCTCGAGAGACAATGGATACGCGCCTGGAGGTGGTCAGTGGTTTGTGAAGCAGCGCCTGGAGTGGCTATAAAGGCCAATTCTGGAGTGACAGGCTCTTCCACAGGTGCTGCAGAGAAATTTGTTTGTTGGGGCTGTTGCACAGTTGGCTCTCCCCTTGCGCCTCTGTCTTTTTTCCTGCCAACTACTAAGTCTCTTCGACTCGCCACAATTTAGCCCTGTCTTTATGGCTGCCCGCCAGCTCTGGCGAATGCTGGCAACTGACTCCCACGACTTGTGATCAATGCCACACGATTTCATGTCACGTTTGCAGACGTCTTTATAACGGATTGATTAAAGGACTGACCGCAAATCACCTACAGAAGAACACTGTCCAATTATTAAAGGACTTACCGTAAATCACCTACAGAACAATCACTATCCAATTATTAAAGGACTGACCGTAAATCACCTACAGAACAATCACTGTCCAATTATTAAAGGACTGAACGTAAATCACCGACAGAACAATCACTGTCCAATTACTAAAGGACTGACCGTAAATCACCTACAGAACAATCACTGTCCAATTATTAAAGGACTGACCGTAAATCACCTCCAGAACAATCACTGTCCAATTATTAAAGGACTGACCGTAAATTACCCACAGAACAATCACTGTCCAATTATTAAAGGACTGACCGTAAGTAACCGACAGAACAATCACTGTCCAATTATTAAAGGAGTGACCATAAATCACCTACAGAACAATCACTGTCCAATTATTAAAGGAGTGACCATAAATCACCTACAGAACAATCACTGTCCAATTATTAAAGGACTGACCGTAAATCACCTCCAGAACAATCACTGTCCAATTATTAAAGGACTGACCGTAAATTACCACCAGAACAATCACTGTCCAATTATTAAAGGACTGACCGTAAATCACCGACAGAACAATCACTGTCCAATTATTAAAGGACTGACCGTAAATCACCTCCAGAACAATCACTGTCCAATTATTAAAGGACTGACCGTAAATCACCTCCAGAACAATCACTGTCCAATTATTAAAGGACTGACCGTAAATTACCTACAGAACAATCACTGTCCAATTATTAAAGGACTGACCGTAAGTCACCTCCAGAACAATCACTGTCCAATTATTAAAGGAGTGACCATAAATCACCTACAGAACAATCACTGTCCAATTATTAAAGGAGTGACCATAAATCACCTACAGAACAATCACTGTCCAATTATTAAATGACTGACCATAAATCACCTACAGAACAATCACTATCCTATTATTAAAGGAATGACCGCAAATCACCTACAGAACAATCACTGTCCAATTATTAAAGGACTGACCATAAATCACCTACAGAACAATCACTGTCCAATTATTAAAGGACTGACCGTAAATCACCTACAGAACAATCACTGTCCAATTATTAAAGGACTGATCGTAAATCACCTACAGAACAATCACTATCCAATTATTAAAGGACTGACCGTAAATCACCTTCAGAACAATCACGATCCAATTATTAAAGGACTGACCGTAAATCACCTACAGAACAATCATTGTCCAATTATTAAAGGACTGACCGTAAATCACCTACAGAACAACCACCGTCCAATTATTAAAGGACTGACCGGAAATCACCGACAGAACAATCATTGTACAATGATTAAAGGACTGACCGTAAATCACCTACAGAACAATCACTGTCCAATCATTAAAGGACTGACAGTAAATCACCTACAGAACAATCACTATCCAATTATTAAAGGACTGACCGGAAATCACCTACGGAACAATCACCTACGGAACAATCACTGTCCAATCATTAAAGGACTGACAGTAAATCACCTACAGAACAATCACTGTCCAATCATTAAACGACTGACAGTAAATCACCTACAGAACAATCACTATCCAATTATTAAAGGACTGACCGGAAATCTCCTACGGAACAATCACTGTCCAATTATTAAAGGACTGACTGGAAATCACCTACAGAACAATCACTGTCCAATTATTAAAGGACTGACAGTAAATCACTTACAGAACAATCACTATCCAATTATTAAAGGACTGACTGTAAATCACCAACAGAACAATCACTGTCCAATTATTAAAGGACTGACTGTAAATCACCTACAGAACAATCACTGTCCAATTATTAAAGGACTGACCGTAAATCACCTACAGAACAATCACTGTCCAATTATAAAAGGACTGACCGGAAATCTCCTACGGAACAATCACTATCCAATTATTAAAGGACTGACTGTAAATCACCTACAGAACAATCACTGTCCAATTATTAAAGGACTGACCGTAAATCACCTACAGAACAATCACTGTCCAATTATAAAAGGACTGACCGGAAATCTCCTACGGAACAATCACTATCCAATTATTAAAGGACTGACTGTAAATCACCTACAGAACAATCACTGTCCAATTATTAAAGGACTGACCGTAAATCACCTACAGAACAATCACTGTCCAATTATTAAAGGACTGTCTGTAAATCACCTACAGAACAATCACAATCCAATTATTAATGGACTGACCGTAAATCACCTACAGAACAATCACTGTCCAATTAGTAAAGGACTGAGCGGAAATCACCTACGGAGCAATCACTGTCCAATTATTAAAGGACTGACCGTAAATCACCTACAGAGCAATCACTATCCAATTATTAAAGGACAGACCGTAAATCGCCTACAGAACAATCACTGTCCAATTATTAAAGTACTGACCGTAAATCACCTACAGAACAATCACTGTCCAATCATTAAAGGACTGACAGTAAATCACCTACAGAACAATCACTATCCAATTATTAAAGGACTGACCGGAAATCACCTACGGAACAATCACCTACGGAACAATCACTGTCCAATCATTAAAGGACTGACAGTAAATCACCTACAGAACAATCACTGTCCAATCATTAAACGACTGACAGTAAATCACCTACAGAACAATCACTATCCAATTATTAAAGGACTGACCGGAAATCTCCTACGGAACAATCACTGTCCAATTATTAAAGGACTGACTGTAAATCACCTACAGAACAATCACTGTCCAATTATTAAAGGACTGACAGTAAATCACTTACAGAACAATCACTATCCAATTATTAAAGGACTGACTGTAAATCACCAACAGAACAATCACTGTCCAATTATTAAAGGACTGACTGTAAATCACCTACAGAACAATCACTGTCCAATTATTAAAGGACTGACCGTAAATCACCTACAGAACAATCACTGTCCAATTATAAAAGGACTGACCGGAAATCTCCTACGGAACAATCACTATCCAATTATTAAAGGACTGACTGTAAATCACCTACAGAACAATCACTGTCCAATTATTAAAGGACTGACCGTAAATCACCTACAGAACAATCACTGTCCAATTATTAAAGGACTGACTGTAAATCACCTACAGAACAATCACTGTCCAATTATTAAAGGACTGTCTGTAAATCACCTACAGAACAATCACAATCCAATTATTAAAGGACTGACCGTAAATCACCTACAGAACAATCACTGTCCAATTATTAAAGGACTGACCGGAAATCACCTACGGAGCAATCACTGTCCAATTATTAAAGGACTGACCGTAAATCACCTACAGAGCAATCACTATCCAATTATTAAAGGACAGACCGTAAATCACCTACAGAACAATCACTGTCCAATTATTAAAGGACTGACCGTAAATCACCTACAGAACAATCACTGTCCAATTATTAAAGGACTGACTGTAAATCACCTGCAGAACAATCACTGCCCAATTATTAAAGAACTGACCGTAAATCACCTACAGAACAAACACTGTCCAATTATTAAAGGACAGACCGCAAATCACCTACAGAACAATCACTGCCCAATTATTAAAGAACTGACCGTAAATCACCTACAGAACAATCACTGTCCAATTATTAGAGGACTGACCGTAAATCGCCTACAGAACAATCACTGTCCAATTATTAAAGGACTGACCGTAAATCACCTACAGAACAATCACTGTCCAATTATTAAAGGAGTGACCGTAAATCACCTACAGAACAATCACTGTCCAATTATTAAAGGACTGACCGTAAATCACCTACAGAACAATCACTGTCCAATTATTAAAGGACTGACCGTAAAACACCTACAGAACAATCACTGTCCAATTATTAAAGGACTGATCGTAAATCACCTACAGAACAATCACTGTCCAATTATTAAAGGACTGACCGTAAAACACCTACAGAACAATCACTGTCCAATTATTAAAGGACTGACTGTAAATCACCAGCAGAACAATCACTGCCCAATTTTAAAGGACTGACCGTAAAACACCTACAGAACAATCACTGTCCAATTATTAAAGGACTGACTGTAAATCACCTGCAGAACAATCACTGCCCAATTATTAAAGAACTGACCGTAAATCACTTACAGAACAATCACTGTCCAATTATTAAAGGACTGACCGCAAATCACCTACAGAACAATCACTGTCCAATTATTAAATGACTGACCGTAAATCACCGACAGAACAATCACTGTCCAATTATTAAAGGACTGACCGTAAATCACCAACAGAACAATCACTGTCCAATTATTAAATTACTGACAGTAAATCACCGACAGAACAATCACTGTCCAATTATTAAAGGACTGACCGTAAATCACCTACAGAACAATCACTGTCCTATTATTAAAGGACTGACCGTAAATCACCTACAGAACAATCACTGTCCAATTATTAAAGGACTGACCGTAAATCACCAGCAGAACAATCACTGCCCAATTTTAAAGGACTGACCGTAAAACACCTACAGAACAATCACTGTCCAATTATTAAAGGACTGACCGTAAATCACCTCCAGAACAATCACTGTCCCAATTTTAAAGGACTGACCGTAAAACACCTACAGAACAATCACTGTCCAATTATTAAAGGACTGACCGTAAATCACCTACAGAACAATCACTGTCCAATTATTAAAGGACTGACCGTAAATCACCGACAGAACAATCACCGTGCAATTATTAAAGGACTGACCGTAAATCACCTACAGAACAATCACTGTCCAATTATTAAAGGACTGACCGTAAATCACCTACAGAACAATCACTGTCCAATTATTAAAGGACTGACCGTAAATCATCTACAGAACAATCACTGTCCAATTATTAAAGGACTGACCGTAAATCACCGACAGAACAATCACTGTCCAATTATTAAAGGACTGACCGTAAATCACCTACAGAACAATCACAGTCCAATTATTAAAGGACTGACCGTAAATCACCTACAGAACGATCACTGTCCAATTATTAAAGGACTGACCGTAAATCACCGACAGAACAATCACTGTTCAATTATTAAAGGACTGAACGTAAATCACCTACAGAACAATCACTGTCCAATTATTAAAGGACTGACCGTAAATTACCTACAGAACAATCACTGTCCAATTAATAAAGGACTGACCGTCAATCACCTACAGAACAATCACTGTCCAATTATTAAAGGCCTGACCGTAAATCACCTACAGAACAATCACTGTCCAATTATTAAAGGACTACCGTAAATCACCTACAGAACAATCACTGTCCAATTATTAAGGGACTGACCGTAAATCACCTACAGAACAATCACTGTCCAATTATTAAAGGACTGACCGTAAATCACCTACAGAACAATCACTGTCCTATTATTAAAGGACTGACCGTAAATCACCTACAGAACAATCACTGTCCAATTATTAAAGGACTGACCGTAAATCACCTACAGAACAATCACTGTCCAATTATTAAAGGACTGATCGTAAATCACCTACAGAACAATCACTATCCAATTATTAAAGGACTGACCGTAAATCACCTTCAGAACAATCACGATCCAATTATTAAAGGACTGACCGTAAATCACCTACAGAACAATCATTGTCCAATTATTAAAGGACTGACCGTAAATCACCTACAGAACAACCACCGTCCAATTATTAAAGGACTGACCGGAAATCACCGACAGAACAATCATTGTACAATGATTAAAGGACTGACCGTAAATCACCTACAGAACAATCACTGTCCAATCATTAAAGGACTGACAGTAAATCACCTACAGAACAATCACTATCCAATTATTAAAGGACTGACCGGAAATCACCTACGGAACAATCACCTACGGAACAATCACTGTCCAATCATTAAAGGACTGACAGTAAATCACCTACAGAACAATCACTGTCCAATCATTAAACGACTGACAGTAAATCACCTACAGAACAATCACTATCCAATTATTAAAGGACTGACCGGAAATCTCCTACGGAACAATCACTGTCCAATTATTAAAGGACTGACTGGAAATCACCTACAGAACAATCACTGTCCAATTATTAAAGGACTGACAGTAAATCACTTACAGAACAATCACTATCCAATTATTAAAGGACTGACTGTAAATCACCAACAGAACAATCACTGTCCAATTATTAAAGGACTGACTGTAAATCACCTACAGAACAATCACTGTCCAATTATTAAAGGACTGACCGTAAATCACCTACAGAACAATCACTGTCCAATTATAAAAGGACTGACCGGAAATCTCCTACGGAACAATCACTATCCAATTATTAAAGGACTGACTGTAAATCACCTACAGAACAATCACTGTCCAATTATTAAAGGACTGACCGTAAATCACCTACAGAACAATCACTGTCCAATTATAAAAGGACTGACCGGAAATCTCCTACGGAACAATCACTATCCAATTATTAAAGGACTGACTGTAAATCACCTACAGAACAATCACTGTCCAATTATTAAAGGACTGACCGTAAATCACCTACAGAACAATCACTGTCCAATTATTAAAGGACTGTCTGTAAATCACCTACAGAACAATCACAATCCAATTATTAAAGGACTGACCGTAAATCACCTACAGAACAATCACTGTCCAATTAGTAAAGGACTGAGCGGAAATCACCTACGGAGCAATCACTGTCCAATTATTAAAGGACTGACCGTAAATCACCTACAGAGCAATCACTATCCAATTATTAAAGGACAGACCGTAAATCGCCTACAGAACAATCACTGTCCAATTATTAAAGTACTGACCGTAAATCACCTACAGAACAATCACTGTCCAATCATTAAAGGACTGACAGTAAATCACCTACAGAACAATCACTATCCAATTATTAAAGGACTGACCGGAAATCACCTACGGAACAATCACCTACGGAACAATCACTGTCCAATCATTAAAGGACTGACAGTAAATCACCTACAGAACAATCACTGTCCAATCATTAAACGACTGACAGTAAATCACCTACAGAACAATCACTATCCAATTATTAAAGGACTGACCGGAAATCTCCTACGGAACAATCACTGTCCAATTATTAAAGGACTGACTGTAAATCACCTACAGAACAATCACTGTCCAATTATTAAAGGACTGACAGTAAATCACTTACAGAACAATCACTATCCAATTATTAAAGGACTGACTGTAAATCACCAACAGAACAATCACTGTCCAATTATTAAAGGACTGACTGTAAATCACCTACAGAACAATCACTGTCCAATTATTAAAGGACTGACCGTAAATCACCTACAGAACAATCACTGTCCAATTATAAAAGGACTGACCGGAAATCTCCTACGGAACAATCACTATCCAATTATTAAAGGACTGACTGTAAATCACCTACAGAACAATCACTGTCCAATTATTAAAGGACTGACCGTAAATCACCTACAGAACAATCACTGTCCAATTATTAAAGGACTGACTGTAAATCACCTACAGAACAATCACTGTCCAATTATTAAAGGACTGTCTGTAAATCACCTACAGAACAATCACAATCCAATTATTAAAGGACTGACCGTAAATCACCTACAGAACAATCACTGTCCAATTATTAAAGGACTGACCGGAAATCACCTACGGAGCAATCACTGTCCAATTATTAAAGGACTGACCGTAAATCACCTACAGAGCAATCACTATCCAATTATTAAAGGACAGACCGTAAATCACCTACAGAACAATCACTGTCCAATTATTAAAGGACTGACCGTAAATCACCTACAGAACAATCACTGTCCAATTATTAAAGGACTGACTGTAAATCACCTGCAGAACAATCACTGCCCAATTATTAAAGAACTGACCGTAAATCACCTACAGAACAAACACTGTCCAATTATTAAAGGACAGACCGCAAATCACCTACAGAACAATCACTGCCCAATTATTAAAGAACTGACCGTAAATCACCTACAGAACAATCACTGTCCAATTATTAGAGGACTGACCGTAAATCGCCTACAGAACAATCACTGTCCAATTATTAAAGGACTGACCGTAAATCACCTACAGAACAATCACTGTCCAATTATTAAAGGAGTGACCGTAAATCACCTACAGAACAATCACTGTCCAATTATTAAAGGACTGCCCGTAAATCACCTACAGAACAATCACTGTCCAATTATTAAAGGACTGACCGTAAAACACCTACAGAACAATCACTGTCCAATTATTAAAGGACTGATCGTAAATCACCTACAGAACAATCACTGTCCAATTATTAAAGGACTGACCGTAAAACACCTACAGAACAATCACTGTCCAATTATTAAAGGACTGACTGTAAATCACCAGCAGAACAATCACTGCCCAATTTTAAAGGACTGACCGTAAAACACCTACAGAACAATCACTGTCCAATTATTAAAGGACTGACTGTAAATCACCTGCAGAACAATCACTGCCCAATTATTAAAGAACTGACCGTAAATCACTTACAGAACAATCACTGTCCAATTATTAAAGGACTGACCGCAAATCACCTACAGAACAATCACTGTCCAATTATTAAATGACTGACCGTAAATCACCGACAGAACAATCACTGTCCAATTATTAAAGGACTGACCGTAAATCACCAACAGAACAATCACTGTCCAATTATTAAATTACTGACAGTAAATCACCGACAGAACAATCACTGTCCAATTATTAAAGGACTGACCGTAAATCACCTACAGAACAATCACTGTCCTATTATTAAAGGACTGACCGTAAATCACCTACAGAACAATCACTGTCCAATTATTAAAGGACTGACCGTAAATCACCAGCAGAACAATCACTGCCCAATTTTAAAGGACTGACCGTAAAACACCTACAGAACAATCACTGTCCAATTATTAAAGGACTGACCGTAAATCACCTCCAGAACAATCACTGTCCCAATTTTAAAGGACTGACCGTAAAACACCTACAGAACAATCACTGTCCAATTATTAAAGGACTGACCGTAAATCACCTACAGAACAATCACTGTCCAATTATTAAAGGACTGACCGTAAATCACCGACAGAACAATCACCGTGCAATTATTAAAGGACTGACCGTAAATCACCTACAGAACAATCACTGTCCAATTATTAAAGGACTGACCGTAAATCACCTACAGAACAATCACTGTCCAATTATTAAAGGACTGACCGTAAATCATCTACAGAACAATCACTGTCCAATTATTAAAGGACTGACCGTAAATCACCGACAGAACAATCACTGTCCAATTATTAAAGGACTGACCGTAAATCACCTACAGAACAATCACAGTCCAATTATTAAAGGACTGACCGTAAATCACCTACAGAACGATCACTGTCCAATTATTAAAGGACTGACCGTAAATCACCGACAGAACAATCACTGTTCAATTATTAAAGGACTGAACGTAAATCACCTACAGAACAATCACTGTCCAATTATTAAAGGACTGACCGTAAATTACCTACAGAACAATCACTGTCCAATTAATAAAGGACTGACCGTCAATCACCTACAGAACAATCACTGTCCAATTATTAAAGGCCTGACCGTAAATCACCTACAGAACAATCACTGTCCAATTATTAAAGGACTACCGTAAATCACCTACAGAACAATCACTGTCCAATTATTAAGGGACTGACCGTAAATCACCTACAGAACAATCACTGTCCAATTATTAAAGGACTGACCGTAAATCACCTACAGAACAATCACTGTCCTATTATTAAAGGACTGACCGTAAATCACCTACAGAACAATCACTGTCCAATTATTAAAGGACTGACCGTAAATCACCTACAGAACAATCACTGTCCAATTATTAAAGGACTGACCGTAAATCACCAGCAGAACAATCACTGCCCAATTTTAAAGGACTGACCGTAAAACACCTACAGAACAATCACTGTCCAATTATTAAAGGACTGACCGTAAATCACCAACAGAACAATCACTGTCCCAATTTTAAAGGACTGACCGTAAAACACCTACAGAACAATCACTGTCCAATTATTAAAGGACTGACCGTAAATCACCTACAGAACAATCACTGTCCAATTATTAAAGGACTGACCGTAAATCACCGACAGAACAATCACTGTCCAATTATTAAAGGACTGACCGTGAATCACCTACAGAACAATCACTGTCCAATTATTAAAGAACTGACCGTAAATCACCTACAGAACAATCACTGTCCAATTATTAAAGGACTGACCGTAAATCACCTACAGAACAATCACTGTCCAATTATTAAAGGACTGACCGTAAATCACCGACAGAACAATCACTGTTCAATTATTAAAGGACTGACCGTAAATCACCTACAGAACAATCACTGTCCAATTATTAAAGGACTGACCGTAAATCACCTGCAGAACTATCACTGTCCAATTATTAAAGGACTGACCGTAAATCACCTACAGAACAATCACTGTCCAATTATTAAAGGACTGACCGTAAATCACCTACAGAACAATCACTGTCCAATTATTAAATGACTGACCGTAAATCGCCTACAGAACAATCACTGTCCAATTATTCAAGGACTGACCGTAAATCACCTACAGAACAATCACTGTCCAATTATTAAATGACTGACCGTAAATCACCTACAGAACAATCACTGTCCAATTATTAAAGGACTGACCATAAATTACCTACAGAACAATCACTGTCCAATTATTAAAGGACTGACCGTAAATCACCTACAGAACAATCACTGTCCAATTATTAAAGGACTGACCGTAAATCACCTACAGAACAATCACTGACCAATTATTAAAGGACTGACCGTAAATCACCTACAGAACAATCACAGTCCAATTATTAAAGGACTGACCGTAAATCACCTACAGAACAATCAATGTCCAATTATTAAAGGACTGACCGGAAATCAACTACAGAACAATCACTGTCCAATTATTAAAGGACTGACCGGAAATCACCGACAGAACAATCACTGTCCAATTATTAAAGGACTGACCGTAAATCACCTACCGAACAATCACTATCCAATTATTAAAGGACTGACTGTAAATCACCTACAGAACAATCACTATCCAATTATTAAAGGACTGACCGTAAATCACCTGCAGAACAATCACTGTCCAATTATTAAAGGACTGACCGTAAATCAGCTACAGAACAATCACTGTCCAATTATTAAAGGACTGACTGGAAATCAACTACAGAACAATCACTGTCTTATTATTAAAGGACTGACCGTAAATCACCTACAGAACAATCACTGTCCAATTATTAAAGGACTGACCGTAAAACACCTACAGAACAATCACTGTCCAATTATTAAAGGACTGACCGTAAATCACCTACACAACAATCACTGTCCAATTATTAAAGGACTAACCGTAAATCACCGACAGAACAATCACTGTCCAATTATTAAAGGACTGACCGTAAATCACCTACAGAACAATCACTGTCCAATTATTAAAGGACTGACCGTAAATCACCTACAGAACAATCACTGTCCAATTATTAAAGGACTGACCGTAAATCACCTACAGAACAATCACTGTCCAATTATTAAAGGACTGACCGTAAATCACCGACAGAACAATCACTGTCCAATTATTAAAGGACTGACCGTAAATCACCTACAGAACAATCACTGTCCAATTATTAAAGGACTGACCGTAAATCACCTACAGAACAATCACTGTCCAATTATTAAAGGACTGACCGTAAATCACCGACAGAACAATCACTGTTCAATTATTAAAGGACTGAACGTAAATCACCTACAGAACAATCACTGTCCAATTATTAAAGGACTGACCGTAAATTACCTACAGAACAATCACTGTCCAATTAATAAAGGACTGACCGTCAATCACCTACAGAACAATCACTGTCCAATTATTAAAGGCCTGACCGTAAATCACCTACAGAACAATCACTGTCCAATTATTAAAGGACTACCGTAAATCACCTACAGAACAATCACTGTCCAATTATTAAAGGACTGACCGTAAATCACCTACAGAACAATCACTGTCCAATTATTAAAGGACTGACCGTAAATCACCTACAGAACAATCACTGTCCTATTATTAAAGGACTGACCGTAAATCACCTACAGAACAATCACTGTCCAATTATTAAAGGACTGACCGTAAATCACCTACAGAACAATCACTGTCCAATTATTAAAGGACTGACCGTAAATCACCAGCAGAACAATCACTGCCCAATTTTAAAGGACTGACCGTAAAACACCTACAGAACAATCACTGTCCAATTATTAAAGGACTGACCGTAAATCACCAACAGAACAATCACTGTCCCAATTTTAAAGGACTGACCGTAAAACACCTACAGAACAATCACTGTCCAATTATTAAAGGACTGACCGTAAATCACCTACAGAACAATCACTGTCCAATTATTAAAGGACTGACCGTAAATCACCGACAGAACAATCACTGTCCAATTATTAAAGGACTGACCGTAAATCACCTACAGAACAATCACTGTCCAATTATTAAAGAACTGACCGTAAATCACCTACAGAACAATCACTGTCCAATTATTAAAGGACTGACCGTAAATCACCTACAGAACAATCACTGTCCAATTATTAAAGGACTGACCGTAAATCACCGACAGAACAATCACTGTTCAATTATTAAAGGACTGACCGTAAATCACCTACAGAACAATCACTGTCCAATTATTAAAGGACTGACCGTAAATCACCGACAGAACTATCACTGTCCAATTATTAAAGGACTGACCGTAAATCACCTACAGAACAATCACTGTCCAATTATTAAAGGACTGACTGTAAATCACCTACAGAACAATCACTATCCAATTATTAAAGGACTGACCGTAAATCACCTGCAGAACAATCACTGTCCAATTATTAAAGGACTGACCGTAAATCAGCTACAGAACAATCACTGTCCAATTATTAAAGGACTGACTGGAAATCAACTACAGAACAATCACTGTCTTATTATTAAAGGACTGACCGTAAATCACCTACAGAACAATCACTGTCCAATTATTAAAGGACTGACCGTAAAACACCTACAGAACAATCACTGTCCAATTATTAAAGGACTGACCGTAAATCACCTACACAACAATCACTGTCCAATTATTAAAGGACTAACCGTAAATCACCGACAGAACAATCACTGTCCAATTATTAAAGGACTGACCGTAAATCACCTACAGAACAATCACTGTCCAATTATTAAAGGACTGACCGTAAATCACCTACAGAACAATCACTGTCCAATTATTAAAGGACTGACCGTAAATCACCTACAGAACAATCACTGTCCAATTATTAAAGGACTGACCGTAAATCACCGACAGAACAATCACTGTCCAATTATTAAAGGACTGACCGTAAATCACCTACAGAACAATCACTGTCCAATTATTAAAGGACTGACCGTAAATCACCTACAGAACAATCACTGTCCAATTATTAAAGGACTGACCGTAAATCACCGACAGAACAATCACTGTTCAATTATTAAAGGACTGAACGTAAATCACCTACAGAACAATCACTGTCCAATTATTAAAGGACTGACCGTAAATTACCTACAGAACAATCACTGTCCAATTAATAAAGGACTGACCGTCAATCACCTACAGAACAATCACTGTCCAATTATTAAAGGCCTGACCGTAAATCACCTACAGAACAATCACTGTCCAATTATTAAAGGACTACCGTAAATCACCTACAGAACAATCACTGTCCAATTATTAAAGGACTGACCGTAAATCACCTACAGAACAATCACTGTCCAATTATTAAAGGACTGACCGTAAATCACCTACAGAACACTCACTGTCCTATTATTAAAGGACTGACCGTAAATCACCTACAGAACAATCACTGTCCAATTATTAAAGGACTGACCGTAAATCACCTACAGAACAATCACTGTCCAATTATTAAAGGACTGACCGTAAATCACCAGCAGAACAATCACTGCCCAATTTTAAAGGACTGACCGTAAAACACCTACAGAACAATCACTGTCCAATTATTAAAGGACTGACCGTAAATCACCAACAGAACAATCACTGTCCCAATTTTAAAGGACTGACCGTAAAACACCTACAGAACAATCACTGTCCAATTATTAAAGGACTGACCGTAAATCACCTACAGAACAATCACTGTCCAATTATTAAAGGACTGACCGTAAATCACCGACAGAACAATCACTGTCCAATTATTAAAGGACTGACCGTAAATCACCTACAGAACAATCACTGTCCAATTATTAAAGAACTGACCGTAAATCACCTACAGAACAATCACTGTCCAATTATTAAAGGACTGACCGTAAATCACCTACAGAACAATCACTGTCCAATTATTAAAGGACTGACCGTAAATCACCGACAGAACAATCACTGTTCAATTATTAAAGGACTGACCGTAAATCACCTACAGAACAATCACTGTCCAATTATTAAAGGACTGACCGTAAATCACCGACAGAACTATCACTGTCCAATTATTAAAGGACTGACCGTAAATCACCTACAGAACAATCACTGTCCAATTATTAAAGGACTGACCGTAAATCACCTACAGAACAATCACTGTCCAATTATTAAATGACTGACCGTAAATCACCTACAGAACAATCACTGTCCAATTATTCAAGGACTGACCGTAAATCACCTACAGAACAATCACTGTCCAATTATTAAATGACTGACCGTAAATCACCTACAGAACAATCACTGTCCAATTATTAAAGGACTGACCATAAATTACCTACAGAACAATCACTGTTCAATTAATAAAGGACTGACCGTCAATCACCTACAGAACAATCACTGTCCAATTATTAAAGGCCTGACCGTAAATCACCTACAGAACAATCACTGTCCAATTATTAAAGGACTGACCGTAAATCACCTACAGAACAATCACTGTCCAATTATTAAAGGACTGACCGTAAATCACCTACAGAACAATCACTGACCAATTATTAAAGGACTGACCGTAAATCACCTACAGAACAATCACAGTCCAATTATTAAAGGACTGACCGGAAATCAACTACAGAACAATCACTGTCCAATTATTAAAGGACTGACCGGAAATCACCTACAGAACAATCACTGTCCAATTATTAAAGGACTGACCGTAAATCACCTACCGAACAATCACTATCCAATTATTAAAGGACTGACTGTAAATCACCTACAGAACAATCACTATCCAATTATTAAAGGACTGACCGTAAATCACCTGCAGAACAATCACTGTCCAATTATTAAAGGACTGACCGTAAATCAGCTACAGAACAATCACTGTCACATTATTAAAGGACTGACTGGAAATCAACTACAGAACAATCACTGTCTTATTATTAAAGGACTGACCGTAAATCACCTACAGAACAATCACTGTCCAATTATTAAAGGACTGACCGTAAAACACCTGCAGAACAATCACTGTCCAATTATTAAAGGACTGACCGTAAATCACCTACACAACAATCACTGACCAATTATTAAAGGACTAACCGTAAATCACCGACAGAACAATCACTGTCCAATTATTGAAGAACTGACCGTAAATCACCTACAGAACAATAGCTGTCCAATTATTAAAGAACTGACTGTAAATCACCTACAGAACAATCACTGTCCAATTATTGAAGAACTGACCGTAAATCACCTCCAGAACAATCACTGTCCAATTATTAAAAAACTGACCGTAAATCAACTACAGAACAATCACTGTCCAATTATTAAAGGACTGACCGTAAATCACCTACAGAACAATCACTGTCCAATTATTAAAGGACTGACCGTAAGTCACCTACAGTACAATCACTGTCCAATTATTAAAGGACTGACCGTAAATCTCCTACAGAACAATCACTGCCCAATTATTAAAGAACTGACCGTAAATCACCTACAGAACAATCACTGTCCAATTATTAAAGGACTGACCGTAAATCACCTACAGAACAGTCACTGTCCAATTATTAAAGGACAGGCCGTAAATGACCTGCAGAACAATCACTGCCCAATTATTAAAGGACTGTCCGTAAATCACCTACAGAACAATCACTGTCCAATTATTAAAGGACTGACTGTAAATCACCTACAGAACAATCACTGTCCAATTATTAAAGGAATGACCGTAAATCACCTGCAGAACAAACACTGCCCAATTGTTAAAGGACTGACCGCAAATCACCAGCAGAACAATCACTGCCCAATTTTAAAGGACAGACCATAAAACACCTACAGAACAATCACTGTCCAATTATTAAAGGACTGACCGTAAATCACCTACAGAACAATCACTGTCCCAAATTTAAAGGACTGACCGTAAAACACCTACAGAACAATCACTGTCCAATTATTAAATGACTGACCGTAAATCACCGACAGAACAATCACTGTCCAATTATTAAAGGACTGACCGTAAATCACCAACAGAACAATCACTGTCCAATTATTAAAGGACTGACCGTAAATCACCTACAGAACAATCACTGTCCAATTATTAAAGGACTGACCGTAAATCACCTACAGAACAATCACTGTCCAATTATTAAAGGACTGACTGTAAATCACCTACAGAACAATCACTGTCCAATTATTAAAGGACTGACCGTAAATCACCAGCAGAACAATCACTGCCCAATTTTAAAGGACTGACCGTAAATCACCTACAGAACAATCACTGTCCCAATTTTAAAGGACTGACCGTAAAACACCTACAGAACAATCACTGTCCAATTATTAAAGGACTGACCGTAAATCACCGACAGAACAATCACTGTCCAATTATTAAAGGACTGACCGTAAATCACCTACAGAACAATCACTGTCCAATTATTAAAGGACTGACCGGAAATCACCTACAGAACAATCACTGTACAATTATTAAAGGACTGACCGTAAATCACCTACAGAACAATCACTGTCCAATTATTAAAGGACTGACCGTAAATCACCTACAGAACAATCACTGTCCAATTATTAAAGGACTGACCGTAAATCAACTACAGAACAATCACTGTCCAATTATTAAAGGACTGACCGGAAATCACCTACAGAACAATCACTGTCCAATTATTAAAGGACTGACCGTAAATCACCTACACAACAATCACTGTCCAATTATTAAAGGACTAACCGTAAATCACCGACAGAACAATCACTGTCCAATTATTAAAGAACTGACCGTAAATCACCTACAGAACAATCGCTATCCAATTATTAAAGAACTGACCGTAAATCACCTACAGAACCATCACTGTCCAATTATTGAAGAACTGACCGTAAATCACCTGCAGAACAATCACTGTCCAATTATTAAAGAACTGACCGTAAATCACCTACAGAACAGTCACTGTCCAATTATTAAAGGACTGACCGTAAATCACCTGCAGAACAATCACTGCCCAATTATTAAAGGACTGTCCGTAAATCACCTACAGAACAATCACTGTCCAATTATTAAAGGACTGACCGTAAATCACCTACAGAACAATCACTGTCCAATTATTAAAGGACTGACCGTAAATCACCTGCAGAACAAACACTGCCCAATTATTAAAGGACTGACCGCAAATCACCAGCAGAACAATCACTGCCCAATTTTAAAGGACTGACCATAAAACACCTACAGAACAATCACTGTCCAATTATTAAAGGACTGACCGTAAATCACCTACAGAACAATCACTGTCCCAATTTTAAAGGTCTGACCGTAAAACACCTACAGAACAATCACTGTCCAATTATTAAATGACTGACCGTAAATCACCAACAGAACAATCACTGTCCAATTATTAAAGGACTGACCGTAAATCACCAACAGAACAATCACTGTCCAATTATTAAAGGACTGACCGTAAATCACCGACAGAACAATCACTGTCCAATTATTAAAGGACTGACCGTAAATCACCTACAGAACAATCACTGTCCTATTATTAAAGGACTGACCGTAAATCACCTACAGAACAATCACTGTCCAATTATTAAAGGACTGACCGTAAATCACCAGCAGAACAATCACTGCCCAATTTTAAAGGACTGACCGTAAATCACCTACAGAACAATCACTGTCCCAATTTTAAAGGACTGACCGTAAAACACCTACAGAACAATCACTGTCCAATTATTAAAGGACTAACCGTAAATCACCGACAGAACAATCACTGTCCAATTATTAAAGGACTGACCGTAAATCACCTACAGAACAATCACTGTCCAATTATTAAAGGACTGACCGTAAATCACCTTCAGAACAATCACTGTCCAATTATTAAAGGACTGACCGTAAATCACCTACAGAACAATCACTGTCCAATTATTAAAGGACTGACCGTAAATCAACTACAGAACAATCACTGTCCAATTATTAAAGGACTGACCGGAAATCACCTACAGAACAATCACTGTCCAATTATTAAAGGACTGACCGTAAATCACCTACACAACAATCACTGTCCAATTATTAAAGGACTAACCGTAAATCACCGAAAGAACAATCACTGTCCAATTATTAAAGAACTGACCGTAAATCACCTACAGAATAATCGCTGTCCAATTATTAAAGAACTGACCGTAAATCACCTACAGAACAATCACTGTCCAATTATTGAAGAACTGACCGTAAATCACCTGCAGAACAATCACTGTCCAATTATTAAAGAACTGACCGTAAGTCACCTACAGTACAATCACTGTCCAATTATTAAAGGACTGACCGTAAATCTCCTACAGAACAATCACTGCCCAATTATTAAAGAACTGACCGTAAATCACCTACAGAACAATCACTGTCCAATTATTAAAGGACTGACCGTAAATCACCTACAGAACAGTCACTGTCCAATTATTAAAGGACTGACCGTAAATCACCTGCAGAACAATCACTGCCCAATTATTAAAGGACTGTCCGTAAATCACCTACAGAACAATCACTGTCCAATTATTAAAGGACTGACCGTAAATCACCTACAGAACAATCACTGTCCAATTATTAAAGGACTGACCGTAAATCACCGGCAGAACAAACACTGCCCAATTATTAAAGGACTGACCGCAAATCACCAGCAGAACAATCACTGCCCAATTATTAAAGGACTGACCATAAAACACCTACAGAACAATCACTGTCCAATTATTAAAGGACTGACCGTAAATCACCTACAGAACAATCACTGTCCCAATTTTAAAGGTCTGACCGTAAAACACCTACAGAACAATCACTGTCCAATTATTAAATGACTGACCGTAAATCACCGACAGAACAATCACTGTCCAATTATTAAAGGACTGACCGTAAATCACCAACAGAACAATCACTGTCCAATTATTAAAGGACTGACCGTAAATCACCGACAGAACAATCACTGTCCAATTATTAAAGGACTGACCGTAAATCACCTACAGAACAATCACTGTCCTATTATTAAAGGACTGACCGTAAATCACCTACAGAACAATCACTGTCCAATTATTAAAGGACTGACCGTAAATCACCAGCAGAACAATCACTGCCCAATTTTAAAGGACTGACCGTAAATCACCTACAGAACAATCACTGTCCCAATTTTAAAGGACTGACCGTAAAACACCTACAGAACAATCACTGTCCAATTATTAAAGGACTGACCGTAAATCACCGACAGAACAATCACTGTCCAATTATTAAAGGACTGACCGTAAATCACCTACAGAACAATCACTGTTCAATTATTAAAGGACTGACCGTAAATCACCTACAGAACAATCACTGTCCAATTATTAAAGGACTGACCGTAAATCACCGACAGAACAATCACTGTCCAATTATTAAAGGACTGACCGTAAATCACCTACAGAACAATCACTGTCCAATTATTAAAGGACTGACCGGAAATCAACTACAGAACAATCACTGTCCAATTATTAAAGGACTGACCGGAAATCACCTACAGAACAATCACTGTCAAATTATTAAAGGACTGACCGTAAATCACCTACACAACAATCACTGTCCAATTATTAAAGGACTAACCGTAAATCACCGACAGAACAATCACTGTCCAATTATTAAAGAACTGACCGTAAATCACCTACAGAACAATCGCTGTCCAATTATTAAAGAACTGACCGTAAATCACCTACAGAACATTCACTGTCCAATTATTGAAGAACTGACCGTAAATCACCTGCAGAACAATCACTGTCCAATTATTAAAGAACTGACCGTAAATCACCTACAGAACAATCACTGTCCAATTATTAAAGGACTGACCGTAAATCACCTACAGAACAATCACTGTCCAATTATTAAAGGACTGACCGTAAATCACCTACAGAACAATCACTGTCCAATTATTAAAGGACTGACCGTAAATCTCCTACAGAACAATCACTGCCCAATTATTAAAGAACTGACCGGAAATCACCTACAGAACAATCAATGTCCAATTATTAAAGGTATGACCGTAAATCACCTACAGAACAATCACTGTCCAATTATTAAAGGACTGACCGTAAATCACCGACAGAACAATCACTGTCCAATTATTAAAGGACTGACCGTAAATCACCTACAGAACAATCACTGTCCAATTATTAAAGGACTGACCGTAAATCACCTACAGAACAATCACTGTCCAATTATTAAAGGACTTACCGTAAATCACCTACAGAACAATCACTGTCCAATTATTAAAGGACTGACCGTAAATCACCTACAGAACAATCACTGTCCAATTATTAAAGGACCGACCGTAAATCACCGACAGAACAATCACTGTCCAATTATTAAAGGACTGACCGTAAATCACCTACAGAACAATCACTGTCCAATTATTAAAGGACTGACCGTAAATCACCTACAGAACAATCACTGTCCAATTATTAAAGGACTGACCGTAAATCACCTGCAGAACAATCACTGTCCAATTATTAAAGTACTGACCGTAAATCACCTGCAGAACAATCACTGCCCAATTATTAAAGGACTGACCGCAAATCACCAGCAGAACAATCACTGCCCAATTTTAAAGGACTGACCGTAAAACACCTACAGAACAATCACTGTCCAATTATTAATGGACTGACTGTAAATCACCTACAGAACAATCACTGTCCCAATTTTAAAGGACTGACCGTAAAACACCTACAGAACAATCACTGTCCAATTATTAAAGGACTGACCGTAAATCACCTACAAAACAATCACTATCCAATTATTAAAGGACTGACCGTAAATCACCGACAGAACAATCACTGTCCAATTATTAAAGGACTGACTGTAAATCACCTACAGAACAATCACTGTCCAATTATTAAAGGACTGACCGTAAATCACCGACAGAACAATCACTGTCCAATTATTAAAGAACTGACCGCAAATCACCTACAGAACAATCGCTGTCCAATTATTAAAGAACTGACCGTAAATCACCTACAGAACAATCACTGTCCAATTATTGAAGAACTGACCGTAAATCACCTGCAGAACAATCGCTGTCCAATTATTAAAGAACTTACCGTAAATCACCTACAGATCAATCGCTGTCCAATTATTAAAGGACTGACCGTAAATCACCTACAGAACAATCACTGTCCAATTATTAAAGGACTGACCGTAAATCACCTACAGAACAATCACTGTCCAATTATTAAAGGACTGACCGTAAATCACCTACAGAACAATCACTGTCCAATTATTAAAGGACTGACCGTAAATCTCCTACAGAACAATCACTGTCCAATTATTAAAGGACTGACTGTAAATCACCTACAGAACAATCACTGTCCAATTATTAAAGGACTGACCGTAAATCACCTACAGAACAATCACTGTCCAATGATTAAAGGACTGACCGTAAATCACCTACAGAACAATCACTGTCCTATTATTAAAGGACTGACCGGAAATCTCCTACAGAACAATCACTGTCCAATTATTAAAGGACTGACCGTTAATCACCTACAGAACAATCACTGTCCAATTATTAAAGGACTGACCGTAAATCACCTGCAGAACAATCACTGTCCAATTATTAAAGGACTGACCGTAAATCACCTACAGAACAATCACTGCCCAATTATTAAAGAACTGACCGTAAATCACCTACAGAACAATCACTGTCCAATTATTAAAGGACTGACCGTAAATCACCTACAGAACAATCACTGTCCAATTATTAAAGGACTGACCGTAAATCACCTGCAGAACAATCACTGCCCAATTATTAAAGGACTGACCGTAAATCACCTACAGAACAATCACTGTCCAATTATTAAAGGACTGACCGTAAATCACCTACAGAACAATCACTGTCCAATTATTAAAGGACTGACCGTAATTCACCTGCAGTACAATCACTGCCCAATTATTAAAGGACTGACCGCAAATCACCAGCAGAACAATCACTGCCCAATTTTAAAGGACTGACCGTAAAACACCTACAGAACAATCACTGTCCAATTATTAAAGGACTGACCGTAAATCACCTACAGAACAATCACTGTCCCAATTTTAAAGGACTGACCGTAAAACACCTACAGAACAATCACTGTCCAATTATTAAAGGACTGACCGTAAATCACCTACAGAACAATCACTGTCCAATTATTAAAGGACTGACCGTAAATCACCTACAGAACAATCACTGTCCAATTATTAAAGGACTGACCGTAAATCACCTACAGAACAATCACTGTCCAATTATTAAAGGACTGACTGTAAATCAACGACAGAACAATCACTGTCCAATTATTAAAGGACTGATCGTAAATCACCTACAGAACAATCACTGTCCAATTATTAAAGGACTGACCGTAAATCACCGACAGAACAATCACTGTCCAATTATTAAAGGACTGACCGTAAATCACCTACAGAACTATCACTGTCCAATTATTAAAGGACTGACCGTAAATCACCTACAGAACAATCACTGTCCAATTATTAAAGGACAGACCGTAAATCACCTACAGAACTATCACTGTCCAATTATTAAAGGACTGACCATAAATCACCTACAGAACAATCACTGTCCAATTATTAAAGGACTGACCATAACTCACCTACAGAACAATCACTGTCCAATTATTAAAGGACTGACCGTAAATAACCTGCAGAACAATCACTATCCAATTATTAAAGGACTGACCGTAAATCACCTACAGAACAATCACTGTCCAATTATTAAATGACTGACCGTATATCACCTACAGAACAAACACTGTCCAATTATTAAAGGACTGACCGTAAATCACCTACAGAACAATCACTGTCCAATTATTAAATGACTGACTGTAAATCACCTACAGAACAATCACTGTCCAATTATTAAAGGACTGACCGCAAATCACCAGCAGAACAATCACTGTCCAATTATTAAAGGACTGACCGTAAATAACCTACAGAACAGTCACTATCCAATTATTAAAGGACTGACCGTAAATCACCTACAGAACAATCACTGTCCAAGTATTAAAGGACTGACCGTAAATCACCTACAGAACAATCACTATCCAATTATTAAAGAACTGACCATAAATCACCTACAGAACAATCACTGTCCAATTATTAAAGGACTGACCGTAAATAACCTACAGAACAATCACTATCCAATTATTAAAGGACTGACCGTAAATCACCTACAGAACAATCACTGTCCAATTATTAAATGACTGACCGTAAATCACCTACAGAACAAACACTGTCCAATTATTAAAGGACGGACCGTAAATCACCTACAGAACAATCACTGTCCAATTATTAAATGACTGACCGTAAATCACCTACAGAACAATCACTGTCCAATTATTAAATGACTGACCGTAAATTACCTACAGAACAATCACTGTCCAATTAATAAAGGACTGACTGTCAATCACCGACAGAACAATCACTGTCCAATTATTAAAGGCCTGACCGTAAATCACCTACAGAACAATCACTGTCCAATTATTAAAGGACTGACCGTAAATCACCTACAGAACAATCACTGTCCAATTATTAAAGGACTGACCGTAAATCACCAGCAGAACAATCACTGCCCAATTTTAAAAGGACTGACTGTAAAACACCTACAGAACAATCACTGTCCAATTATTAAAGGACTGACCGTAAATCACCTACAGAACAATCACTGTCCCAATTATAAAGGACTGACCGTAAAACACCTACAGAACAATCACTGTCCAATTATTAAAGGACTGACCGTAAATCACCTACAGAACAATCACTGTCCAATTATTAAAGGACTGACCGTAAATCACCGACAGAACAATCACTGTCCAATTATTAAAGGACTGACCGTAAATCACCTACAGAACAATCACTGTCCAATTATTAAAGGACTGACCGTAAATCACCTACAGAACAATCACTGTCCAATTATTAAAGGACTGACCGTAAATCACCTACAGAACAATCACTGTCCAATTATTAAAGGACTGACCGTAAATCACCGACAGAACAATCACTGTTCAATTATTAAAGGACTGACCGTAAATCACCTACAGAACAATCACTGTCCAATTATTAAAGGACTGAC
This sequence comes from Heterodontus francisci, assembly GCF_036365525.1. Classification (NCBI taxonomy): domain Eukaryota; kingdom Metazoa; phylum Chordata; class Chondrichthyes; order Heterodontiformes; family Heterodontidae; genus Heterodontus; species Heterodontus francisci. The sequence goes on along the minus strand of NW_027141284.1, from coordinate 467,820 downwards.
CGTAAATCACCTACAGAACAATCACTGTCCAATTATTAAATGACTGACCGTAAATCACCTACAGAACAATCACTGTCCAATTGTTAAAGGACTGACCGTGAATCACCTACAGAACAATCACTGACCAATTATTAAAGGACTGACCGTAAATCACCTACAGAACAATCACTGTCCAATTATTAAAGGACTGACCATAAATTACCTACAGAACAATCACTGTCCAATTAATAAAGGACTGACCGTCAATCACCTACAGAACAATCACTGTCCAATTATTAAAGGCCTGACCGTAAATCACCTACAGAACAATCACTGTCCAATTATTAAAGGACTGACCGTAAATCACCAACAGAACAATCACTGTCCAATTATTAAAGGACTGACCGGAAATCACCTACAGAACAATCACTGTCCAATTATTAAAGGACTGACCGTAAATCACCTACAGAACAATCACTGTCCAATTATTAAAGGACTGACCGTAAATCACCTACAGAACAATCACTGTCCAATTATTAAAGGACTGACCGTAAATCAACTACAGAACAATCACTGTCCAATTATTAAAGGACTGACCGGAAATCACCTACAGAACAATCACTGTCCAATTATTAAAGGACTGACCGTAAATCACCTACACAACAATCACTGTCCAATTATTAAAGGACTAACCGTAAATCACCGACAGAACAATCACTGTCCAATTATTAAAGAACTGACCGTAAATCACCTACAGAACAATCACTGTCCAATTATTAAAGAACTGACCGTAAATCACCTACAGAACAATCACTGTCCAATTATTGAAGAACTGACCGTAAATCACCTGCAGAACAATCACTGTCCAATTATTAAAGAACTGACCGTAAATCACCTACAGAACAATCACTGTTCAATTATTAAAGGACTGACCGTAAATCACCTACAGAACAATCACTGTCCAATTATTAAAGGACTGACCGTAAATCTCCTACAGAACAATCACTGCCCAATTATTAAAGAACTGACCGTAAATCACCTACAGAACAATCACTGTCCAATTATTAAAGGACTGACCGTAAATCACCTACAGAACAGTCACTGTCCAATTATTAAAGGACTGACCGTAAATCACCTGCAGAACAATCACTGCCCAATTAATAAAGGACTGTCCGTAAATCACCAACAGAACAATCACTGTCCAATTATTAAAGGACTGACCGTAAATCACCTACAGAACAATCACTGTCCAATTATTAAAGGACTGACCGTAAATCACCTGCAGAACAATCACTGCCCAATTATTGAAGGACTGACCGCAAATCACCTACAGAACAATCACTGCCCAATTTTAAAGGACTGACCGTAAAACACCTACAGAACAATCACTGTCCCAATTTTAAAGGACTGACCGTAAAACACCTACAGAACAATCACTGTCCAATTATTAAAGGACTGTCCGTAAATCACCTACAGAACAATCACTATCCAATTATTAAAGGACTGACCGTAAATCACCTACAGAACAATCACTGTCCTATTATTAAAGGGCTGACTGTAAATCTCCTACAGAACAATCACTGTCCAATTATTAAAGGACTGACCGTAAATCACCTACAGAACAATCACTGTCCAATTATTAAAGGACTGACCGTAAATCACCTACAGAACAATCACTGTCCAATTATTAAAGGACTGACCGTAAATCACCTACAGAACAATCACTGCCCAATTATTAAAGGACTGACCGTAAATCACCTACAGAACAATCACTGTCCAATTATTAAAGGACTGACCGTAAATCACCTACAGAACAATCACTATCCAATTATTAAAGGACTGACCGTAAATCACCTACAGAACAATCACTGTCCAATTATTAAAAGACTGACCGAAAATCACCTACAGAACAATCACTGTCCAATTATTAAAGGACTGACCGTAAATCACCTACAGAACAATCACTGTCCCAATTTTAAAGGAATGACCGTAAAACACCTACAGAACAATCACTGTCCAATTATTAAAGGACTGACCGTAAATCACCTACAGAACAATCACTGTCCAATTATTAAAGGACTGAGCGTAAATCACCTACAGAACAATCACTGTCCAATTATTAAAGGACTGACCGTAAATCACCTACAGAACAATCACTGTCCAATTATTCAAGGACTGACCGTAAATCACCGACAGAAAAATCACTGTCCAATTATTAAAGGACTGACCGTAAATCAACGACAGAACAATCACTGTCCAATTATTAAAGGACTGACCGTAAATCACCGACAGAACAATCACTATCCAATTATTAAAGGACTGACTGTAAATCACCTACAGAACAATCACTGTCCAATTATTAAAGGACTGACCGTAAATCTCCGACAGAACCATCACTGTCCAATTATTAAAGGACTGACCGTAAATCACCTACAGAACAATCACTATCCAATTATTAAAGGACTGACCGTAAATCACCTACAGAACAATCACTGTCCAATTATTAAAGGACTGACCGTAAATCACCGACAGAACTATCACTGTCCAATTATTAAAGGACTGACCGTAAATCACCTACAGAACAATCACTGTCCAATTATTAATGGACTGACCGTAAATCACCTACAGAACAATCACTGTCCAATTATTAAAGGACTGACCATAAATCACCTACAAAACAATCACTGTCCAATTATTAAAGGACTGACCATAAGTCACCTACAGAACAATCACTGTCCAATTATTAAAGGACTGACCGTAAATAACCTACAGAACAATCACTATCCAATTATTAAAGGACTGACCGTAAATCACCTACAGAACAATCACTGTCCAATTATTAAATGATGACCGTATATCACCTACAAAACAATCACTGTCCAATTATTAAAGGACTGACCGTAAATCACCTACAGAACAATCACTGTCCAATTATTAAAGGACTGACCGTAAATCACCTACAGAACAATCACTATCCAATTATTAAAGGACTGACCATAAATCACCTACAGAACAATCACTGTACAATTATTAAAGGACTGACCGTAAATCACCTACAGAACAATCACTTTCCAATTATTGAAGGACTGACTGTAAATCACCTACAGAACAATCACTTTCCAATTATTAAAGGACTGACCGTAAATCTGCTACAGAACAATCACTGTCCAATTATTAAAGGACTGACCGTAAATCACCTACAGAACAATCACTGTCCAATTATTAAAGGACTGACCGTAAATCACCTACAGAACAATCACTGTCCAATTATTAAAGGACTGACCGTAAATCACCTACAGAACAATCACTGTCCAATTATTAAAGGACTGACCGTAAATCACCTACAGAACAATCACTGTCCAATTATTAAAGGACTGACCGTAAATCACCTTCTCAATAATCACTATCCAATTATTAAAGGACTGACCGTAAATCACCTACAGAACAATCACTGTCCAATTATTAAAGGACTGACCGTAAATCTCCTACAGAACAATCACTGTCCCATTATTAAAGGACAGACCGTACATCTCCTACAGAACAATCACTGTCCCATTATTAAAGGACTGAACGTAAATCACCTACAGAACAATCACTGTACAATTATTAAAGGACTGACCGTAAATCACTGACAGAACAATCACTGTCCAATTATTAAAGGACTGACCGTAAATCACCGACAGAACAATCACTGTACACTTATTAAAGGACTGACTGTAAATCACCTACAGAACAATCACTGTCCAATTATTAAAGGACTGACCGTAAATCACCTACAGAACAATCACTATCCAATTATTAAAGGACTGACTGTAAATCACCTACAGAACAATCACTGTCCAATTATTAAAGGACTGACCGTAAATCACCTACAGAACAATCACTATCCAATTATTAAAGGACTGACCGTAAATCACCTACAGAACAATCACTGTCCAATTATTAAAGGACTGACCGTAAATCACCTACAGAACAATCACTGTCCAATTATTAAAGGACTGACCGTAAATCACCTACAGAACAATCACTGTCCAATTATTAAAGGACTGACCGTAAATCACCTACAGAACAATCACTGTCCAATTATTAAAGGACTGACCGTAAATCACCTACAGAACAATCACTGTCCAATTATTAAAGGACTGACCGTAAATCTCCTTCAGAACAATCACTGTACAATTATTAAAGGACTGACCGTAAATCACCTACAGAACAATCACTGTCCAATTATTAAAGGATTGACTGTAAATCACCTACAGAACAATCACTGTCCAATTATTAAAGGACTGACCGTAAATCACCTACAGAACAATCACTGTCCAATTATTAAAGGACTGACCGTAAATTACCTACAGAACAATCACTGTCCAATTATTAAAGGACTGACCGTAAATCACCTACAGAACAATCACTGTCCAATTATTAAAGGACTGACCGTAAATCACCTACAGAACAATCATTGTCCAATTATTAAAGGACTGACCGTAAATCTCCTACAGAACAATCACTGTCCCATTATTAAAGGACTGACCGTACATCTCCTACAGAACAATCACTGTCCCATTATTAAAGGACTGAACTTAAATCACCTACAGAACAATCACTGTACAATTATTAAAGGACTGACCGTAAATCACCGACAGAACAATCACTGTCCAATTATTAAAGGACTGACCGTAAATCACCGACAGAACAATCACTGTACAATTATTAAAGGACTGACTGTAAATCACCAACAGAACAATCACTGTCCAATTATTAAAGGACTGACCGTAAATCACCTACAGAACAATCAGTATCCAATTATTAAAGGACTGACCGTAAGTCACCTACAGAACAATCACTGTCCAATTATGAAAGGACTGACCGTAAATCACCTACAGAACAATCACTGTCCAATTATTAAAGGACTGACCGGAAATCACCTGCAGAACAATCACTGTCCAATTATTAAAGGACTGACCGTAAATCTCCTACAGAACAATCACTGTCCAATTATTAAAGGACTGACCGTAAATCACCTACAGAACAATCACTGTCCAATTATTAAAGGACTGACTGTAAATCACCTACAGAACAATCACTGTCCAATTATTCAAGGACTGACCGCAAATCACCTGCAGAATAATCACTGTCCAATTATTGAAGGACTGACCTTAAATCTCCTGCCGAACAATCACTGTCCAATTATTAAAGGACTGACCGTAAATCACCTACAGAACAATCACTGTCCAATTATTAAAGGACTGACCGTAAATCACCTACAGAACAATCACTGTCCAATTATTAAAGGACTGACCGTAAATCACCTACAGAACAATCACTGTCCAATTATTAAAGGACTGACCGTAAATCACCGACAGAGCAGTTACCGTCCAATTATTAAAGGACTGACTGTAAATCACCTACAGAACAATCACTGTCCAATTATTAAAGGACTGACCGTAAATCACCTACAGAACAATCACTGTCCAATTATTAAAGGACTGACCGTAAATCACCTACAGAACAATCACTGTCCAATTATTAAAGGACTGACCGTAAATCACTGACAGAGCAATTACTGTCCAATTATTAAAGGACTGACTGTAAATCACCGACAGAACAATCACTATCCAATTATTAAAGGACTGACTGTAAATCACCTACAGAACAATCACTGTCCAATTATTAAAGGACTGACCGTAAATCACCGACAGAACAATCACTGTCCTATTATTGAAGGACTGACCGTAAATCACCGACAGAACAATCACTGTCCAATTATTAAAGGACTGACCATAAATCACCTACAGAACAATCACTGTCCGATTATTAAAGGACTGACCGTAAATCACCTACAGAACAATCACTGTCCAATTATTAAAGGACTGTACGTAAATCACCTACAGAACAATCACTGTCCGATTATTAAAGGACTGACCGTAAATCACCTGCAGAACAATCACTGTCCAATTATTAAAGGAGTGACCGTAAATCACCTACAGAACAATCACTGTCCTATTATTAAAGGACTGACCGTAAATCACCTACAGAACAATCACTGTCCTATTATTTAAGGACTGACCGTAAATAACCGACAGAACAATCACTGTCCAATTATTAAAGGACTGACCGTAAATCACCTACAGAACAATCACTGTCCAATTATTGAAGGACAGACCGTAAATCACCGCCAGAACAATCACTGTCCAATTATTAAAGGACTGACCGTAAATCACCTACAGAACAATCACTTTCCAATTATTGAAGGACTGACTGTAAATCACCTACAGAACAATCACTTTCCAATTATTAAAGGACTGACCGTAAATCTGCTACAGAACAATCACTGTCCAATTATTAAAGGACTGACCGTAAATCACCTACAGAACAATCACTGTCCAATTATTAAAGGACTGACCGTAAATCACCTACAGAACAATCACTGTCCAATTATTAAAGGACTGACCGTAAATCACCTACAGAACAATCACTGTCCAATTATTACAGGAATGACCGTAAATCACCTACAGAACAATCACTGTCCAATTATTAAAGGACTGACCGTAAATCACCTTCTCAATAATCACTATCCAATTATTAAAGGACTGACCGTAAATCACCTACAGAACAATCACTGTCCAATTATTAAAGGACTGACCGTAAATCTCCTACAGAACAATCACTGTCCCATTATTAAAGGACTGACCGTACATCTCCTACAGAACAATCACTGTCCCATTATTAAAGGACTGAACGTAAATCACCTACAGAACAATCACTGTACAATTATTAAAGGACTGACCGTAAATCACCGACAGAACAATCACTGTCCAATTATTAAAGGACTGACCGGAAATCACCGACAGAACAATCACTGTACACTTATTAAAGGACTGACTGTAAATCACCTACAGAACAATCACTGTCCAATTATTAAAGGACTGACCGTAAATCACCTACAGAACAATCACTATCCAATTATTAAAGGACTGACTGTAAATCACCTACAGAACAATCACTGTCCAATTATTAAAGGACTGACCGTAAATCACCTACAGAACAATCACTATCCAATTATTAAAGGACTGACCGTAAATCACCTACAGAACAATCACTGTCCAATTATTAAAGGACTGACCGTAAATCACCTACAGAACAATCACTGTCCAATTATTAAAGGACTGACCGTAAATCACCTACAGAACAATCACTGTCCAATTATTAAAGGACTGACCGTAAATCACCTACAGAACAATCACTGTCCAATTATTAAAGGACTGACCGTAAATCACCGACAGAACAATCACTGTCCAATTATTAAAGGACTGACCGTAAATCTCCTACAGAACAATCACTGTCCAATTATTAAAGGACTGACCGTAAATCACCTACAGAACAATCACTGTCCAATTATTAAAGGATTGACTGTAAATCACCTACAGAACAATCACTGTCCAATTATTAAAGGACTGACCGTAAATCACCTACAGAACAATCACTGTCCAATTATTAAAGGACTGACCGTAAATCACCTACAGAACAATCACTGTCCAATTATTAAAGGACTGACCGTAAATCACCTACAGAACAATCACTGTCCAATTATTAAAGGACTGACCGTAAATCTCCTACAGAACAATCACTGTCCCATTATTAAAGGACTGACCGTACATCTCCTACAGAACAATCACTGTCCCATTATTAAAGGACTGAACTTAAATCACCTACAGAACAATCACTGTACAATTATTAAAGGACTGAGCGTAAATCACCGACAGAACAATCACTGTCCAATTATTAAAGGACTGACCGTAAATCACCGACAGAACAATCACTGTACAATTATTAAAGGACTGACTGTAAATCACCAACAGAACAATCACTGTCCAATTATTAAAGGACTGACCATAAGTCACCTACAGAACAATCACTGTCCAATTATGAAAGGACTGACCGTAAATCACCTACAGAACAATCACTATCCAATTATTAAAGGACTGACCGTAAATCACCGACAGAACAATCACTGTCCAATTATTAAAGGACTGACCGTAAATCACCTACAGAACAATCACTGTCCAATTATTAAAGGACTGACCGTAAATCACCTACAGAACAATCACTGTCCAATTATTAAAGGACTGACCGTAAATCACCTACAGAACAATCACTGTCCAATCATTAAAGGACTGACCGTAAATCACCGACAGAGCAGTTACTGTCCAATTATTAAAGGACTGACTGTAAATCACCTACAGAACAATCACTGTCCAATTATTAAAGGACTGACCGTAAATCACCTACAGAACAATCACTGTCAATTATTAAAGGACTGACCGTAAATCACCTACAGAACAATCACTGTCCAATTATTAAAGGACTGACCGTAAATCACCGACAGAGCAATTACTGTCCAATTATTAAAGGACTGACTGTAAATCACCGACAGAACAATCACTATCCAATTATTAAAGGACTGACTGTAAATCACCTACAGAACAATCACTGTCCAATTATTAAAGGACTGACCGTAAATCACCTACAGAACAATCACTGTCCAATTATTAAAGGACTGACCGTAAATCACCTACAGAACAATCACTGTGCGATTATTAAAGGACTGACCGTAAATCACCTACAGAACAATCACTGTCCAATTATTAAAGGTCTGACCGTAAATCACCTACAGAACAATCACGGTCCGATTATTAAAGGACTGACCGTAAATCACCTGCAGAACAATCACTGTCCAATTATAAAAGGAGTGACCGTAAATCACCTACAGAACAATCACTGTCCTATTATTAAAGGACAGACCGTAAATCACCTACAGAACAATCACTGTCCTATTATTTAAGGACTGATCGTAAATGACCGACAGAACAATCACTGTCCAATTATTAAAGGACTGACCGTAAATCACCTACAGAACAATGACTGTCCAATTATTAAAGGACTGACCGAAAATCACCTACAGAACAATCACTGTCCAATTATTAAAGGACTGACCGTAAATCACCTACAGAACAATCACTTTCCAATTATTGAAGGACTGACCGTAAATCACCTACAGAACAATCACTGTCCAATTATTAAAGGACTGACCGTAAATCACCTACAGAACAATCACTGTCCAATTATTAAAGGACTGACCGTAAATCACCGACAGAACAATCACTGTCCAATTATTAAAGGACTGACCGTAAATCTCCTACAGAACAATCACTGTCCAATTATTAAAGGACTGACCATAAATCACCTACAGAACAATCACTGTCCAATTATTAAAGGATTGACTGTAAATCACCTACAGAACAATCACTGTCCAATTATTAAAGGACTGACCGTAAATCACCTACAGAACAATCACTGTCCAATTATTAAAGGACTGACCGTAAATCACCTACAGAACAATCACTGTCCAATTATTAAAGGACTGACCGTAAATCACCTACAGAACAATCACTGTCCAATTATTAAAGGACTGACCGTAAATCTCCTACAGAACAATCACTGTCCCATTATTAAAGGACTGACCGTACATCTCCTACAGAACAATCACTGTCCCATTATTAAAGGACTGAACTTAAATCACCTACAGAACAATCACTGTACAATTATTAAAGGACTGAGCGTAAATCACCGACAGAACAATCACTGTCCAATTATTAAAGGACTGACCGTAAATCACCGACAGAACAATCACTGTACAATTATTAAAGGACTGACTGTAAATCACCAACAGAACAATCACTGTCCAATTATTAAAGGACTGACCGTAAGTCACCTACAGAACAATCACTGTCCAATTATGAAAGGACTGACCGTAAATCACCTACAGAACAATCACTATCCAATTATTAAAGGACTGACCGTAAATCACCGACAGAACAATCACTGTCCAATTATTAAAGGACTGACCGTAAATCACCTACAGAACAATCACTGTCCAATTATTAAAGGACTGACCGTAAATCACCTACAGAACAATCACTGTCCAATTATTAAAGGACAGACCGTAAATCACCTACAGAACAATCACTGTCCAATCATTAAAGGACTGACCGTAAATCACCGACAGAGCAGTTACTGTCCAATTATTAAAGGACTGACTGTAAATCACCTACAGAACAATCACTGTCCAATTATTAAAGGACTGACCGTAAATCACCTACAGAACAATCACTGTCAATTATTAAAGGACTGACCGTAAATCGCCTACAGAACAATCACTGTCCAATTATTAAAGGACTGACCGTAAATCACCGACAGAGCAATTACTGTCCAATTATTAAAGGACTGACTGTAAATCACCGACAGAACAATCACTATCCAATTATTAAAGGACTGACTGTAAATCACCTACAGAACAATCACTGTCCAATTATTAAAGGACTGACCGTAAATCACCTACAGAACAATCACTGTCCAATTATTAAAGGACTGACCGTAAATCACCTACAGAACAATCACTGTGCGATTATTAAAGGACTGACCGTAAATCACCTACAGAACAATCACTGTCCAATTATTAAAGGTCTGACCGTAAATCACCTACAGAACAATCACGGTCCGATTATTAAAGGACTGACCGTAAAACACCTGCAGAACAATCACTGTCCAATTATTAAAGGAGTGACCGTAAATCACCTACAGAACAATCACTGTCCTATTATTAAAGGACAGACCGTAAATCACCTACAGAACAATCACTGTCCTATTATTTAAGGACTGACCGTAAATGACCGACAGAACAATCACTGTCCAATTATTAAAGGACTGACCGTAAATCACCTACAGAACAATGACTGTCCAATTATTAAAGGACTGACCGAAAATCACCTACAGAACAATCACTGTCCAATTATTAAAGGACTGACCGTAAATCACCTACAGAACAATCACTTTCCAATTATTGAAGGACTGACTGTAAATCACCTACAGAACAATCACTTTCCAATTATTAAAGGACTGATCGTAAATCACCGACAGAACAATCACTGTCCAATTATTAAAGGACTGACCGTAAATCACCTACAGAACAATCACTGTCCAATTATTAAAGTACTGAACGTAAATCACCCACAGAACAATCACTGTCCAATTATTAAAGGACTGACCGTAAATCACCTACAGAACAATCACTGTCCAATTATTAAAGGACTGACCGTAAATCACCGACAGAACAATCACTGTCCAATTAATAAAGGACTGACCGTAAATCACCGACAGAACAATCACTGTCCAATTATTAAAGGACTGACCGTAAATCACCTACAGAACAATCACTGACCAATTATTAAAGGACTGACCGTAAATCACCTACAGAACAATCACTGTCCAATTATTAAAGGACTGACCGTAAATCACCGACAGAGCAGTTACTGTCCAATTATTAAAGGACTGACTGTAAATCACCTACAGAACAATCACTGTCCAATTATTAAAGGACTGACCGTAAATCACCTACAGAACAATCACTGTCCAATTATTAAAGGACTGACCGTAAATCACCTACAGAACAATCACTGTCCAATTATTAAAGGACTGACCGTAAATCACCGAAAGAGCAATTACTGTCCAATTATTAAAGGACTGACTGTAAATCACCGACAGAACAATCACTATCCAATTATTAAAGGACTGACTGTAAATCACCTACAGAACAATCACTGTCCAATTATTAAAGGACTGACCGTAAATCACCGACAGAACAATCACTGTCCTATTATTGAAGGACTGACCGTAAATCACCGACAGAACAATCACTGTCCAATTATTAAAGGACTGACCATAAATCACCTACAGAACAATCACTGTCCGATTATTAAAGGACTGACCGTAAATCACCTACAGAACAATCACTGTCCAATTATTAAAGGACTGTACGTAAATCACCTACAGAACAATCACTGTCCGATTATTAAAGGACTGACCGTAAATCACCTGCAGAACAATCACTGTCCAATTATTAAAGGAGTGACCGTAAATCACCTACAGAACAATCACTGTCCTATTATTAAAGGACTGACCGTAAATCACCTACAGAACAATCACTGTCCTATTATTTAAGGACTGACCGTAAATAACCGACAGAACAATCACTGTCCAATTATTAAAGGACTGACCGTAAATCACCTACAGAACAATCACTGTCCAATTATTGAAGGACTGACCGTAAATCACCGCCAGAACAATCACTGTCCAATTATTAAAGGACTGACCGTAAATCACCTACAGAACAATCACTTTCCAATTATTGAAGGACTGACTGTAAATCACCTACAGAACAATCACTTTCCAATTATTAAAGGACTGACCGTAAATCTGCTACAGAACAATCACTGTCCAATTATTAAAGGACTGACCGTAAATCACCTACAGAACAATCACTGTCCAATTATTAAAGGACTGACCGTAAATCACCTACAGAACAATCACTGTCCAATTATTAAAGGACTGACCGTAAATCACCTACAGAACAATCACTGTCCAATTATTAAAGGACTGACCGTAAATCTCCTACAGAACAATCACTGTCCCATTATTAAAGGACTGACCGTACATCTCCTACAGAACAATCACTGTCCCATTATTAAAGGACTGAACGTAAATCACCTACAGAACAATCACTGTACAATTATTAAAGGACTGACCGTAAATCACCGACAGAACAATCACTGTCCAATTATTAAAGGACTGACCGGAAATCACCGACAGAACAATCACTGTACACTTATTAAAGGACTGACTGTAAATCACCTACAGAACAATCACTGTCCAATTATTAAAGGACTGACCGTAAATCACCTACAGAACAATCACTGTCCAATTATTAAAGGACTGACCGTAAATCACCTACAGAACAATCACTATCCAATTATTAAAGGACTGACCGTAAATCACCTACAGAACAATCACTGTCCAATTATTAAAGGACTGACCGTAAATCACCTACAGAACAATCACTGTCCAATTATTAAAGGACTGACCGTAAATCACCTACAGAACAATCACTGTCCAATTATTAAAGGACTGACCGTAAATCACCTACAGAACAATCACTGTCCAATTATTAAAGGACTGACCGTAAATCACCGACAGAACAATCACTGTCCAATTATTAAAGGACTGACCGTAAATCTCCTACAGAACAATCACTGTCCAATTATTAAAGGACTGACCGTAAATCACCTACAGAACAATCACTGTCCAATTATTAAAGGATTGACTGTAAATCACCTACAGAACAATCACTGTCCAATTATTAAAGGACTGACCGTAAATCACCTACAGAACAATCACTGTCCAATTATTAAAGGACTGACCGTAAATCACCTACAGAACAATCACTGTCCAATTATTAAAGGACTGACCGTAAATCACCTACAGAACAATCACTGTCCAATTATTAAAGGACTGACCGTAAATCTCCTACAGAACAATCACTGTCCCATTATTAAAGGACTGACCGTACATCTCCTACAGAACAATCACTGTCCCATTATTAAAGGACTGAACTTAAATCACCTACAGAACAATCACTGTACAATTATTAAAGGACTGAGCGTAAATCACCGACAGAACAATCACTGTCCAATTATTAAAGGACTGACCGTAAATCACCGACAGAACAATCACTGTACAATTATTAAAGGACTGACTGTAAATCACCAACAGAACAATCACTGTCCAATTATTAAAGGACTGACCGTAAGTCACCTACAGAACAATCACTGTCCAATTATGAAAGGACTGACCGTAAATCACCTACAGAACAATCACTATCCAATTATTAAAGGACTGACCGTAAATCACCGACAGAACAATCACTGTCCAATTATTAAAGGACTGACCGTAAATCACCTACAGAACAATCACTGTCCAATTATTAAAGGACTGACCGTAAATCACCTACAGAACAATCACTGTCCAATTATTAAAGGACTGACCGTAAATCACCTACAGAACAATCACTGTCCAATCATTAAAGGACTGACCGTAAATCACCGACAGAGCAGTTACTGTCCAATTATTAAAGGACTGACTGTAAATCACCTACAGAACAATCACTGTCCAATTATTAAAGGACTGACCGTAAATCACCTACAGAACAATCACTGTCAATTATTAAAGGACTGACCGTAAATCACCTACAGAACAATCACTGTCCAATTATTAAAGGACTGACCGTAAATCACCGACAGAGCAATTACTGTCCAATTATTAAAGGACTGACTGTAAATCACCGACAGAACAATCACTATCCAATTATTAAAGGACTGACTGTAAATCACCTACAGAACAATCACTGTCCAATTATTAAAGGACTGACCGTAAATCACCTACAGAACAATCACTGTCCAATTATTAAAGGACTGACCGTAAATCACCTACAGAACAATCACTGTGCGATTATTAAAGGACTGACCGTAAATCACCTACAGAACAATCACTGCCCAATTATTAAAGGTCTGACCGTAAATCACCTACAGAACAATCACGGTCCGATTATTAAAGGACTGACCGTAAATCACCTGCAGAACAATCACTGTCCAATTATTAAAGGAGTGACCGTAAATCACCTACAGAACAATCACTGTCCTATTATTAAAGGACAGACCGTAAATCACCTACAGAACAATCACTGTCCTATTATTTAAGGACTGACCGTAAATGACCGACAGAACAATCACTGTCCAATTATTAAAGGACTGACCGTAAATCACCTACAGAACAATGACTGTCCAATTATTAAAGGACTGACCGAAAATCACCTACAGAACAATCACTGTCCAATTATTAAAGGACTGACCGTAAATCACCTACAGAACAATCACTTTCCAATTATTGAAGGACTGACTGTAAATCACCTACAGAACAATCACTTTCCAATTATTAAAGGACTGATCGTAAATCACCGACAGAACAATCACTGTCCAATTATTAAAGGACTGACCGTAAATCACCTACAGAACAATCACTGTCCAATTATTAAAGTACTGAACGTAAATCACCCACAGAACAATCACTGTCCAATTATTAAAGGACTGACCGTAAATCACCTACAGAACAATCACTGTCCAATTATTAAAGGACTGACCGTAAATCACCGACAGAACAATCACTGTCCAATTAATAAAGGACTGACCGTAAATCACCGACAGAACAATCACTGTCCAATTATTAAAGGACTGACCGTAAATCACCTGCAGAACAATCACTGTCCAATTATTAAAGGACTGACCGTAAATCACCTACAGAACAATCACTGACCAATTATTAAAGTACTGACCGTAAATCACCGACAGAACAATCACTGTCCAATTATTAAAGGACTGACCATAAATCACCTACAGAACAATCACTGTCCAATTATAAAAGGACTGACTGTAAATCACCGAGAGAACAATCACTATCCAATTATTAAAGGACTGACCGTAAATCACCTACAGAACAATCACTGTCAATTATTAAAGGACTGACCGTAAATCACCTACAGAACAATCACTGTCCTATTATTAAAGGACTGACCGTAAATCACCTACAGAACAATCACTGTCCTATTGTTAAAGGACTGACCGTAAATCTCCGACAGAACAATAACTGTCCAATTATTAAAGGACTGACCGTAAGTCACCTACAGAACATTCACTGTCCAATTATTAAAGGACTGACCGTAAATCACCGACAGAACAATCACTGTCCAATTATTAAAGGACTGACCGTAAATCACCTACAGAACAATCACTGTCCAATTATTGAAGTACTGACCGTAAATCACCTACAGAACAATCACTGTCCGATTATTAAAGGACTGACCGTAAATCACCTACAGAACAATCACTATCCAATTATTAAAGGACTGACAGTAAATCACCTACAGAACAATCACTGTCCAATTATTAAAGGACTGACCGTAAATCACCTACAGAACAATCACTATCCAATTATTAAAGGACTGACCGTAAATCACCTACAGAACAATCACTGTCCAATTATTAAAGGACTGACCGTAAATCACCTACAGAACAACACTGTCTAATTATTAAAGGACTTACCGTCAATCACCTACAGAACAATCACTGTCCAATTATTAAAGGACTGACCGTAAATCACCTACAGAACAATCACTGTCCAATGATTAAAGGACTGACCGTAAATCACCTACAGAACAACACTTTCCAATTATTAAAGTCCAGACCGTAAATCACCTACAGAACAATCACTGTCCAATTATTCAAGGACTGACCGTAAATCACCTGCAGAATAATCACTGTCCAATTATTGAAGGACTGACCGTAAATCTCCTACAGAACAATCACTGTCCAATTATTAAAGGACTGACCGTAAATCTCCGACAGAACAATCACTGTCCAATTATTAAAGGGCTGACCGTAAATCACCTACAGAACAATCACTGTCCAATTATTAAAGGACTGACCCTAAATCTCCTACAGAACAATCACTGTCCAATTATTAAAGGACTGACCGTAAATCTCCTACAGAACAATCACTGTCCAATTATTAAAGGACTGACCGTAAGTCACCTACAGAAGAATCACTGTCCAATTATTAAAGTACTGACCGTAAATCACCTACAGAACAATCACTATCCAATTATTTAAGGACTGACCGTAAATCACCTACAGAACAATCACTGTCCAATTATTAAAGGACTGACCATAAATCACCTACAGAACAATCACTGTCCAATTATTAAAGGACTGACGGTAAATCTCCGACAGAACAATAACTGTCCAATTATTAAAGGACTGACCGTAAATCACCTACAGAACATTCACTGTCCAATTATTAAAGGACTGACCGTAAATCTCCGACAGAACAATCACTGTCCAATTATTAAAGGACTGACCGTAAATCACCTACAGAACAATCACTGTCCAATTATTGAAGTACTGACCGTAAATCACCTACAGAACAATCACTGTCCGATTATTAAAGGACTGACCGTAAATCACCTACATTACAATCACTATCCAATTATTAAAGGACTGACAGTAAATCACCTACAAAACAATCACTGTCCAATTATTAAAGGACTGACCGTAAATCACCTACAGAACAATCACTATCCAATTATTAAAGGACTGACCGTAAATCACCTACAGAACAACACTGTCCAATTATTAAAGGACTTACCGTCAATCACCTACAGAACAATCACTGTCCAATTATTAAAGGACTGACCGTAAATCACCTACAGAACAATCACTGTCCAATTATTAAAGGACTGACCGTAAATCACCTACAGAACAATCACTGTCCAATTATTAAAGTACTGACCGTAAATCACCTACAGAACAATCACTGTCCAATTATTCAAGGACTGACCGTAAATCACCTGCAGAATAATCACTGTCCAATTATTGAAGGACTGACCATAAATCTCCTACAGAACAATCACTATCCAATTATTAAAGGCCTGACCGTAAATCACCTACAGAACAATCACTGTCCAATTATTAAAGGACTGACCATAAATCACCGACAGAACAATCACTGTCCAATTATTAAAGGACTGACCGTAAATCTCCGACAGAACAATCACTGTCCAATTATTAAAGGGCTGACCGTAAATCACCTACAGAACAATCACTGTCCAATTATTAAAGGACTGACCCTAAATCTCCTACAGAACAATCACTGTCCAATTATTAAAGGACTGACCGTAAATCTCCTACAGAACAATCACTGTCCAATTATTAAAGGACAGACCGTAAATCACCTACAGAACAATCACTGTCCAATTATTAAAGGACTGACCGTAAATCTCCTACAGAACAATCACTGTCCAATTATTAAAGGACTGACCGTAAATCACCAACAGAACAATCACTGTCCAATTATTAAAGGACTGACCGTAAATCACCTACAGAACAATCACTGTCCAATTATTAAAGGACTGACCGTAAATCACCTACAGTACAATCACTGTCCAATTATTAAAGGACTGACCGTAAATCACCTACTGAACAATCACTGTCCAATTATTAAAGGACTGACCGTAAATCACCTTCTCAATAATAACTATCCAATTATTAAAGGACTGACCGTAAATCATCTACAGAACAATCACTGTCCAATTATTAAAGGTCTGACCGTAAATCACCTACAGAACAATCACTGTCCAATTATTAAAGTACTGACCGTAAATCACCGACAGAACAATCACTGTCCAATTATTAAAGGACTGACCATAAATCACCTAAAGAACAATCACTTTCCAATTATTAAAGGACTGACTGTAAATCACCTACAGAACAATCACTTTCCAATTATTAAAGGACTGACCGTAAATCACCTACAGAACAATCACTGTCAATTATTAAAGGACTGACCGTAAATCACCTACAGAACAATCACTGTCCTATTATTAAAGGACTGACCGTAAATCACCTACAGAACAATCACTGTCCTATTATTAAAGGACTGACCGTAAATCTCCGACAGAACAATAACTGTCCAATTATTAAAGGACTGACCGTAAATCACCGACAGAACATTCACTGTCCAATTATTAAAGGACTGACCGTAAATCACCGACAGAACAATCACTGTCCAATTATTAAAGGACTGACCGTAAATCACCTACAGAACAACACTGTCCAATTATTAAAGGACTTACCGTCAATCACCTACAGAACAATCACTGTCCAATTATTAAAGGACTGACCGTAAATCACCTACAGAACAATCACTGTCCAATTATTAAAGGACTGACCGTAAATCACCTACAGAACAATCACTGTCCAATTATTAAAGTACTGACCGTAAATCTCCTACAGAACAATCACTATCAAATTATTTAAGGACTGACCGTAAATCACCTACAGAACAATCACTGTCCAATTATTAAAGGACTGACCATAAATCACCTACAGAACAATCACTGTCCAATTATTAAAGGACTGACCGTAAATCACCAGCAGAACAATCACTGTCCAATTATTAAAGGACTGACCGTAAATCACCTACAGAACAATCACTGTCCAATTATTAAAGGACTGACCGGAAATCACCTACAGAACAATCACTGTCCCATTATTAAAGGACTGACCGTACATCTCCTACAGAACAATCACTGTCCCATTATTAAAGGACTGAACGTAAATCACCTGCAGAACAATCACTGTACAATTATTAAAGGACTGACCGTAAATCACCGACAGAACAATCACTGTCCAATTATTAAAGGACTGACCGTAAATCACCGACAGAACAATCACTGTACAATTATTAAAGGACTGACTGTAAATCACCTACAGAACAATCACTGTCCAATTATTAAAGGACTGACCGTAAATCACCTACAGAACAATCACTATCCAATTATTAAAGGACTGACCGTAAATCACCTACAGAACAATCACTGTCCAATTATTAAAGGACTGACCGTAAATCACCTACAGAACAATCACTGTCCAATTGTTAAAGGACTGACCGTAAATCACCTACAGAACAATCACTGTCCAATTATTAAAGGACTGACCGTAAATCACCTACAGAACAATCACTGTCCAATTATTAAAGGACTGACCGTAAATCACCGACAGAGCAGTTACTGTCCAATTATTAAAGGACTGACTGTAAATCACCTACAGAACAATCACTGTCCAATTATTAAAGGACTGACCATAAATCACGTACAGAACAATCACTGTCCAATTATTAAAGGACTGACCGTAAATCACCTACAGAACAATCACTGTCCAATTATTAAAGGACTGACCGGAAATCACCGACAGAGCAATTACTGTCCAATTATTAAAGGACTGACTGTAAATCACCGACAGAACAATCACTATCCAATTATTAAAGGACTGACTGTAAATCACGTACAGAACAATCACTGTCCAATTATTAAAGGACTGACCATAAATCTCCTTCAGAACAATCACTGTCCAATTATTAAAGGACTGACCGTAAATCACCTACAGAACAATCACTGCCCAATTATTAAAGGACTGACCGTAAATCACCTACAGAACAATCACTGTCCGATTATTAAAGGACTGACCGTAAATCACCTACAGAACAATCACTGTCCAATTATTAAAGGACTGACCGTAAATCACCTACAGAACAATCACTGTCCGATTATTAAAGGACTGACCGTAAATCACCTGCAGAACAATCACTGTCCAATTATTAAAGGAGTGACCGTAAATCACCTACAGAACAATCACTGTCCTATTATTAAAGGACTGACCGTAAATCACCTACAGAACAATCACTGTCCTATTATTTAAGGACTGACCGTAAATCACCGACAGAACAATAACTGTCCAATTATTAAAGGACTGACCATAAATCACCGACAGAACAATCACTTTCCAATTATTGAAGGACTGACTGTAAATCACCTACAGAACAATCACTTTCCAATTATTAAAGGACTGACCGTAAATCTCCGACAGAACAATCACTGTCCAATTATTAAAGGACTGACCGTGAATCACCTACAGAACAATCACTGTCCAATTATTAAAGGACTGACCGTAAATCACCTACAGAACAATCACTGTCCAATTATTAAAGGACTGACCGTAAATCACCTACAGAACAATCACTGTCCTATTATTAAAGGAATGACCGTAAATCACCTACAGAACAATCACTGTCCTATTATTAAAGGACTGACCGTAAATCACCGACGGAACAATCACTGTCCAATTATTAAAGGACTGACCATAAATCACCTACAGAACAATCACTTTCCAATTATTAAAGGACTGACTGTAAATCACCTACAGAACAATCACTTTCCAATTATTAAAGGACTGACCGTAAATCTCCGACAGAACAATCACTGTCCAATTATTAAAGGACTGACCGTAAATCACCTACAGAACAATCACCGTCCAATTATTAAAGTACTGACCGTAAATCACCTACAGAACAATCACTGTCCGATTATTAAAGGACTGACCGTAAATCACCTACAGAACAATCACTATCCAATTATTAAAGGACTGACCGTAAATCACCTACAGAACAATCACTGTCCAATTATTAAAGGACTGACCATAAATCACCTACAGAACAATCACTTTCCAATTATTAAAGGACTGACTGTAAATCACCTACAGAACAGTCACTTTCCAATTATTAAAGGACTGACCGTAAATCTCCGACAGAACAATCACTGTCCAATTATTAAAGGACTGACCGTAAATCACCGACAGAACAATCACTGTCCAATTATTAAAGGACTGACCGTAAATCACCTACAGAACAATCACTGTCCAATTATTAAAGGACTGACCGTAAATCACCTACAGAACAATCACTGTCCAATTATTAAAGGACTGACCGTAAATCACCTACAGAACAATCACTGTCCAATTATTAAAGTACTGACCGTAAATCACCTACAGAACAATCAATGTCCAATTATTAAAGGACTGACCGTAAATCACCTACTGAACAATCACTGTCCAATTATTAAAGGCCTGACCGTAAATCACCTACAGAACAATCACTGTCCAATTATTAAAAGACTGAACGTAAATCACCTGCAGAACAATCACTGTCCAATTATTAAAGTACTGACCGTAAATCACCTACAGAACAATCACTGTCCAATTATTAAAGGACTGACCGTAAATCAACTACAGAACAATCACTGTCCAATTATTAAAGGACTGACCATAAATCACCTACAGAACAATTACTTACCAATTATTAAAGGACTGACTGTAAATCACCTACAGAACAATCACTTTCCAATTATTAAAGGACTGACCGTAAATCTCCGACAGAACAATCACTATCCAATTATTAAAGGACTGACCGTAAATCACCTACAGAACAATCACTGTCCAATTATTGAAGGACTGACCGTAAATCACCGACAGAACAATCACTGTCCAATTATTAAAGAACTGACCGTAAATCACCTACAGAACAATCACTGTCCAATTATTAAAGGACTGACCAAAAATCACCTACAGAACAATCACTGTCCAATTATTAAAGTACTGACCGCAAATCACCTGCAGAACAATCACTGTCCAATTATTAAAGGACTGACCATAAATCACCTACAGAACAATCTCTTTCCAATTATTAAAGGACTGACTGTAAATCACCTGCAGAACAATCACTTTCCAATTATTAAAGGACTGACCGTAAATCACCTACAGAACAATCACTGTCCTATTATTAAAGGACTGATCGTAAATCTCCGACAGAACAATCACTGTCCAATTATTAAAGGACTGACCGTAAATCACCTACAGAACAATCACTGTCCAATTATTAAAGGACTGACCGTAAATCACCTACAGAACAATCACCGTCCAATTATTAAAGTACTGACCGTAAATCACCTACAGAACAATCACTGTCCGATTATTAAAGGACTGACCGTAAATCACCTACAGAACAATCACTATCCAATTATTAAAGGACTGACCGTAAATCACCTACAGAACAATCACTGTCCAATTATTAAAGGACTGACCATAAATCACCTACAGAACAATCACTTTCCAATTATTAAAGGACTGACTGTAAATCACCTACAGAACAGTCACTTTCCAATTATTAAAGGACTGACCGTAAATCTCCGACAGAACAATCACTGTCCAATTATTAAAGGACTGACCGTAAATCACCGACAGAACAATCACTGTCCAATTATTAAAGGACTGACCGTAAATCACCTACAGAACAATCACTGTCCAATTATTAAAGGACTGACCGTAAATCACCTACAGAACAATCACTGTCCAATTATTAAAGGACTGACCGTAAATCACCTACAGAACAATCACTGTCCAATTATTAAAGTACTGACCGTAAATCACCTACAGAACAATCAATGTCCAATTATTAAAGGACTGACCGTAAATCACCTACTGAACAATCACTGTCCAATTATTAAAGGCCTGACCGTAAATCACCTACAGAACAATCACTGTCCAATTATTAAAAGACTGAACGTAAATCACCTGCAGAACAATCACTGTCCAATTATTAAAGTACTGACCGTAAATCACCTACAGAACAATCACTGTCCAATTATTAAAGGACTGACCGTAAATCAACTACAGAACAATCACTGTCCAATTATTAAAGGACTGACCATAAATCACCTACAGAACAATTACTTACCAATTATTAAAGGACTGACTGTAAATCACCTACAGAACAATCACTTTCCAATTATTAAAGGACTGACCGTAAATCTCCGACAGAACAATCACTATCCAATTATTAAAGGACTGACCGTAAATCACCTACAGAACAATCACTGTCCAATTATTGAAGGACTGACCGTAAATCACCGACAGAACAATCACTGTCCAATTATTAAAGAACTGACCGTAAATCACCTACAGAACAATCACTGTCCAATTATTAAAGGACTGACCAAAAATCACCTACAGAACAATCACTGTCCAATTATTAAAGTACTGACCGCAAATCACCTGCAGAACAATCACTGTCCAATTATTAAAGGACTGACCATAAATCACCTACAGAACAATCTCTTTCCAATTATTAAAGGACTGACTGTAAATCACCTGCAGAACAATCACTTTCCAATTATTAAAGGACTGACCGTAAATCACCTACAGAACAATCACTGTCCTATTATTAAAGGACTGATCGTAAATCTCCGACAGAACAATCACTGTCCAATTATTAAAGGACTGACCGTAAATCACCTACAGAACAATCACTGTCCAATTATTAAAGGACTGACCTTAAATCAAAGACAGAACAATCACTGTCCAATTATTAAAGGACTGACCGTAAATCACCTCCAGAACAATCACTGTCCAATTATTAAAGGACTGACCGTAAATCACCTACTGAACAGTCACTATCCAATAATTAAAGGACTGACCGTAAATCACCTAAGAACAATCACTGTCCAATTATTAAAGGACTGACCGTAAATCACCTACAGAACAATCACTGTCCAATTATTAAAGGACTGACCGTAAATCACCTACAGAACAATCACTGTCCAATTATTAAAGTACTGACCGTAAATCACCTGCAGAACAATCACTGTCCAATTATTAAAGGACTGACCGTAAATCACCTGCAGAACAATCACTATCCAATTATTAAAGGACTGACAGTAAATCACCTACAGAACAATCACTGTCCAATTATTAAAGGACTGACCGTAAATCACCTACAGAACAATCACTGTCCAATTATTAAAGGACTGACCGTAAATCACCTACAGAACAATCACTATCCAATTATTAAAGGACTGACCGTAAATCTCCGACAGAACAATCACTGTCCAATTATTAAAGGACTGACCGTAAATCACCTACAGAACAATCACCGTCCAATTATTAAAGTACTGACCGTAAATCACCTACAGAACAATCACTGTCCGATTATTAAAGGACTGACCGTAAATCACCTACAGAACAATCACTATCCAATTATTAAAGGACTGACCGTAAATCACCTACAGATCAATCACTGTCCAATTATTAAAGGACTGACCGTAAATCACCTACAGAACAATCACTTTCCAATTATTAAAGGACTGACTGTAAATCACCTACAGAACAGTCACTTTCCAATTATTAAAGGACTGACCGTAAATCTCCGACAGAACAATCACTGTCCAATTATTAAAGGACTGACCGTAAATCACCGACAGAACAATCACTGTCCAATTATTAAAGGACTGACCGTAAATCACCTACAGAACAATCACTGTCCAATTATTAAAGGACTGACCGTAAATCACCTACAGAACAATCACTGTCCAATTATTAAAGGACTGACCGTAAATCACCTACAGAACAATCACTGTCCAATTATTAAAGTACTGACCGTAAATCACCTACAGAACAATCAATGTCCAATTATTAAAGGACTGACCGTAAATCACCTACAGAACAATCACTGTCCAATTATTAAAGGCCTGACCGTAAATCACCTACAGAACAATCACTGTCCAATTATTAAAAGACTGAACGTAAATCACCTGCAGAACAATCACTGTCCAATTATTAAAGTACTGACCGTAAATCACCTACAGAACAATCACTGTCCAATTATTAAAGGACTGACCGTAAATCAACTACAGAACAATCACTGTCCAATTATTAATGGACTGACCATAAATCACCTACAGAACAATCACTTACCAATTATTAAAGGACTGACTGTAAATCACCTACAGAACAATCACTTTCCAATTATTAAAGGACTGACCGTAAATCTCCGACAGAACAATCACTATCCTATTATTAAAGGACTGACCGTAAATCACCTACAGAACAATCACTGTCCAATTATTGAAGGACTGACCGTAAATCACCGACAGAACAATCACTGTCCAATTATTAAAGAACTGACCGTAAATCACCTACAGAACAATCACTGTCCAATTATTAAAGGACTGACCGTAAATCACCTACAGAACAATCAATGTCCAATTATTAAAGTACTGACCGCAAATCACCTACAGAACAATCACTGTCCAATTATTAAAGGACTGACCATAAATCACCTACAGAACAATCTCTTTCCAATTATTAAAGGACTGACTGTAAATCACCTGCAGAACAATCACTTTCCAATTATTAAAGGACTGACCGTAAATCACCTACAGAACAATCACTGTCCTATTATTAAAGGACTGATCGTAAATCTCCGACAGAACAATCACTGTCCAATTATTAAAGGACTGACCGTAAATCACCTACAGAACAATCACTGTCCAATTATTAAAGGACTGACCGTAAATCAAAGACAGAACAATCACTGTCCAATTATTAAAGGACTGACCGTAAATCACCTCCAGAACAATCACTGTCCAATTATTAAAGGACTGACCGTAAATCACCTACTGAACAGTCACTATCCAATAATTAAAGGACTGACCGTAAATCACCTAAGAACAATCACTGTCCAATTATTAAAGGACTGACCGTAAATCACCTACAGAACAATCACTGTCCAATTATTAAAGGACTGACCGTAAATCACCTACAGAACAATCACTGTCCAATTATTAAAGTACTGACCGTAAATCACCTGCAGAACAATCACTGTCCAATTATTAAAGGACTGACCGTAAATCACCTGCAGAACAATCACTATCCAATTATTAAAGGACTGACAGTAAATCACCTACAGAACAATCACTGTCCAATTATTAAAGGACTGACCGTAAATCACCTACAGAACAATCACTGTCCAATTATTAAAGGACTGACCGTAAATCACCTACAGAACAATCACTATCCAATTATTAAAGGACTGACAGAAAATCACCGACAGAACAATCACTGTCCAATTATTAAAGGACTGACCGTAAATCACCTACAGAACAATCACTATCCAATTATTAAAGGACTGACCGTAAATCACCTACAGAACAATCACTGTCCAATTATTAAAGGACTGACCGTAAATCACCTACAGAACAACACTGTCCAATTATTAAAGGACTTACCGTCAATCACCTACAGAACAATCACTGTCCAATTATTAAAGGACTGACCGTAAATCACCTACAGAACAATCACTGTTCAATTATTAAAGGACTGACCGTAAATCACCTACAGAACAATCACTGACTAATTATTAAAGTACTGACCGTAAATCACCTACAGAACAATCACTATCCAATTATTTAAGGACTGACCGTAAATCACCTACAGAACAATCACTATCCAATTATTAAAGGACTGACCATAAATCACCTACAGAACAATCACTGTCCAATTATTAAAGGACTGACCGTAAATCACCTACAGAACAATCACTGTCCAATTATTAAAGGACTGACCGTAAATCACCTACATCAATTACTGTCCTATTATTAAAGGACTGACCGTAAATCACCTACAGAACAGTCACTGTCCAATTATTAAAGGACTGACCGTAAATCACCTAGAGAACAATCACTATCCAATTGTTAAAGGACTGACCGTAAATCACCTACAGAAGAACACTGTCCAATTATTCAAGGACTTACCGTAAATCACCTACAGAACAATCACTGTCCAATTATTAAAGGACTGACCGTAAATCACTAACAGAACAATCACTATCCAATTATTAAAGGACTGACCGTAAATCACCAACAGAACAATCACTGTCCAATTATTAAAGGACTGACCGTAAATCACCTACAGAACAATCACTGTCCAATTATTAAAGGACTGACCGTAAATCACCTCCAGAACAATCACTGTCCAATTATTAAAGGACTGACCGTAAATCACCTACAGAACAACACTGTCCATTTATTAAAGGACTTACCGTCAATCACCTACAGAACAATCACTGTCCAATTATTAAAGGACTGACCGTAAATCACCTACAGAACAATCACTGTCCAATTATTAAAGGACTGACCGCAAATCACCTACAGAACAATCACTGTACAATTATTAAAGTACTGACCGGAAATCACCTACAGAACAATCACTATCCAATTATTTAACGACTGACCGTAAATCACCTACAGAACAATCACTATCCAATTATTAAAGGACTGACAGAAAATCACCGACAGAACAATCACTGTCCAATTATTAAAGGACTGACCGTAAATCACCTACAGAACAATCACTATCCAATTATTAAAGGACTGACCGTAAATCACCTACAGAACAATCACTGTCCAATTATTAAAGGACTGACCGTAAATCACCTACAGAACAACACTGTCCAATTATTAAAGGACTTACCGTCAATCACCTACAGAACAATCACTGTCCAATTATTAAAGGACTGACCGTAAATCACCTACAGAACAATCACTGTTCAATTATTAAAGGACTGACCGTAAATCACCTACAGAACAATCACTGACTAATTATTAAAGTACTGACCGTAAATCACCTACAGAACAATCACTATCCAATTATTTAAGGACTGACCGTAAATCACCTACAGAACAATCACTATCCAATTATTAAAGGACTGACCATAAATCACCTACAGAACAATCACTGTCCAATTATTAAAGGACTGACCGTAAATCACCTACAGAACAATCACTGTCCAATTATTAAAGGACTGACCGTAAATCAAATACATCAATTACTGTCCTATTATTAAAGGACTGACCGTAAATCACCTACAGAACAGTCACTGTCCAATTATTAAAGGACTGACCGTAAATCACCTAGAGAACAATCACTATCCAATTGTTAAAGGACTGACCGTAAATCACCTACAGAAGAACACTGTCCAATTATTCAAGGACTGACCGTAAATCACCTACAGAACAATCACTATCCAATTATTAAAGGACTGACAGAAAATCACCGACAGAACAATCACTGTCCAATTATTAAAGGACTGACCGTAAATCACCTACAGAACAATCACTATCCAATTATTAAAGGACTGACCGTAAATCACCTACAGAACAATCACTGTCCAATTATTAAAGGACTGACCGTAAATCACCTACAGAACAACACTGTCCAATTATTAAAGGACTTACCGTCAATCACCTACAGAACAATCACTGTCCAATTATTAAAGGACTGACCGTAAATCACCTACAGAACAATCACTGTTCAATTATTAAAGGACTGACCGTAAATCACCTACAGAACAATCACTGACTAATTATTAAAGTACTGACCGTAAATCACCTACAGAACAATCACTATCCAATTATTTAAGGACTGACCGTAAATCACCTACAGAACAATCACTATCCAATTATTAAAGGACTGACCATAAATCACCTACAGAACAATCACTGTCCAATTATTAAAGGACTGACCGTAAATCACCTACAGAACAATCACTGTCCAATTATTAAAGGACTGACCGTAAATCACCTACATCAATTACTGTCCTATTATTAAAGGACTGACCGTAAATCACCTACAGAACAGTCACTGTCCAATTATTAAAGGACTGACCGTAAATCACCTAGAGAACAATCACTATCCAATTGTTAAAGGACTGACCGTAAATCACCTACAGAAGAACACTGTCCAATTATTCAAGGACTTACCGTAAATCACCTACAGAACAATCACTGTCCAATTATTAAAGGACTGACCGTAAATCACTAACAGAACAATCACTATCCAATTATTAAAGGACTGACCGTAAATCACCAACAGAACAATCACTGTCCAATTATTAAAGGACTGACCGTAAATCACCTACAGAACAATCACTGTCCAATTATTAAAGGACTGACCGTAAATCACCTCCAGAACAATCACTGTCCAATTATTAAAGGACTGACCGTAAATCACCTACAGAACAACACTGTCCATTTATTAAAGGACTTACCGTCAATCACCTACAGAACAATCACTGTCCAATTATTAAAGGACTGACCGTAAATCACCTACAGAACAATCACTGTCCAATTATTAAAGGACTGACCGCAAATCACCTACAGAACAATCACTGTACAATTATTAAAGTACTGACCGGAAATCACCTACAGAACAATCACTATCCAATTATTTAACGACTGACCGTAAATCACCTACAGAACAATCACTGTCCAATTATTAAAGGACTGACCATAAATCACCTACAGAACAATCACTGTCCAATTATTAAAGGACTGAGCGTAAATCACCTACAGAACAATCACTGTCCAATTATTAAAGGTCTGACCGTAAATCACCTACATCAATCACTGTCCTATTATTAAAAGACTGACCGTAAATCACCTACAGAACAGTCACTGTCCAATTATTAAAGGACTGACCGTAAATAACCTACAGAACAATCACTGTCTATTTATTAAAGGACTGACCGTAAATCACCTACAGAAGAACACTGTCCAATTATTAAAGGACTTACCGTAAATCACCTACAGAACAATCACTGTCCAATTATTAAAGGACTGACCGTAAATCACCTACAGAACAATCACTGTCCAATTATTAAAAGACTGACCGGAAATCACCGACAGAACAATCACTGTCCAATTATTAAAGGACTGACCGTAAATCACCTACAGAACAATCACTGTCCAATTATTAAAGGACTGACCGTAAATCACCTCCAGAACAATCACTGTCCAATTATTAAAGGACTGACCGTAAATTACCTACAGAACAATCACTTTCCAATTATTAAAGGACTGACCGTAAATCACCGACAGAACAATCACTGTCCAATTATTAAAGGACTGACCGTAAATCTCCTTCAGAACAATCACTGTCCTATTATTTAAGGACTGACCGTAAATCACCTACAGAACAATCACTGTCCAATTATTAAAGGAATGACCGTAAATCACCTACAGAACAATCACTGTCCGATTATTAAAGGACTGACCGTAAATCACCTACAGAACAATCACTGTCCAATTATTAAAGGACTGACCGTAAATCACCTACAGAACAATCACTGTCCAATTATTAAAGGACTGACCGTAAATCACCTACAGAACAATCACTGTCCAATTATTAAAGGACTGACCGTAAATCACCTACAGAACAGTCACTGTCCTATTATTAAAGGACTGACCGTAAATCACCTACAGAACAATCACTGTCCAATTATTAAAGGACTGACTGTAAATCACCGACAGAACAATCACTGTCCAATTATTAAAGGACTGACCGTAAATCTCCGACAGAACAATCACTGTCCAATTATTAAAGGACTGACCGTAAATCACCTACAGAACAATCACTGTCCTATTATTAAAGGACTGACAGTAAATCACCGACAGAACAATCACTGTCCAATTATTAAAGGACCGACCGTAAATCACCTACAGAACAATCACTGTCCAATTATTAAAGGACTGACAGTAAATCACCTACAGAACAATCACTGTCCAATTATTAAAGGACTGAGCGTAAATCACCGACAGAACAATCACTGTCCAATTATTAAAGGACTGACCGTAAATCACCTACAGAACAATCACTGTCCAATTATTAAAGGACTGACCGTAAATCACCTACAGAACAATCACTGTCCTATTATTAAAGGACTGACAGTAAATCACCGACAGAACAATCACTGTCCAATTATTAAAGGACCGACCGTAAATCACCTACAGAACAATCACTGTCCAATTATTAAAGGACTGACAGTAAATCACCTACAGAACAATCACTGTCCAATTATTAAAGGACTGAGCGTAAATCACCGACAGAACAATCACTGTCCAATTATTAAAGGACTGACTGTAAATCACCTACAGAACAATCACTGTCCAATTATTAAAGGACTGACCGTAAATCACCTACAGAACAATCACTGTCCAATTATTAAAGGACTAACCGTAAATCACCGACAGAACAATCACTGTCCAATTATTAAAGGACTGACCGTAAATCACCTACAGAACAATCACTGTCCAATTATTAAAGGACTGACCGTAAATCACCTACAGAACAATCACTGTCCAATTATTAAAGGACTGACAGTAAATCACCGACAGAACAATCACTGCCCAATTATTAAAGGACTGACCGTAAATCACCTACAGAACAATCACTGTCCAATTATTAAATGACTTACAGTAAATCACCTACAGAACAATCACTGTCCAATTATTAAAGGACTGATCGTCAATCACCTACAGAACAATCACTGTCCAATTATTAAAGGACTGACCGTAAATCACCTACAGAACAATCACTATCCAATTATTAAAGGACTGACCGTGAATCACCGTCAGAACAATCACTGTCCAATTATTAAAGGACTGACCGTAAATCACCTACAGAACAATCACTGTCCAATTATTAAAGGACTGACCGTAAATCACCTACAGAACAATCACTGTCCAATTATTAAAGGACTGACAGTAAATCACCGACAGACAAATCACTGTCCAATTATTAAAGGACTGACTGTAAATCACCTACAGAACATTCACTGTCCAATTATTAAAGGACTGACAGTAAATCACCTACAGAACAATCACTGTCCAATTATTAAAGGACTGACAGTAAATCACCTACAGAACAATCACTGTCCAATTATTAAAGGACTGACCGTCAATCACCTACAGAACAATCACTGTCCAATTATTAAAGGACTGACCGTAAATCACCTACAGAACAATCACTATCCAATTATTAAAGGACTGACCGTGAATCACCGACAGAACAATCACTGTCCAATTATTAAAGGACTGACCGTAAATCACCTACAGAACAATCACTATCCAATTATTAAAGGACTGACCGTAAATCACCTACAGAACAATCACTATCCAATTATTGAAGGACTGACCGTAAATCACCTACAGAACAATCATTGTCCAATTATTAAAGGACTGACCGTAAATCACCTACAGAACAATCACTGTCCAATTATTAAAGGACTGACCGGAAATCACCGACAGAACAATCATTGTACAATGATTAAAGGACTGACCGTAAATCACCTACAGAAGAACACTGTCCAATTATTAAAGGACTTACCGTAAATCACCTACAGAACAATCACTGTCCAATTATTAAAGGACTGACCATAAATCACCTACAGAACAATCACTGTCCTATTATTAAAGGACTGACCGTAAATCACCGACAGAACAATCACTGTCCAATTATTAAAGGACTGACCGTAAATCACCTCCAGAACAATCACTGTCCAATTATTAAAGGACTGACCGTAAATTACCTACAGAACAATCACTGTCCAATTATTAAAGGACTGACCGTAAATCACCGACAGAACAATCACTGTCCAATTATTAAAGGAGTGACCATAAATCACCTACAGAACAATCACTGTCCAATTATTAAAGGAGTGACCATAAATCACCAACAGAACAATCACTATCCTATTATTAAAGGAATTACCGTAAATCACCTACAGAACAATCACTGTCCAATTATTAAAGGACTGACCGTAAATCACCTACAGAACAATCACTGTCCAATTATTAAAGGACTGACACGTAAATCACCTACAGAACAATCACTGTCCAATCATTAAAGGACTGACAGTAAATCACCAACAGAACAAGCACTGTCCAATTATTAAAGGACTGACCGTAAATTACCTACAGAACAATCACTGTCCAATTATTAAAGGACTGACCGTAAATCACCTACAGAACAATCACTGTCCAATTATTAAAGGACTGACCGTAAATCACCTACAGAACAATCACTGACCAATTATTAAAGGACTGACCGTAAATCACCTACAGAACAATCACTGGCCAATTATTAAAGGACTGCCCGTAAATCACCTACAGAACAATCACTATCCAATTATTAAAGGACTGACCGTAAATCACCTACAGAACAATCACTGTCCAATTATTAAAGGACTGACCGTAAATCTCCGACAGAACAATCACTGTCCAATTATTAAAGGACTGACCGTAAATCACCTACAGAACAATCACTGTCCAATTATTAAAGGACTGACCGTAAATCACCGACAGAACAATCACTGTCCAATTATTAAAGGACTGACCGTAAATCACCTACAGAACAATCACTGTCCAATTATTAAAGGACTGACCGTAAATCACCTACAGAACAATCACTGTCCAATTATTAAAGGACTGACAGTAAATCACCGACAGAACAATCACTGTCCAATTATTAAAGGACTGACCGTAAATCACCTACAGAACAATCACTGTCCAATTATTAAAGGACTGACAGTAAATCACCTACAGAACAATCACCGTCCAATTATTAAATGACTTACAGTAAATCACCTACAGAACAATCACTGTCCAATTATTAAAGGACTGACCGTCAATCACCTACAGAACAATCACTGTCCAATTATTAAAGGACTGACCGTAAATCACCTACAGAACAATCACTATCCAATTATTAAAGGACTGACCGTGAATCACCGTCAGAACAATCACTGTCCAATTATTAAAGGACTGACCGTAAATCACCTACAGAACAATCACTGTCCAATTATTAAAGGACTGACCGTAAATCACCTACAGAACAATCACTGTCCAATTATTAAAGGACTGACAGTAAATCACCGACAGAACAATCACTGTCCTATTATTAAAGGACTGACTGTAAATCACCTACAGAACAATCACTGTCCAATTATTAAAGGACTGACAGTAAATCACCTACAGAACAATCACTGTCCAATTATTAAAGGACTGACCGTAAATCACCTACAGAACAATCACTGTCCAATTATTAAAGGACTGACCGTAAATCACCTACAGAACAATCACTGTCCAATTATTAAAGGACTGACAGTAAATCACCTACAGAACAATCACTGTCCAATTATTAAAGGACTGACAGTAAATCACCTACAGAACAATCACTGTCCAATTATTAAAGGACTGACCGTCAATCACCTACAGAACAATCACTGTCCAATTATTTAAGGACTGACCGTAAATCACCGACAGAACAATCACTATCCAATTATTAAAGGACTGACCGTGAATCACCGACAGAACAATCACTGTCCAATTATTAAAGGACTGACCGTAAATCACCTACAGAACAATCACTATCCAATTATTAAAGGACTGACCGTAAATCACCTACAGAACAATCACTATCCAATTATTGAAGGACTGACCGTAAATCACCTACAGAACAATCATTGTCCAATTATTAAAGGACTGACCGTAAATCACCTACAGAACAATCACTGTCCAATTATTAAAGGACTGACCGGAAATCACCGACAGAACAATCATTGTACAATGATTAAAGGACTGACCGTAAATCACCTACAGAAGAACACAGTCCAATTATTAAAGGACTTACCGTAAATCACCTACAGAACAATCACTGTCCAATTATTAAAGGACTGACCATAAATCACCTACAGAACAATCACTGTCCAATTATTAAAGGACTGACCATAAATCACCTACAGAACAATCACTGTCCTATTATTAAAGGACTGGCCGTAAATCACCGACAGAACAATCACTGTACAATTATTAAAGGACTGACCGTAAATCAACTACAGAACAATCACTGTCCAATTATTAAAGGACTGACCGTAAATCACCTCCAGAACAATCACTGTCCAATTATTAAAGGACTGACCGTAAATCACCTACAGAACAATCACTGTCCAATTATTAAAGGAGTGACCATAAATCACCTACAGAACAATCACTATCCTATTATTAAAGGAATGACCGTAAATCACCTACAGAACAATCACTGTCCAATTATTAAAGGACTGACCGTAAATCACCTACAGAACAATCACTGTCCAATTATTAAAGGACTGACCGTAAATCACCTACAGAACAATCACTGTCCAATCATTAAAGGACTGACAGTAAATCATCAACAGAACAAGCACTGTCCAATTATTAAAGGACTGACCGTAAATTACCTACAGAACAATCACTGTCCAATTATTAAAGGACTGACCGTAAATCACCTACAGAACAATCACTGTCCAATTATTAAAGGACTGACCGTAAATCACCTACAGAACAATCACTGGCCAATTATTAAAGGACTGACCGTAAATCACCTACAGAACAATCACTATCCAATTATTAAAGGACTGACCGTAAATCACCTACAGAACAATCACTGTCCAATTATTAAAGGACTGACTAAAAAACACCTACAGAACAATCACTGTCCAATTATTAAAGGACTGACCGTAAATCACCTACAGAACAATCACTGTCCAATTATTAAAGGACTGACCGTAAATCACCGACAGAACAATCACTGTTCAATTATTAAAGGACTGACCGTAAATCACCTACAGAACAATCACTGTCCAATTATTAAAGGAATGACCGTAAATCACCGACAGAACAATCACTGTCCAATTATTAAAGGACTGACAGTAAATCACCGACAGAACAATCACTGTCCAATTATTAAAGGACTGACCGTAAATCACCTACAGAACAATCACTGTCCAATTATTAAAGGACTGACAGTAAATCACCTACAGAACAATCACTGTCCAATTATTAAAGGACTGACAGTAAATCACCTACAGAACAATCACTGTCCAATTATTAAAGGACTGACCGTCAATCACCTACAGAACAATCACTGTCCAATTATTAAAGGACTGACCGTAAATCACCTACAGAACAATCACTATCCAATTATTAAAGGACTGACCGTGAATCACCGACAGAACAATCACTGTCCAATTATTAAAGGACTGACCGTAAATCACCTACAGAACAATCACTGTCCAATTATTAAAGGACTGACAGTAAATCACCTACAGAACAATCACCGTCCAATTATTAAATGACTTACAGTAAATCACCTACAGAACAATCACTGTCCAATTATTAAAGGACTGACCGTCAATCACCTACAGAACAATCACTGTCCAATTATTAAAGGACTGACCGTAAATCACCTACAGAACAATCACTATCCAATTATTAAAGGACTGACCGTGAAACACCGTCAGAACAATCACTGTCCAATTATTAAAGGACTGACCGTAAATCACCTACAGAACAATCACTGTCCAATTATTAAAGGACTGACCGTAAATCACCTACAGAACAATCACTGTCCAATTATTAAAGGACTGACAGTAAATCACCGACAGAACAATCACTGTCCAATTATTAAAGGACTGACTGTAAATCACCTACAGAACAATCACTGTCCAATTATTAAAGGACTGACAGTAAATCACCTACAGAACAATCACTGTCCAATTATTAAAGGACTGACCGTAAATCACCTACAGAACAATCACTGTCCAATTATTAAAGGACTGACCGTAAATCACCTACAGAACAATCACTGTCCAATTATTAAAGGACTGACAGTAAATCACCTACAGAACAATCACTGTCCAATTATTAAAGGACTGACAGTAAATCACCTACAGAACAATCACTGTCCAATTATTAAAGGACTGACCGTCAATCACCTACAGAACAATCACTGTCCAATTATTTAAGGACTGACCGTAAATCACCTACAGAACAATCACTATCCAATTATTAAAGGACTGACCGTGAATCACCGACAGAACAATCACTGTCCAATTATTAAAGGACTGACCGTAAATCACCTACAGAAGAATCACTGTCCAATTATTAAAGGACTGACCGTAAATCACCTACAGAACAATCACTATCCAATTATTGAAGGACTGACCGTAAATCACCTGCAGAACAATCATTGTCCAATTATTAAAGGACTGACCGTAAATCACCTACAGAACAATCACTGTCCAATTATTAAAGGACTGACCGGAAATCACCGAAAGAACAATCATTGTACAATGATTAAAGGACTGACCGTAAATCACCTACAGAAGAACAAAGTCCAATTATTAAAGGACTTACCGTAAATCACCTACAGAACAATCACTGTCCAATTATTAAAGGACTGACCATAAATCACCTACAGAACAATCACTGTCCTATTATTAAAGGACTGACCGTAAATCACCGACAGAACAATCACTGTACAATTATTAAAGGACTGACCGTAAATCACCTACAGAACAATCACTGTCCAATTATTAAAGGACTGACCGTAAATCACCTCCAGAACAATCACTGTCCAATTATTAAAGGACTGACCGTAAATCACCTACAGAACAATCACTGTCCAATTATTAAAGGAGTGACCATAAATCACCTACAGAACAATCACTATCCTATTATTAAAGGAATGACCGTAAATCACCTACAGAACAATCACTGTCCAATTATTAAAGGACTGACCGTAAATCACCTACAGAACAATCACTGTCCAATTATTAAAGGACTGACCGTAAATCACCTACAGAACAATCACTGTCCAATCATTAAAGGACTGACAGTAAATCAACAACAGAACAAGCACTGTCCAATTATTAAAGGACTGACCGTAAATTACCTACAGAACAATCACTGTCCAATTATTAAAGGACTGACCGTAAATCACCTACAGAACAATCACTGTCCAATTATTAAAGGACTGACCGTAAATCACCTACAGAACAATCACTGTCCAATTATTAAAGGACTGACCGTAAATCACCTACAGAACAATCACTGGCCAATTATTAAAGGACTGACCGTAAATCACTTACAGAACAGTCACTATCCAATTATTAAAGGACTGACCGTAAATCACCTACAGAACAATCACTGTCCAATTATTAAAGGACTGACTAAAAAACACCTACAGAACAATCACTGTCCAATTATTAAAGGACTGACCGTAAATCACCTACAGAACAATCACTGTCCAATTATTAAAGGACTGACCGTAAATCACCGACAGAACAATCACTGTCCAATTATTAAAGGACTGACCGTAAATCACCTACAGAACAATCACTGTCCAATTATTAAAGGACTGACCGTAAATCACCTACAGAACAATCACTGTCCAATTATTAAAGGACTGACAGTAAATCACCGACAGAACAATCACTGTCCAATTATTAAAGGACTGACCGTAAATCACCTACAGAACAATCACTGTCCAATTATTAAAGGACTGACAGTAAATCACCTACAGAACAATCACTGTCCAATTATTAAAGGACTGACAGTAAATCACCTACAGAACAATCACTGTCCAATTATTAAAGGACTGACCGTCAATCACCTACAGAACAATCACTGTCCAATTATTAAAGGACTGACCGTAAATCACCTACAGAACAATCACTATCCAATTATTAAAGGACTGACCGTGAATCACCGACAGAACAATCACTGTCCAATTATTAAAGGACTGACCGTAAATCACCTACAGAGCAATCACTATCCAATTATTAAAGGACAGACCGTAAATCACCTACAGAACAATCACTATCCAATTATTAAAGGACTGACCGTAAATCACCTACAGAACAATCATTGTCCAATTATTAAAGGATTGACCGTAAATCACCTACAGAACACTCACTGTCCAATTATTAAAGGACTGACCGGAAATCACCGACAGAACAATCATTGTACAATGATTAAAGGACTGACCGTAAATCACCTACAGAACAATCACTGTCCAATCATTAAAGGACTGACAGTAAATCACCTACAGAACAATCACTATCCAATTATTAAAGGACTGACCGGAAATCACCTACGGAACAATCACTGTCCAATCATTAATGGACTGACAGTAAATCACCTGCAGATCAATCACTGTCCAATCATTAAAGGACTGACCGTAAATCACCTACAGAACAATCACTATCCAATTATTAAAGGACTGACCGTAAATCACCTACAGAACAATCACTGTCCAATTATTAAAGGACTGACTAAAAAACACCTACAGAACAATCACTGTCCAATTATTAAAGGACTGACCGTAAATCACCTACAGAACAATCACTGTCCAATTATTAAAGGACTGACCGTAAATCACCTACAGAACAATTACTGTCCAATTATTAAAGGACTGACCGTAAATCACCTACAGAACAATCACTGTCCAATTATTAAAGGACTGACCGTAAATCACCTACAGAACAATCACTGTCCAATTATTAAAGCACTGACAGTAAATCACCGACAGAACAATCACTGTCCAATTATTAATGGACTGACCGTAAATCACCTACAGAACAATCACTGTCCAATTATTAAATGACTGACAGTAAATCACCTACAGAACAATCACTGTCCAATTATTAAAGGACTGACAGTAAATCACCTACAGAACAATCACTGTCCAATTATTAAAGGACTGACCGTCAATCACCTACAGAACAATCACTGTCCAATTATTAAAGGACTGACCGTAAATCACCTACAGAACAATCACTGTCCAATTATTAAAGGACTGACTAAAAAACACCTACAGAACAATCACTGTCCAATTATTAAAGGACTGACCGTAAATCACCTACAGAACAATCACTGTCCAATTATTAAAGGACTGACCGTAAATCACCTACAGAACAATCACTGTCCAATTATTAAAGGACTGACCGTAAATCACCTACAGAACAATCACTGTCCAATTATTAAAGGACTGACCGTAAATCACCTACAGAACAATCACTGTCCAATTATTAAAGGACCGACCGTAAATCACCTACAGAACAATCACTGTCCAATTATTAAAGGACTGACCGTAAATCACCTACAGAACAATCACTATCCAATTATTAAAGGACTGACCGTAAATCACCTACAGAACAATCACTGTCCAATTATTAAAGGACTGACCGTAAATCACCTACAGAACAATCACTGTCCAATTATTAAAGGACTGACCGTAAATCACCTACAGAACAATCACTATCCAATTATTAAAGGACTGACCGTGAATCACCGACAGAACAATCACTGTCCAATTATTAAAGGACTGACCGTAAATCACCTACAGAACAATCACTATCCAATTATTAAAGGACTGACCGTAAATCACCTACGGAACAATCACTATCCAATTATTAAAGGACTGACCGTAAATCACCTACAGAACAATCATTGTCCAATTATTAAAGGACTGACCATAAATCACCTACAGAACACTCACTGTCCAATTATTAAAGGACTGACCGGAAATCACCGACAGAACAATCATTGTACAATGATTAAAGGACTGACCGTAAATCACCTACAGAACAATCACTGTGCAATCATTACAGGACTGACAGTAAATCACCTACAGAACAATCACTATCCAATTATTAAAGGACTGACCGGAAATCACCTACGGAACAATCACTGTCCAATCATTAAAGGACTGACAGTAAATCAACTACAGAACAATCACTGTCCAATCATTAAAGGACTGACAGTAAATCACCTACAGACAATCACTGTCCAATTATTAAAGGACTGACCGTAAATCACCTACAGAACAATCACTGTCCAATTATTAAAGGACTGACCGTAAATCACCTACAGAACAATCACTGTCCAATTATTAAAGGACTGACCGTAAATCACCTACAGAACAATCACTGTCCAATTATTAAAGGACTGACCGTAAATCACCTACAGAACAATCACTGTCCAATTATTAAAGGACTGACCATAAATCACCTACAGAACAATCACTGTCCAATTATTAAAGGACTGACCGTTAATCACCTACAGAACAATCACTGTCCAATTATTAAAGGACTGACCGGAAATCACCGACAGAACAATCACTGTCCAATTATTAAAGGACTGACCGTAAATCACATACAGAACAATCACTGTCCAATTATTAAAGGACTGACCGTAAATCACCTACAGAACAATCACTGTCCATTTATTAAAGGACTGACAGTAAATCACCGACAGAACAATCACTGTCCAATTATTAAAGGACTGACCGTAAATCATCTACAGAACAATCACTGTCCAATTATTAAAGGACTGACAGTAAATCACCTGCAGAACAATCACTGTCCAATTATTAAAGGACTGGCAGTAAATCACCTACAGAACAATCACTCTCCAATTATTAAAGGACTGACCGCCAATCACCAACAGAACAATCACTGTCCAATTATTAAAGGACTGACCGGAAATCACCTACAGAACAATCACTATCCAATTATTAAAGGACTGACCGTGAATCACCGACAGAACAATCACTGTCCAATTATTAAAGGACTGACCGTAAATCACCTACAGAACAATCACTATCCAATTATTAAAGGACTGACCGTAAATCACCTACAGAACAATCACTATCCAATTATTAAAGGACTGACCGTAAATCACCTACAGAACAATCATTGTCCAATTATTAAAGGACTGACCATAAATCACCTACAGAACAATCACTGTCCAATTATTAAAGGACTGACCGGAAATCACCGACAGAACAATCATTGTACAATGATTAAAGGACTGACCGCAAATCACCTAAAGAAGAAC
The DNA here is from genome assembly GCF_036365525.1 of Heterodontus francisci. NCBI lineage: Eukaryota > Metazoa > Chordata > Chondrichthyes > Heterodontiformes > Heterodontidae > Heterodontus > Heterodontus francisci. The sequence continues at coordinate 426,119 of NW_027141284.1, read as the reverse complement.
ACTGTCCAATTATTAAAGGACTTACCGTAAATCACCTACAGAACAATCACTGTCCAATTATTAAAGGACTGACCGTAAATCACCTACAGAACAATCACTGTCCAATTATTAAAGGACTGAACGTAAATCACCGACAGAACAATCACTGTCCAATTACTAAAGGACTGACCGTAAATCACCTACAGAACAATCACTGTCCAATTATTAAAAGACTGACCGTAAATCACCTCCAGAACAATCACTGTCCAATTATTAAAGGACTGACCGTAAATTACCTACAGAACAATCACTGTCCAATTATTAAAGGACTGACCGTAAGTCACCGACAGAACAATCACTGTCCAATTATTAAAGGAGTGACCATAAATCACCTACAGAACAATCACTGTCCAATTATTAAAGGAGTGACCATAAATCACCTACAGAACAATCACTGTCCAATTATTAAAGGACTGACCGTAAATCACCTCCAGAACAATCACTGTCCAATTATTAAAGGACTGACCGTAAATTACCAACAGAACAATCACTGTCCAATTATTAAAGGACTGACCGTAAATCACCTACAGAACAATCACTGTCCAATTATTAAAGGACTGACCGTAAATCACCTCCAGAACAATCACTGTCCAATTATTAAAGGACTGACCGTAAATCACCTCCAGAACAATCACGGTCCAATTATTAAAGGACTGACCGTAAATTACCTACAGAACAATCACTGTCCAATTATTAAAGGACTGACCGTAAGTCACCGACAGAACAATCACTGTCCAATTATTAAAGGAGTGACCATAAATCACCTACAGGACAATCACTGTCCAATTATTAAAGGAGTGACCATAAATCACCTACAAAACAATCACTGTCCAATTATTAAATGACTGACCATAAATCACCTACAGAACAATCACTATCCTATTATTAAAGGAATGACCGCAAATCACCTGCAGAACAATCACTGTCCAATTATTAAAGGACTGACCATAAATCACCTACAGAACAATCACTGTCCAATTATTAAAGGACTGACCGTAAATCACCTACAGAACAATCACTGTCAAATTATTAAAGGACTGATCTTAAATCACCTACAGAACAATCACTATCCAATTATTAAAGGACTGACCGTAAATCACCTTCAGAACAATCACTATCCAATTATTAAAGGACTGTCCGTAAATCACCTACAGAACAATCACTATCCAATTATTAAAGGACTGACCGTAAATCACCTACAGAACAATCTGTGTCCAATTATTAAAGGACTGTCCGTAAATCACCTACAGAACAACCACTGTCCAATTATTAAAGGACTGACCGGAAATCACCGACAGAACAATCATTGTACAATGATTAAAGGACTGACCGTAAATCACCTACAGAACAATCACTGTCCAATCATTAAAGGACTGACAGTAAATCACCTACAGAACAATCACTATCCAATTATTAAAGGACTGACCGGAAATCACCTACGGAACAATCACCTACGGAACAATCACTGTCCAATCATTAAAGGACTGACAGTAAATCACCTACAGAACAATCACTGTCCAATCATTAAACGACTGACAGTAAATCACCTACAGAACAATCACTATCCAATTATTAAAGGACTGACCGGAAATCTCCGACGGAACAATCACTGTCCAATTATTAAAGGACTGACTGTAAATCACCTATAGAACAATCACTGTCCAATTATTAAAGGACTGACAGTAAATCACCTACAGAACAATCACTATCCAATTATTAAAGGACTGACTGTAAATCACCAACAGAACAATCACTGTCCAATTATTAAAGGACTGACTGTAAATCACCTACAGAACAATCACTGTCCAATTATTAAAGGACTGACCGTAAATCACCTACAGAACAATCACTGTCCAATTATAAAAGGACTGACCGGAAATCTCCTACGGAACAATCACTATCCAATTATTAAAGGACTGACTGTAAATCACCTACAGAACAATCACTGTCCAATTATTAAAGGACTGACCGTAAATCACCTACAGAACAATCACTGTCCAATTATTAAAGGACTGACTGTAAATCACCTACAGAACAATCACTGTCCAATTATTAAAGGACTGTCTGTAAATCACCTACAGAACAATCACAATCCAATTATTAAAGGACTGACCGTAAATCACCTACAGAACAATCACTGTCCAATTATTAAAGGACTGACCGGAAATCACCTACGGAGCAATCACTGTCCAATTATTAAAGGACTGACCGTAAATCACCTACAGAGCAATCACTATCCAATTATTAAAGGACAGACCGTAAATCACCTACAGAACAATCACTGTCCAATTATTAAAGGACTGACCGTAAATCATCTACAGAACAATCACTGTCCAATTATTAAAGGACTGACAGTAAATCACCTGCAGAACAATCACTGTCCAATTATTAAAGGATTGGCAGTAAATCACCTACAGAACAATCACTGTCCAATTATTAAAGGACTGACCGCCAATCACCAACAGAACAATCACTGTCCAATTATTAAAGGACTGACCGGAAATCACCTACAGAACAATCACTATCCAATTATTAAAGGACTGACCGTGAATCACCGACAGAACAATCACTGTCCAATTATTAAAGGACTGACCGTAAATCACCTACAGAACAATCACTATCCAATTATTAAAGGACTGACCGTAAATCACCTACAGAACAATCACTATCCAATTATTAAAGGACTGACCGTAAATCACCTACAGAACAATCATTGTCCAATTATTAAAGGACTGACCGTAAATCACCTACAGAACAATCACTGTCCAATTATTAAAGGACTGACCGTAAATCACCTACAGAACAATCACTGTCCAATTATTAAAGGACTTACCGTAAATCACCTACAGAACAATCACTATCCAATTATTAAAGGACTGACCGTAAATCACCTACAGAACAATCACTGTCCAATTATTAAAGGACTGAACGTAAATCACCGACAGAACAATCACTGTCCAATTACTAAAGGACTGACCGTAAATCACCTACAGAACAATCACTGTCCAATTATTAAAGGACTGACCGTAAATCACCTACAGAACAATCACTGTCCAATTACTAAAGGACTGACCGTAAATCACCTACAGAACAATCACTGTCCAATTATTAAAGGACTGACCGTAAATCACCTCCAGAACAATCACTGTCCAATTATTAAAGGACTGACGGTAAATTACCTACAGAACAATCACTGTCCAATTATTAAAGGACTGACCGTAAGTCACCGACAGAACAATCACTGTCCAATTATTAAAGGAGTGACCATAAATCACCTACAGAACAATCACTGTCCAATTATTAAAGGAGTGACCATAAATCACCTACAGAACAATCACTGTCCAATTATTAAAGGACTGACCGTAAATCACCTACAGAACAATCACTGTCCAATTACTAAAGGACTGACCGTAAATCACCTACAGAACAATCACTGTCCAATTATGAAAGGACTGACCGTAAATCACCTCCAGAACAATCACTGTCCAATTATTAAAGGACTGACCGTAAATTACCTACAGAACAATCACTGTCCAATTATTAAAGGACTGACCGTAAGTCACCGACAGAACAATCACTGTCCAATTATTAAAGGAGTGACCATAAATCACCTACAGAACAATCACTGTCCAATTATTAAAGGACTGATCGTAAATCACCTACAGAACAATCACTATCCAATTATTAAAGGACTGACCGTAAATCACCTTCAGAACAATCACGATCCAATTATTAAAGGACTGACCGTAAATCACCTACAGAACAATCATTGTCCAATTATTAAAGGACTGACCGTAAATCACCTACAGAACAACCACTGTCCAATTATTAAAGGACTGACCGGAAATCACCGACAGAACAATCATTGTACAATGATTAAAGGACTGACCGTAAATCACCTACAGAACAATCACTGTCCAATCATTAAAGGACTGACAGTAAATCACCTACAGAATAATCACTATCCAATTATTAAAGGACTGACCGGAAATCACCTACGGAACAATCACCTACGGAACAATCACTGTCCAATCATTAAAGGACTGACAGTAAATCACCTACAGAACAATCACTGTCCAATCATTAAACGACTGACAGTAAATCACCTACAGAACAATCACTATCCAATTATTAAAGGACTGACCGGAAATCAGCAACAGAACAATCACTGTCCAATTATTAAAGGACTGACTGTAAATCACCTACAGAACAATCACTGTCCAATTATTAAAGGACTGACCGTAAATCACCTACAGAACAATCACTGTCCAATTATAAAAGGACTGACCGGAAATCTCCTACGGAACAATCACTATCCAATTATTAAAGGACTGACTGTAAATCACCTACAGAACAATCACTGTCCAATTATTAAAGGACTGACCGTAAATCACCTACAGAACAATCACTGTCCAATTATTAAAGGACTGTCTGTAAATCACCTACAGAACAATCACAATCCAATTATTAAAGGACTGACCGTAAATCACCTACAGAACAATCACTGTCCAATTATTAAAGGACTGACCGGAAATCACCTACGGAGCAATCACTGTCCAATTATTAAAGGACTGACAGTAAATCAACTACAGAACAATCACTGTCCAATTATTAAAGGACTGACCGGAAATCACCTACAGAACAATCACTGTCCAATTATTAAAGGACTGACCGTAAATCACCTACAGAACAATCACTGTCCAATTATTAAAGGACTGACCGTAAATCACCTACAGAACAATCACTGTCCAATTATTAAAGGACTGACCGTAAATCACCTACAGAACAATCACTGTCCAATTATTAAAGGACTGACCGTAAATCACCGACAGAACAATCACTGTCCAATTATTAAAGGACTGACCGTAAATCACCTACACAACAATCACTGTCCAATTATTAAAGGACGAACCGTAAATCACCGACAGAACAATCACTGTCCAATTATTAAAGAACTGACCGTAAATCACCTACAGAACAATCGCTGTCCAATTATTAAAGAACTGACCGTAAATCACCTACAGAACAATCACTGTCCAATTATTGAAGAACTGACCGTAAATCACCTGCAGAACAATCACTGTCCAATTATTAAAGAACTGACCGTAAATCACCTACAGAACAATCACTGTTCAATTATTAAAGGACTGACCGTAAATCACCTACAGAACAATCACTGTCCAATTATTAAAGGACTGACCGTAAATCTCCTACAGAACAATCACTGCCCAATTATTAAAGAACTGACCGTAAATCACCTACAGAACAATCACTGTCCAATTATTAAAGGACTGACCGTAAATCACCTACAGAACAGTCACTGTCCAATTATTAAAGGACTGACCGTAAATCACCTGCAGAACAATCACTGCCCAATTAATAAAGGACTGTCCGTAAATCACCAACAGAACAATCACTGTCCAATTATTAAAGGACTGACCGTAAATCACCTACAGAACAATCACTGTCCAATTATTAAAGGACTGACCGCAAATCACCAGCAGAACAATCACTGCCCAATTTTAAAGGACTGACCGTAAAACACCTACAGAACAATCACTGTCCCAATTTTAAAGGACTGACCGTAAAACACCTACAGAACAATCACTGTCCAATTATTAAAGGACTGACCGTAAATCACCTACAGAACAATACTATCCAATTATTAAAGGACTGACCGTAAATCACCTACAGAACAATCACTGTCCAATTATTAAAGGACTGACCGTAAATCACCTACAGAACAATCACTGTCCAATTATTAAAGGACTGACCGTAAATCTCCAACAGAACAATCACTGTCCAATTATTAAAGGACTGACCGTAAATCACCTACACAACAATCACTGTCCAATTATTAAAGGACTGACCGTAATTCACCTACAGAACAATCACTGTCCAATTATTAAAGGACTGACCGTAAATCACCTACAGAACAATCACTGTCCTATTATTAAAGGGCTGACTGTAAATCTCCTACAGAACAATCACTGTCCAATTATTAAAGGACTGACCGTAAATCACCTACAGAACAATCACTGTCCAATTATTAAAGGACTGACCGTAAATCACCTACAGAACAATCACTGTCCAATTATTAAAGGACTGACCGTAAATCACCTACAGAACAATCACTGCCCAATTATTAAAGGACTGACCGTAAATCACCTACAGAACAATCACTGTCCAATTATTAAAGGACTGACCGTAAATCACCTACAGAACAATCACTATCCAATTATTAAAGGACTGACCGTAAATCACCTACAGAACAATCACTGTCCAATTATTAAAAGACTGACCGTAAATCACCTACAGAACAATCACTGTCCAATTATTAAAGGACTGACCGTAAATCACCTACAGAACAATCACTGTCCCAATTTTAAAGGAATGACCGTAAAACACCTACAGAACAATCACTGTCCAATTATTAAAGGACTGACCGTAAATCACCTACAGAACAATCACTGTCCAATTATTAAAGGACTGAGCGTAAATCACCTACAGAACAATCACTGTCCAATTATTAAAGGACTGACCGTAAATCACCTACAGAACAATCACTGTCCAATTATTAAAGGACTGACCGTAAATCACCGACAGAAAAATCACTGTCCAATTATTAAAGGACTGACCGTAAATCAACGACAGAACAATCACTGTCCAATTATTAAAGGACTGACCGTAAATCACCGACAGAACAATCACTATCCAATTATTAAAGGACTGACTGTAAATCACCTACAGAACAATCACTGTCCAATTATTAAAGGACTGACCGTAACTCTCCGACAGAACCATCACTGTCCAATTATTAAAGGACTGACCGTAAATCACCTACAGAACAATCACTATCCAATTATTAAAGGACTGACCGTAAATCACCTACAGAACAATCACTGTCCAATTATTAAAGGACTGACCGTAAATCACCGACAGAACTATCACTGTCCAATTATTAAAGGACTGACCGTAAATCACCTACAGAACAATCACTGTCCAATTATTAATGGACTGACCGTAAATCACCTACAGAACAATCACTGTCCAATTATTAAAGGACTGACCATAAATCACCTACAAAACAATCACTGTCCAATTATTAAAGGACTGACCATAAATCACCTACAGAACAATCACTGTCCAATTATTAAAGGACTGACCGTAAATAACCTACAGAACAATCACTATCCAATTATTAAAGGACTGACCGTAAATCACCTACAGAACAATCACTGTCCAATTATTAAATGACTGACCGTATATCACCTACAGAACAATCACTGTCCAATTATTAAATGACTGACCGTAAATCACCTACAGAACAATCACTGTCCAATTATTAAAGGACTGACCGTAAATCACCTACAGAACAATCACTATCCAATTATTAAAGGACTGACCATAAATCACCTACAGAACAATCACTGTCCAATTATTAAAGGACTGACCGTAAATAACCTACAGAACAATCACTATCCAATTATTAAAGGACTGACCGTAAATCACCTACAGAACAATCACTGTCCAATTATTAAAGGACTGACCGTAAATCACCGGCAGATCAATCACTATCCAATTATTAAAGGACTGACCATAAATCACCTACAGAACAATCACTGTCCAATTATTAAATGACTGACCGTAAATAACCTACAGAACAATCACTATCCAATTATTAAAGGACTGACCGTAAATCATCTACAGAACAATCACTGTCCAATTATTAAATGACTGACCGTAAATCACCTACAGAACAAACACTCTCCAATTATTAAAGGACGGACCGTAACTCACCTACAGAACAATCAATGTCCAATTATTAAAGGACTGACCGTAAATCACCTACAGAACAATCACTGTCCAATTATTAAATGACTGACCATAAATTACCTACAGAACAATCACTGTCCAATTAATAAAGGACTGACCGTCAATCACCTACAGAACAATCACTGTCCAATTATTAAAGGCCTGACCGTAAGTCACCTACAGAACAATCACTGTCCAATTATTAAAGGACTGACTGTAAATCACCTACAGAACAATCACTGTCCAATTATTAAAGGACTGACCGTAAATCACCTACAGAACAATCACTGTCCAATTATTAAAGGACTGACCGTAAATCACCTACAGAACAATCACTGTCCAATTATTAAAGGACTGACCGTAAATCACCTACAGAACAATCACTGTCCAATTATTAAAGGACTGACCGGAAATCACCTACAGAACAATCACTGTCCAATTATTAAAGGACTGACCGTAAATCACCTACAGAACAATCACTGTCCAATTATTAAACGACTGACCGTAAATCACCGACAGAACAATCAGTGTCCAATTATTAAAGAACTGACCGTAAATCACCTACAGAACAATCACTGTCCAATTATTGAAGAACTGACCGTAAATCACCTGCAGAACAATCACTGTCCAATTATTAAAGAACTGACCGTAAATCACCTACAGAACAATCACTGTTCAATTATTAAAGGACTGACCGTAAATCACCTGCAGAACAATCACTATCCAATTATTAAAGGACTGACCGTAAATCATCTACAGAACAATCACTGTCCAATTATTAAATGACTGACCGTAAATCACCTACAGAACAAACACTGTCCAATTATTAAAGGACGGACCGTAACTCACCTACAGAACAATCAATGTCCAATTATTAAAGGACTGACCGTAAATCACCTACAGAACAATCACTGTCCAATTATTAAATGACTGACCATAAATTACCTACAGAACAATCACTGTCCAATTAATAAAGGACTGACCGTCAATCACCTACAGAACAATCACTGTCCAATTATTAAAGGCCTGACCGTAAGTCACCTACAGAACAATCACTGTCCAATTATTAAAGGACTGACTGTAAATCACCTACAGAACAATCACTGTCCAATTATTAAAGGACTGACCGTAAATCACCTACAGAACAATCACTGTCCAATTATTAAAGGACTGACCGTAAATCACCTACAGAACAATCACTGTCCAATTATTAAAGGACTGACCGTAAATCACCTACAGAACAATCACTGTCCAATTATTAAAGGACTGACCGGAAATCACCTACAGAACAATCACTGTCCAATTATTAAAGGACTGACCGTAAATCACCTACAGAACAATCACTGTCCAATTATTAAACGACTGACCGTAAATCACCGACAGAACAATCAGTGTCCAATTATTAAAGAACTGACCGTAAATCACCTACAGAACAATCACTGTCCAATTATTGAAGAACTGACCGTAAATCACCTGCAGAACAATCACTGTCCAATTATTAAAGAACTGACCGTAAATCACCTACAGAACAATCACTGTTCAATTATTAAAGGACTGACCATAACTCACCTACAGAACAATCACTGTCCAATTATTAAAGGACTGACCGTAAATCACCTACAGAACAATCACTGTCCAATTATTAAATGACTGACCGTATATCACCTACTGAACAAACACTGTCCAATTATTAAAGGACTGACCGTAAATCACCTACAGAACAATCACTGTCCAATTATTAAATGACTGACCGTAAATCACCTACAGAACAATCACTGTCCAATTATTAAAGGATGACCGTAAATCACCTACAGAACAATCACTATCCAATTATTAAAGGACTGACCATAAATCACCTACAGAACAATCACTGTCCAATTATTAAAGGACTGACCGTAAATAACCTACAGAACAGTCACTATCCAATTATTAAAGGACTGACCGTAAATCACCTACAGAACAATCACTGTCCAAGTATTAAAGGACTGACCGTAAATCACCTACAGAACAATCACTATCCAATTATTAAAGGACTGACCATAAATCACCTACAGAACAATCACTGTCCAATTATTAAAGGACTGACCGTAAATAACCTACAGAACAATCACTATCCAATTATTAAAGGACTGACCGTAAATCACCTACAGAACAATCACTGTCCAATTATTAAATGACTGACCGTAAATCACCTACAGAACAAACACTGTCCAATTATTAAAGGACGGACCGTAAATCACCTACAGAACAATCACTGTCCAATTATTAAATGACTGACCGTAAATCACCTACAGAACAATCACTGTCCAATTATTAAATGACTGACCGTAAATTACCTAGAGAACAATCACAGTCCAATTAATAAAGGACTGACTGTCAATCACCTACAGAACAATCACTGTCCAATTATTAAAGGCCTGACCGTAAATCACCTACAGAACAATCACTGTCCAATTATTAAAGGACTGACCGTAAATCACCTACAGAACAATCACTGTCCAATTATTAAAGGACTGACCGTAAATCACCAGCAGAACAATCACTGCCCAATTTTAAAAGGACTGACTGTAAAACACCTACAGAACAATCACTGTCCAATTATTAAAGGACTGACCGTAAATCACCTACAGAACAATCACTGTCCAATTATTAAAGGACTGACCGTAAATCACCTCCAGAACAATCACTGTCCAATTATTAAAGGACTGACGGTAAATTACCTACAGAACAATCACTGTCCAATTATTAAAGGACTGACCGTAAGTCACCGACAGAACAATCACTGTCCAATTATTAAAGGAGTGACCGTAAATCACCTACAGAACAATCACTGTCCAATTATTAAAGGAGTGACCATAAATCACCTACAGAACAATCACTGTCCAATTATTAAAGGACTGACCGTAAATCACCTACAGAACAATCACTGTCCAATTACTAAAGGACTGACCGTAAATCACCTACAGAACAATCACTGTCCAATTATGAAAGGACTGACCGTAAATCACCTCCAGAACAATCACTGTCCAATTATTAAAGGACTGACCGTAAATTACCTACAGAACAATCACTGTCCAATTATTAAAGGACTGACCGTAAGTCACCGACAGAACAATCACTGTCCAATTATTAAAGGAGTGACCATAAATCACCTACAGAACAATCACTGTCCAATTATTAAAGGACTGATCGTAAATCACCTACAGAACAATCACTATCCAATTATTAAAGGACTGACCGTAAATCACCTTCAGAACAATCACGATCCAATTATTAAAGGACTGACCGTAAATCACCTACAGAACAATCATTGTCCAATTATTAAAGGACTGACCGTAAATCACCTACAGAACAACCACTGTCCAATTATTAAAGGACTGACCGGAAATCACCGACAGAACAATCATTGTACAATGATTAAAGGACTGACCGTAAATCACCTACAGAACAATCACTGTCCAATCATTAAAGGACTGACAGTAAATCACCTACAGAATAATCACTATCCAATTATTAAAGGACTGACCGGAAATCACCTACGGAACAATCACCTACGGAACAATCACTGTCCAATCATTAAAGGACTGACAGTAAATCACCTACAGAACAATCACTGTCCAATCATTAAACGACTGACAGTAAATCACCTACAGAACAATCACTATCCAATTATTAAAGGACTGACCGGAAATCACCAACAGAACAATCACTGTCCAATTATTAAAGGACTGACTGTAAATCACCTACAGAACAATCACTGTCCAATTATTAAAGGACTGACCGTAAATCACCTACAGAACAATCACTGTCCAATTATAAAAGGACTGACCGGAAATCTCCTACGGAACAATCACTATCCAATTATTAAAGGACTGACTGTAAATCACCTACAGAACAATCACTGTCCAATTATTAAAGGACTGACCGTAAATCACCTACAGAACAATCACTGTCCAATTATTAAAGGACTGTCTGTAAATCACCTACAGAACAATCACAATCCAATTATTAAAGGACTGACCGTAAATCACCTACAGAACAATCACTGTCCAATTATTAAAGGACTGACCGGAAATCACCTACGGAGCAATCACTGTCCAATTATTAAAGGACTGACAGTAAATCAACTACAGAACAATCACTGTCCAATTATTAAAGGACTGACCGGAAATCACCTACAGAACAATCACTGTCCAATTATTAAAGGACTGACCGTAAATCACCTACAGAACAATCACTGTCCAATTATTAAAGGACTGACCGTAAATCACCTACAGAACAATCACTGTCCAATTATTAAAGGACTGACCGTAAATCACCTACAGAACAATCACTGTCCAATTATTAAAGGACTGACCGTAAATCACCGACAGAACAATCACTGTCCAATTATTAAAGGACTGACCGTAAATCACCTACACAACAATCACTGTCCAATTATTAAAGGACGAACCGTAAATCACCGACAGAACAATCACTGTCCAATTATTAAAGAACTGACCGTAAATCACCTACAGAACAATCGCTGTCCAATTATTAAAGAACTGACCGTAAATCACCTACAGAACAATCACTGTCCAATTATTGAAGAACTGACCGTAAATCACCTGCAGAACAATCACTGTCCAATTATTAAAGAACTGACCGTAAATCACCTACAGAACAATCACTGTTCAATTATTAAAGGACTGACCGTAAATCACCTACAGAACAATCACTGTCCAATTATTAAAGGACTGACCGTAAATCTCCTACAGAACAATCACTGCCCAATTATTAAAGAACTGACCGTAAATCACCTACAGAACAATCACTGTCCAATTATTAAAGGACTGACCGTAAATCACCTACAGAACAGTCACTGTCCAATTATTAAAGGACTGACCGTAAATCACCTGCAGAACAATCACTGCCCAATTAATAAAGGACTGTCCGTAAATCACCAACAGAACAATCACTGTCCAATTATTAAAGGACTGACCGTAAATCACCTACAGAACAATCACTGTCCAATTATTAAAGGACTGACCGCAAATCACCAGCAGAACAATCACTGCCCAATTTTAAAGGACTGACCGTAAAACACCTACAGAACAATCACTGTCCCAATTTTAAAGGACTGACCGTAAAACACCTACAGAACAATCACTGTCCAATTATTAAAGGACTGACCGTAAATCACCTACAGAACAATCACTATCCAATTATTAAAGGACTGACCGTAAATCACCTACAGAACAATCACTGTCCAATTATTAAAGGACTGACCGTAAATCACCTACAGAACAATCACTGTCCAATTATTAAAGGACTGACCGTAAATCTCCAACAGAACAATCACTGTCCAATTATTAAAGGACTGACCGTAAATCACCTACACAACAATCACTGTCCAATTATTAAAGGACTGACCGTAATTCACCTACAGAACAATCACTGTCCAATTATTAAAGGACTGACCGTAAATCACCTACAGAACAATCACTGTCCTATTATTAAAGGGCTGACTGTAAATCTCCTACAGAACAATCACTGTCCAATTATTAAAGGACTGACCGTAAATCACCTACAGAACAATCACTGTCCAATTATTAAAGGACTGACCGTAAATCACCTACAGAACAATCACTGTCCAATTATTAAAGGACTGACCGTAAATCACCTACAGAACAATCACTGCCCAATTATTAAAGGACTGACCGTAAATCACCTACAGAACAATCACTGTCCAATTATTAAAGGACTGACCGTAAATCACCTACAGAACAATCACTATCCAATTATTAAAGGACTGACCGTAAATCACCTACAGAACAATCACTGTCCAATTATTAAAAGACTGACCGTAAATCACCTACAGAACAATCACTGTCCAATTATTAAAGGACTGACCGTAAATCACCTACAGAACAATCACTGTCCCAATTTTAAAGGAATGACCGTAAAACACCTACAGAACAATCACTGTCCAATTATTAAAGGACTGACCGTAAATCACCTACAGAACAATCACTGTCCAATTATTAAAGGACTGAGCGTAAATCACCTACAGAACAATCACTGTCCAATTATTAAAGGACTGACCGTAAATCACCTACAGAACAATCACTGTCCAATTATTAAAGGACTGACCGTAAATCACCGACAGAAAAATCACTGTCCAATTATTAAAGGACTGACCGTAAATCAACGACAGAACAATCACTGTCCAATTATTAAAGGACTGACCGTAAATCACCGACAGAACAATCACTATCCAATTATTAAAGGACTGACTGTAAATCACCTACAGAACAATCACTGTCCAATTATTAAAGGACTGACCGTAACTCTCCGACAGAACCATCACTGTCCAATTATTAAAGGACTGACCGTAAATCACCTACAGAACAATCACTATCCAATTATTAAAGGACTGACCGTAAATCACCTACAGAACAATCACTGTCCAATTATTAAAGGACTGACCGTAAATCACCGACAGAACTATCACTGTCCAATTATTAAAGGACTGACCGTAAATCACCTACAGAACAATCACTGTCCAATTATTAATGGACTGACCGTAAATCACCTACAGAACAATCACTGTCCAATTATTAAAGGACTGACCATAAATCACCTACAAAACAATCACTGTCCAATTATTAAAGGACTGACCATAAATCACCTACAGAACAATCACTGTCCAATTATTAAAGGACTGACCGTAAATAACCTACAGAACAATCACTATCCAATTATTAAAGGACTGACCGTAAATCACCTACAGAACAATCACTGTCCAATTATTAAATGACTGACCGTATATCACCTACAGAACAATCACTGTCCAATTATTAAATGACTGACCGTAAATCACCTACAGAACAATCACTGTCCAATTATTAAAGGACTGACCGTAAATCACCTACAGAACAATCACTATCCAATTATTAAAGGACTGACCATAAATCACCTACAGAACAATCACTGTCCAATTATTAAAGGACTGACCGTAAATAACCTACAGAACAATCACTATCCAATTATTAAAGGACTGACCGTAAATCACCTACAGAACAATCACTGTCCAATTATTAAAGGACTGACCGTAAATCACCGGCAGAACAATCACTATCCAATTATTAAAGGACTGACCATAAATCACCTACAGAACAATCACTGTCCAATTATTAAATGACTGACCGTAAATAACCTACAGAACAATCACTATCCAATTATTAAAGGACTGACCGTAAATCATCTACAGAACAATCACTGTCCAATTATTAAATGACTGACCGTAAATCACCTACAGAACAAACACTCTCCAATTATTAAAGGACGGACCGTAACTCACCTACAGAACAATCAATGTCCAATTATTAAAGGACTGACCGTAAATCACCTACAGAACAATCACTGTCCAATTATTAAATGACTGACCATAAATTACCTACAGAACAATCACTGTCCAATTAATAAAGGACTGACCGTCAATCACCTACAGAACAATCACTGTCCAATTATTAAAGGCCTGACCGTAAGTCACCTACAGAACAATCACTGTCCAATTATTAAAGGACTGACTGTAAATCACCTACAGAACAATCACTGTCCAATTATTAAAGGACTGACCGTAAATCACCTACAGAACAATCACTGTCCAATTATTAAAGGACTGACCGTAAATCACCTACAGAACAATCACTGTCCAATTATTAAAGGACTGACCGTAAATCACCTACAGAACAATCACTGTCCAATTATTAAAGGACTGACCGGAAATCACCTACAGAACAATCACTGTCCAATTATTAAAGGACTGACCGTAAATCACCTACAGAACAATAACTGTCCAATTATTAAACGACTGACCGTAAATCACCGACAGAACAATCAGTGTCCAATTATTAAAGAACTGACCGTAAATCACCTACAGAACAATCACTGTCCAATTATTGAAGAACTGACCGTAAATCACCTGCAGAACAATCACTGTCCAATTATTAAAGAACTGACCGTAAATCACCTACAGAACAATCACTGTTCAATTATTAAAGGACTGACCGTAAATCACCTGCAGAACAATCACTATCCAATTATTAAAGGACTGACCGTAAATCATCTACAGAACAATCACTGTCCAATTATTAAATGACTGACCGTAAATCACCTACAGAACAAACACTGTCCAATTATTAAAGGACGGACCGTAACTCACCTACAGAACAATCAATGTCCAATTATTAAAGGACTGACCGTAAATCACCTACAGAACAATCACTGTCCAATTATTAAATGACTGACCATAAATTACCTACAGAACAATCACTGTCCAATTAATAAAGGACTGACCGTCAATCACCTACAGAACAATCACTGTCCAATTATTAAAGGCCTGACCGTAAGTCACCTACAGAACAATCACTGTCCAATTATTAAAGGACTGACTGTAAATCACCTACAGAACAATCACTGTCCAATTATTAAAGGACTGACCGTAAATCACCTACAGAACAATCACTGTCCAATTATTAAAGGACTGACCGTAAATCACCTACAGAACAATCACTGTCCAATTATTAAAGGACTGACCGTAAATCACCTACAGAACAATCACTGTCCAATTATTAAAGGACTGACCGGAAATCACCTACAGAACAATCACTGTCCAATTATTAAAGGACTGACCGTAAATCACCTACAGAACAATCACTGTCCAATTATTAAACGACTGACCGTAAATCACCGACAGAACAATCAGTGTCCAATTATTAAAGAACTGACCGTAAATCACCTACAGAACAATCACTGTCCAATTATTGAAGAACTGACCGTAAATCACCTGCAGAACAATCACTGTCCAATTATTAAAGAACTGACCGTAAATCACCTACAGAACAATCACTGTTCAATTATTAAAGGACTGACCATAACTCACCTACAGAACAATCACTGTCCAATTATTAAAGGACTGACCGTAAATCACCTACAGAACAATCACTGTCCAATTATTAAATGACTGACCGTATATCACCTACTGAACAAACACTGTCCAATTATTAAAGGACTGACCGTAAATCACCTACAGAACAATCACTGTCCAATTATTAAATGACTGACCGTAAATCACCTACAGAACAATCACTGTCCAATTATTAAAGGATGACCGTAAATCACCTACAGAACAATCACTATCCAATTATTAAAGGACTGACCATAAATCACCTACAGAACAATCACTGTCCAATTATTAAAGGACTGACCGTAAATAACCTACAGAACAGTCACTATCCAATTATTAAAGGACTGACCGTAAATCACCTACAGAACAATCACTGTCCAAGTATTAAAGGACTGACCGTAAATCACCTACAGAACAATCACTATCCAATTATTAAAGGACTGACCATAAATCACCTACAGAACAATCACTGTCCAATTATTAAAGGACTGACCGTAAATAACCTACAGAACAATCACTATCCAATTATTAAAGGACTGACCGTAAATCACCTACAGAACAATCACTGTCCAATTATTAAATGACTGACCGTAAATCACCTACAGAACAAACACTGTCCAATTATTAAAGGACTGACCGTAAATCACCTACAGAACAATCACTGTCCAATTATTAAAGGACTGACCGTAAATCACCTACAGAACAATCACTGTCCAATTATTAAAGGACTGACCGTAAATCACCTACAGAACAATCACTGTCCAATTATTAAAGGACTTACCGTAAATCACCGACAGAACAATCACTGTTCAATTATTAAAGGACTGACCGTAAATCACCTACAGAACAATCACTGTCCAATTATTAAATGACTGACCGTAAATCACCTACAGAACAATCACTGTCCAATTATTAAAGGACTGACCGTAAATCACCTACAGAACAATCACTGACCAATTATTAAAGGACTGACCGTAAATCACCTACAGAACAATCACTGTCCAATTATTAAAGTACTGACCATAAATTACCTACAGAACAATCACTGTCCAATTAATAAAGGACTGACCGTCAATCACCTACAGAACAATCACTGTCCAATTATTAAAGGCCTGACCGTAAATCACCTACAGAACAATCACTGTCCAATTATTAAAGGACTGACCGTAAATCACCAACAGAACAATCACTGTCCAATTATTAAAGGACTGACCGGAAATCACCTACAGAACAATCACTGTCCAATTATTAAAGTACTGACCGTAAATCACCTACAGAACAATCACTGTCCAATTATTAAAGGACTGACCGTAAATCACCTACAGAACAATCACTGTCCAATTATTAAAGGACTGACAGTAAATCAACTACAGAACAATCACTGTCCAATTATTAAAGGACTGACCGGAAATCACCTACAGAACAATCACTGTCCAATTATTAAAGGACTGACCGTAAATCACCTACACAACAATCACTGTCCAATTATTAAAGGACTAACCGTAAATCACCGACAGAACAATCACTGTCCAATTATTAAAGAACTGACCGTAAATCACCTACAGAACAATCGCTGTCCAATTATTAAAGAACTGACCGTAAATCACCTACAGAACAATCACTGTCCAATTATTGAAGAACTGACCGTAAATCACCTGCAGAACAATCACTGTCCAATTATTAAAGAACTGACCGTAAATCACCTACAGAACAATCACTGTTCAATTATTAAAGGACTGACCGTAAATCACCTACAGAACAATCACTGTCCAATTATTAAAGGACTGACCGTAAATCTCCTACAGAACAATCACTGCCCAATTATTAAAGAACTGACCGTAAATCACCTACAGAACAATCACTGTCCAATTATTAAAGGACTGACCGTAAATCACCTACAGAACAGTCACTGTCCAATTATTAAAGGACTGACCGTAAATCACCTGCAGAACAATGACTGCCCAATTAATAAAGGACTGTCCGTAAATCACCAACAGAACAATCACTGTCCAATTATTAAAGGACTGACCGTAAATCACCTACAGAACAATCACTGTCCAATTATTAAAGGACTGACCTTAAATCACCTGCAGAACAATCACTGCCCAATTATTAAAGGACTGACCGCAAATCACCAGCAGAACAATCACTGCCCAATTTTAAAGGACTGACCGTAAAACACCTACAGAACAATCACTGTCCCAATTTTAAAGGACTGACCGTAAAACACCTACAGAACAATCACTGTCCAATTATTAAAGGACTGACCGTAAATCACCTACAGAACAATCACTATCCAATTATTAAAGGACTGACCGTAAATCACCTACAGAACAATCACTGTCCAATTATTAAAGGACTGACCGTAAATCACCTACAGAACAATCACTGTCCAATTATTAAAGGACTGACCGTAAATCTCCAACAGAGCAATCACTGTCCAATTATTAAAGGACTGACCGTAAATCACCTACACAACAATCACTGTCCAATTATTAAAGGACTGACCGTAATTCACCTACAGAACAATCACTGTCCAATTATTAAAGGACTGACCGTAAATCACCTACAGAACAATCACTGTCCTATTATTAAAGGGCTGACTGTAAATCTCCTACAGAACAATCACTGTCCAATTATTAAAGGACTGACCGTAAATCACCTACAGAACAATCACTGTCCAATTATTAAAGGACTGACCGTAAATCACCTACAGAACAATCACTGTCCAATTATTAAAGGACTGACCGTAAATCACCTACAGAACAATCACTGCCCAATTATTAAAGGACTGACCGTAAATCACCTACAGAACAATCACTGTCCAATTATTAAAGGACTGACCGTAAATCACCTACAGAACAATCACTATCCAATTATTAAAGGACTGACCGTAAATCACCTACAGAACAATCACTGTCCAATTATTAAAAGACTGACCGTAAATCACCTACAGAACAATCACTGTCCAATTATTAAAGGACTGACCGTAAATCACCTACAGAACAATCACTGTCCCAATTTTAAAGGAATGACCGTAAAACACCTACAGAACAATCACTGTCCAATTATTAAAGGACTGAGCGTAAATCACCTACAGAACAATCACTGTCCAATTATTAAAGGACTGACCGT
The DNA here is from genome assembly GCF_036365525.1 of Heterodontus francisci. Taxonomy (NCBI): domain Eukaryota; kingdom Metazoa; phylum Chordata; class Chondrichthyes; order Heterodontiformes; family Heterodontidae; genus Heterodontus; species Heterodontus francisci. The sequence continues at coordinate 406,180 of NW_027141284.1, read as the reverse complement.
AAATCACCTACAGAACAATCACTGTCCAATTATTAAAGGACTGACCGTAAATCACCGACAGAAAAATCACTGTCCAATTATTAAAGGACTGACCGTAAATCAACGACAGAACAATCACTGTCCAATTATTAAAGGACTGACCGTAAATCACCGACAGAACAATCACTATCCAATTATTAAAGGACTGACTGTAAATCACCTACAGAACAATCACTGTCCAATTATTAAAGGACTGACAGTAACTCTCCGACAGAACCATCACTGTCCAATTATTAAAGGACTGACCGTAAATCACCGACAGAACTATCACTGTCCAATTATTAAAGGACTGACCGTAAATCACGTACAGAACAATCACTGTCCAATTATTAATGGACTGACCGTAAATCACCTACAGAACAATCACTGTCCAATTATTAAAGGACTGACCATAAATCACCTACAAAACAATCACTGTCCAATTATTAAAGGACTGACCATAAATCACCTACAGAACAATCACTGTCCAATTATTAAAGGACTGACCGTAAATAACCTACAGAACAATCACTATCCAATTATTAAAGGACTGACCGTAAATCACCTACAGAACAATCACTGTCCAATTATTAAATGACTGACCGTATATCACCTACAGAACAATCACTGTCCAATTATTAAATGACTGACCGTAAATCACCTACAGAACAATCACTGTCCAATTATTAAAGGACTGACCGTAAATCACCTACAGAACAATCACTATCCAATTATTAAAGGACTGACCATAAATCACCTACAGAACAATCACTGTCCAATTATTAAAGGACTGACCGTAAATAACCTACAGAACAATCACTATCCAATTATTAAAGGACTGACCGTAAATCACCTACAGAACAATCACTGTCCAATTATTAAAGGACTGACCGTAAATCACCGGCAGAACAATCACTATCCAATTATTAAAGGACTGACCATAAATCACCTACAGAACAATCACTGTCCAATTATTAAATGACTGACCGTAAATAACCTACAGAACAATCACTATCCAATTATTAAAGGACTGACCGTAAATCATCTACAGAACAATCACTGTCCAATTATTAAATGACTGACCGTAAATCACCTACAGAACAAACACTGTCCAATTATTAAAGGACGGACCGTAACTCACCTACAGAACAATCAATGTCCAATTATTAAAGGACTGACCGTAAATCACCTACAGAACAATCACTGTCCAATTATTAAATGACTGACCATAAATTACCTACAGAACAATCACTGTCCAATTAATAAAGGACTGACCGTCAATCACCTACAGAACAATCACTGTCCAATTATTAAAGGCCTGACCGTAAATCACCCACAGAACAATCACTGTCCAATTATTAAAGGACTGACTGTAAATCACCTACAGAACAATCACTGTCCAATTATTAAAGGACTGACCGTAAATCACCTACAGAACAATCACTGTCCAATTATTAAACGACTGACCGTAAATCACCGACAGAACAATCAGTGTCCAATTATTAAAGAACTGACCGTAAATCACCTACAGAACAATCACTGTCCAATTATTAAAGAACTGACCGTAAATCACCTGCAGAACAATCACTGTCCAATTCTTAAAGAACTGACCGTAAATCACCTACAGAACAATCACTGTCCAATTATTAAAGGACTGACCGTAAATCACCTACAGAACAATCACTGTCCAATTATTAAAGGACTGACCGTAAATCACCTGCAGAACAATCACTGCCCAATTATTAAAGGACTGACCGTAAATCACCTACAGAACAATCACTGTCCAATTATTAAAGGACTGACCGTAAATCACCTACAGAACAATCACTGTCCAATTATTAAATGTCTGACCGTAAATCACCTGCAGAACAATCACTGCCCAATTATTAAAGGACTGACCGTAAATCACCTACAGAACAATCACTGTCCAATTATTAAAGGACTGACCGTAAATCACCTACAGAACAATCACTGTCCAATTATTAAAGGACTGACCGTAAATCAGCTTTGTAATATCACCCGTCTGCCTCAGCTCATTTGCTGCATAAACCCTCATCTGTGCCGTTGTTAACATAGAAAATAGGTGCAGGAGTAGGCCATTCGGCCCTTCGAGCCTGCCGTGCCATTCATTATGATCATGGCTGATCGTCCAACTCAGCGACCTGTTTGCGCTTTCCCCCCATTTCCTTTGATCCCTTTCATCCTGAGAGTTATATCTAACTCCTTCTTGAAAACATGCAATGTTTTGGCCTCAACTGCTTTCTGCGGCAGCGAATTCCACAGGCTCACCACTCTCTGGGTGTAGAAATTTTGCATATCAGTCCTGAAAGGTTTACCCCGTATCCTTAGACGACGACCATTGGTTCTGGTCTCCCCGACCATCGGGGACATCCTTCCTGTATCTGCTCTGTCAAGTCCTGTTAGAATTTTATAGGTTCCTATGAGATCCCCATCAATCTTCTGAACTCCAGCGAACCTAATTCTAACCGACTCAATCTCTCCTCATACGTCAGTCCCGCCATCCAGGGAATCAGTCTGGTAAACCTATAGCAATAACATCCTTCCTTAAATAAGGAGACCAAAACTGTACACAATATTCCAGGTGTGGCCTCACCAAGGCCCTGAATAATTGCAACAAGACATCCCTGCTCCTGTACTCGAATCATCTCGCTCTGAAGGCCAACATACTATTTGCCTTCTTTAATGTCCTTTGCTCCTGCATTCTTACCTTCAGTGACTGGTGTACGAGAACACCCAGCTCTCCTTGCATATTCCCCTCTTTCAGTTTATAGCCATTCAGATAACAATCTGCCTTCCTGCTTTTGCTACCAAAGTGATTAACCTCACATTTATCCACATTGTACTGCATCTGCCATGCATTAGCCCACTCACTCAATTTGTCCAAATCACCCTGAAGCCTCTCTGCATCCTCCTCACAACTCACCCTCCCACCCTGTTTCGTGTCATCTGCAAATTTGGAGATATTACATTTAGATCTCTCACCGAATTCAGTAAGATATATTGTGAATAGCTGGGGTCCTATCACCAATCCCTATGGTACCCCACTAGTGACATTAGCAGGTGAATAGCCTGCCATTCGGAATAAAAGACCCATTTATTCCTACTCTTGGGTTTCCTGTCTGCCAACCAATTTTCTATATTTCACAATACACCAGCACCAATCTCATGCGCTTTAATTTTACAGGCTAATGTGTTACGTGGGACTTTGCCGAAAGCCTTCTGAAAGTCCAAATAAACCACACCCACTGGCTCCCCCTCTACTAGTTACATCCTCGAAGAATTCTTGGAGATTTGTCAAGCGTGATTTCCCTTTCGTAAATCCATGCTGACTCTGTCCGATTCAACCACTTTTCTCCAAGTGCTCCTCTATAAAATCTTTGATAATGGACTCTAGAACTTTCCCCACCACCGACGTCAGGCTGACTTGTCGATAATTCCCTGCTTTCTCTCAACCTCCCTGGGGTTACATTAGCTACATTCCAATCGTTAGGAAATGATCCAGAATGTATAGAATTTTGGAAGATGACCACCAATGCATCCATTATTTCTAGGATCACTTCCTTCAGCACTCTGAGATGTAGATTATCAGGCCCTGGGAATTTATCGGCCTTCAATACCATCAATTTCCCCAACACCATTTCTCTACTAATACAGATTTCCTTAAGTTCCTCTCTCTCACTAAACCCCGTGTTCCCCAACATTTCTGGTATGATATTTGTGTGCTTATTTGTGAAGACAGAACCAAAGTATGCATTTAGTTGGTCAGCCATTTCTTTGTTCCCCATAATTAATTCCACTGTTTCTGACGGTAAGGGACCTACATTTGTCTTCATCAATCTTTAAATCTGTTAAATCCACACTTGACTATTCCAGTTCTATCCTGGTCACCCTCCCAGTTATAAACCTCCATAAACCACTGCCCATCCAGAACTCTGCTGCCTGTAAACTAATTCGCACCAAATCCTGATCACCCATCACCCCAAATCCTGATCACCCATCACCCCTGTGCTCACTGATCTACATTAGCTCCGGGACCAGCAGCACCTTAAATTTAATATTTTCATTCTTGTGTTTGAATGTCATCCTCAATTAGTCCCATTGCCCTGTCCATTCCCATATTCCTGCCTTCAAGTCTTTTCTTCAATTCCGATTTAAAAGAAGGCTTCTTTCCCTCTGTTTCGGTCTATGGCAGGTATTCTCAGCTCTGCAGTGTCACTGCGCCCAATGCCATGGACGTTTGGATCCATAAAATGGTATCAGCTGAGCTGCCGGTCACTTCCACTGCTCCATGCTAAGCAGGGCTCTCGTCCCTGTTAACCAAGTATGTGCTGGTAGTGTGCAGAGGGATTTGATCTGACACCAATCAGCCATTCCAGCAGCTTTGATACACGTCTTTGAAACTAAGTGATGGGGGTGTGGTACATTGAGCAGTTTGAGAGGTTGGTGATGTAGGGGGTAGGAGATGCCATGTAGCAATGAATTCACTGACATTCACCACCCGTGTGAGCTCATCAAACTTCTTCTGGCTCTGCTGCCAGGTCCTTGGGGCCATACTTCTTGCATTGACCTCCCTGGCCACCTGCTCCCATTCCCTTCGGAAGACGTTCCTTGAGGGTCTCCGCCCCACCCCACAGAAACATGGCCTCTCTCCTCCGGTCAACCTCCATGACTAAGGCCTCCAGCACGACATCCGTGAACAGCACATCCCTCTCTCTGCCCTCGTATTCCATTTACCTTTTCTCCATTTGCAGCATTCACAGTCAGCAGCAGCCTCCTGTGATTCAGTACAGCTTCCCTTTAAGAGGGACAGACTACCTTTAAGAGCTGAATCCTGGTTGAAGCACGTGCCAGCCTCAAACACAGTTACGTCCCTGTTCAGCTTGCAGACAGACAGCAGCGCGGGTCACCCTAGGCGGTACGTAGAATTCATGCAAATGAGGAGGCAGCAGGAAGTCTGTGTGTCACCTGCCTCAACAGGAATGGGCACGGGCAGATCACGAATCACAGTCCCAACCCCTGAAAACTGGTAGAAACTTCTCTTTAACTCTGTATCTATTTTCCTTTTCTCTTTCACCCTTTCTCCCTCTCTCTCTTTGTCCCTTGTTCATATAATCATAGATTGATGCAGCACAGAATGTCCATTGTATCAGTGCTGTCTCCTTCAAAGAGCTAACTAATTAGTCCCACTCCCTCCTCTTTCCCCAGACTCCTGTTGATTTTTTTTTCCTTGTCAAGTTTTTGTTATATTCCCTTCTGAAAGATATTATTGAATCTGCTTCCACCATGATTTCAGGCATTGAATTCCAGATCCCACCCACAGACCGATAGGACCAAATATCCATGGAAGGGTTATGGCACAAAAGGAGGCTATTCAGCCCAATGTGCCTCGGCTGGCTGAAAAAACTAGCCACCCAATCTAATCCCATCTTCCAGCCGCTGGTCCATGGCCTTGCCAGTTGCAGCACTTCAGGTGTAGGTCCAGGTACCTTTTAAAATCTTTGATGGTTTTTGCCTCCACCACCGTCCTGGCAGTGAATTCCAGACACCCACCACCCTCTGGGTGAAAATGTTTGTCCTCACGTCCCCTTTGATCCGTCTACCAATCAATTAAATCTTTGCTCCCTGGTAATTGACATCTCCAATGGGGGAAACATGTCCTTCCTGACTACTCTACCTGGGCCCCTCATAATTTTGTACACCTCAATCAAGTCACCCCTCAGTCTCCTCTGTTCTAAAGAAAACAATCTTAGCCTGTCCAATCTTTCATCATGGATGCAATTTTCCATCACTGGCAACATTCTTGAAAATCTTCTCTGTACTCTCTCCAAAGCAATTATGTCCTTCCTGTAATGTGGTGACCAGAACTGTACACAATACTCCAGCTGTGGCCTAACCAGTGTTTTATACAATTCCAGAATTACATCCCTCCTTTTGTATTCTATATATCGGCCAGTAAAGGAAAGCATTCCATATGCCTTCTTCACCACTCTGTCTACCTGTCTTGCCACCTTCCAGGAACTGTGGACAAACACTCCAAGGTCTCTAACATCTTCTACCCCTTTCACTATCCTCCTGTCTGTTGTGTATTCCTTCGCTTTATTTGCCCTTCCCAACTGCATTACCTCACAGTTCCCCAGATTGACTTCCATTTGCCACTTTTTCGCCCACTCAACCAAACCATTTAAACCATTGATATCATTCTGGAGTCCACAGCTATCCTCTTCACTATCAACTACATGACCAATTTTTGTGTCATCAGCAAATTTTCCAATCATGCCTCCCACATTTAAGTCCAAAGCATTAATATCTATCACAAATTGCAAGGGACCCAACACTGAGACCTGGGAACGCCACTAGACACCGCTTTCCATTCACAAGAAACATCTGTCGACCATTACCCTTTGTTTCCTGACATTGGGCCAATTTTGGATCCGACTTGCCACATTCCCCTGTATCTCATGAGCTTTCACTGTTCTGATCAGTCTGCCATGTGGGACCTTGTCAAACGCCTTACTAAAGTCCATGTAGACCACATCCACTGCACTACCTTTATCAATCCTTTTTGCTCCTTCCTCAAAAAACTTAGTTATGTTAGTAAGACAAGACCCTCCCTTAACAAATCCATGCTGACTATCCCTGATTAATCTTTGCCTTTCTAAGTGACAGTTTATCGTAGCTCTGAGAATTGATTCTAATAATTTGCCCACCGATGTCCGGCACAATGGCGCAGTGGTTAGCACCGCAGCCTCACAGCTCCAGGGACCCGGGTTCGATTCCAGGTACTGCCTGTGTGGTGTTTGCAAGTTCTCCCTGTGTCTGCGTGTGTTTTCACCGGGTGCTCCGGTTTCCTCCCACAAGCCAAAAGACTTGCAGGTTGATAGGTAAATTGGCCATTATAAATTGTCACTAGTGTAGGTAGGTGGTAGGGAAATATAGGGACATTTGGGGATGTTTGGTAGGAATATGGGATTAGTGTAGGATTAGTATAAATGGGGGGTTGATGTTCGGCACAGACTTGGTGGGCCGAAGGGCCTGTTTCAGTGCTGTATCTCTAATCTAATCTAAAGGCCTGCTCGGGTCTGGAAATAAAACCGACTAAACCTCACAGAACCACATTGGACCCGAGTCCGAGCCGGCCCGAGCCTGACCCGACCATATTGCACTCACTGTACTTCGCACTTTTGGATTGAATGGAAGGAAGCTGCATCATGAGCGCCGTGACATCATAGAAACACTCACTTTCTCACTGCGCAGACTCACCGTCTGTTGAGTCCAGCTGCACGTTTCCCTCCTTGACGTCACAGACTCCCAGCTCTGGCAGGCTTTTCAAATGTTGATGCTTACTTACTCAACTTCTCTTTCCTTCCCAGCCGAGCAAAAGGTAGTACTGTATGTGTCCGACCCAACCCGAGCCCGAAAACCGGATCAGGAAGAGCGATCCGACCCGAACCCGACATATGACGTCGGGTCTCATCGGGTTTGTGTCGGGTAGCGGGCCTTTCGGTCAGACTGACCAGCCTATAATTATTTGGCCTAACCTTTGCACTATGTTTAAACACTGGCACTATGTTCACAGACCTCCAATCGTCTAATGCCTCGCCTGTATCTAGTGAGAATGAGAAGATGATCCTCAGAGTATCTGCTATTTCCTCCCTCGCTTCCTTTAACAGCCCGGGATACCATCCATCCTGCCCTGGCGATTTATCCACTTTCAAGGATTTCAGACCCTCGAGTAATTCCTCTCTCATTATGCTGATTGTATCTAATATTTCACACTCCTCCTCTTTAATTACAATGTCTACATCATCCCTTTACTTTGTGAAGACGGAGACATAAAATCCATTAAGGACCCTGCCAACATCTTTTGCAACCATGCACAAACTACCTTGTACATCTCTGATATGTCCTCCCCTTTCCTTAGTTATCCTTTTATTCTTAATGTACTGATCAACCATCTTTGGGTTTTCCTTGATTTTATCTGCCAATATTTTTTCATGCCCTCTCTTTGCTTTTCTAATTTCCTTTCTTTACTTCACCCCTGCACTTTCTTTACTCCTCTCAGCTTTCTAAATTATTATTTGTTTGTGACTGTCATAAGCTTTATTTTTCTGATTTATGTTTCTGTATGTTTCTAGACAACCGGGGGCTCTAAATTTGGCAACTCACTGTGTCAGAAAATTCTCTTCAATTTGTCTCTGGTTCTTTGCCAATTACCTTAAATCTGCATATTTTTAATGATGTTGTGAGCACAGTCCTAGCAATTACAGACCAATTAGTTTAACATCAGTAGAGGGTAATGTTCTGCAAACAATAATTAGAGAAGAAATCAACAGAAACTTGGAGAGGTTTGAGGGAATGAAGGATAGCAAGCACGTGTTTGCAGGAACATAGGAGCAGGAGTAGGCCATTCAGCCCATCGACACTGCTCTGTCATTCAATTAGATCATGGCTAATCATCTACCTAAACGCCACATTCCCGTGCTATCCCTGTATCCCTTGATGTCATTTGTCTCCCGAAATCCATTGATTTCTGTCTTGAACATGCTCAATATTGAGCTTCCACACCCTCTGTGGTAGTGAATTCCAAAGATTTACCACCCTTTGAGTGAAGTTATTCTTCTTCATCTCAGTCTTAATTTGCCTGCCCCTTATTCTGAGTTTATGTCCCCTGGTTGTAGACTCACCAGACAGGGGAAATATCCGATCTGCATCCACCCCATCACCCCCGTAAGAATTTTGTATGAGATCACTGCTCATTTTTTGAAATGCGAGAGAATACAGGCCCATTTTTCTCTATCTCTCCTCATAAGACAATCCTGCCATCCCATGGATATCCTGCTGAACCTCAGTTGCAATCCCTGCATGGCAAATATATCCTTCTGTGCCACGTGCCAGTGAGGCTAGAAATAGGAAGCTCGTGCAGCTAAACACGGAGCTGAACAGCTGGTGTAGAAGGGAGGGTTTCAGATATCTGGACCATTGAGATCTCTTCAGGGACAGATGAGACCTGCACAAGAAGGACGGGTTGCATTTGAACTGGAGGGGCACAAATAACCTGGCTGCAAGGTTTGCTAGCGTCACTCGGGAGGGTTTAAACTAGTGTGGCAGGGGGGTGGGAACCAGAGCAGTAGGACAGCAAGTGAAATAAATGAGGGGGAACTAGGACAGTAAGGACAGTAAGACTAAGAGGAAGAGCAGGCAGGGAGATGTTGCAGAGCACAGCGGGACTGGTGGTCTGAAGTGCAATTCTTTCAATGTGAGAAGTATAACAGGTAAGGCAGATGATCTTAGAGCATGGATTAGTACTTGGAACTATGATGTTGTTGCTATTACAGAGACTTGGTTGAGGGAGGGACAGGATTGGCAGCTAAATATTCCAGGATTTAGAAGCTTCAGGCGGGAACGAGGGGGATGTAAAAGGGGTGGGGGAGTTGCATTACTGGTTAAGGAGAATATCACAGCTGTACTGCGGGAGGACACCACGGAGGGGTCATGAAGCGAGGCAATATGGGTGGAGTTCAGGAATAGGAAAGGTGCAGTCACGATGTTGGGGGTTGACTACTGGTCTCCCAACAGCCAGCGGGAGGTAGAGGAGCAGATATGTAGACAGATTTCGGAAAGATGTAAAGGTAACAGGGTTGTAGTGGTGGGTGATTTTAACTTCCCCGATATTGACTGGGACTAACTTCGTGCTAGGGGCTTGGATGGGGTAGAATTTGTAAGGAACATCCAGGAGGGCTTCTTGAAACAATACGTCGATAGTCCAACTAAGAATGGGGCCGTACTGGACCTGGTATTGGGGAATGAGCCCGGCCAGGTGGTCGAAGTTTCATCGGGGAGCATTTCGGGAACAGTGACCATAATTCCATAAGTTCTAAGGTACTTGTGGATAAGGATAAGAGTAGTCCTCGGCTGCAAGTGCTAAATTGGGGGAAGGCTAATTATAACAATATTAGGCAGGAAGTGAAGAATTTAGATTGGGGACGACTATTTGAGGGTAAATCAACATCTGACATGTGGGAGTCTTTCAATCGTCCGCTGATTAGAATCCAGGACCAACATGTTGCTGTGAGGAAGAAGGATAGGTTTGGCAAGTTTCGGGAAGCTTGGATAACGTGGGATATTGTGAGCCTTGTCAAAAAGAAAAAGGAAGCATTCATAAGAGCTGGAAGACTAGGAACAGACGAATCCCTTGAGGAATATAAAGACAGTAGGAAGGAACTTAAGCAAGGAGTCAGGAGGGCTCAAAGGGGTTATGAGAAGACATTGGCAAACAGGATTAAGGAAAAACCAAAGGCCTTATATACGTATATAAAGAGCAAGAGGGTAACCAGGGAAAGGGTTGGCCCACTCAAGGTCAGAGAAGGGAATCTATGTGTAGAGCCAGAGGAAATGGGTGAGGTACTAAATGAGTACTTTGCATCAGCATTCACCAAGGAGAAGAACTTGGTGGATGATGAGCCGAGGGAAGGGAGTGCAGATAGTCTCATTCATCTCATTATCAAAAAGGAGGATGTGTTGGGTGTCTTGCAAAGCATTAAGGTAGATAAGTCCCCAGGGCCTGGTGGGATCTACCCAGAATACTGAGAGAGGCAAGGGAAGAAATTGCTGGGGCCTTGACAGAAATCTTTGCATCCTCATTGGCTACAGTTGAGGTCCCAGAGGACTGGCGAATAGCCAATGTTGTTCCTTTGTTTAAGAAGGGTAGCAAGGATAATCCAGGAAATTATAGGCCGGTTCGCCTTACATCAGTGGTAGGGAAATTATTAGAGAGGATTCTTCGGGACAGGATTTGCTCCCATTTGGAAACTAATGGACTTATTAGCGAGAGGCAGCATGGTTTTGTGAAGGGGAGGTCGCGTCTCTCTAATTTGATCGTGTTTTTTGAGGAAGTGACGAAGATGGTTGATGAAGGAAGGGCAGTGGATGTTATCTAGATGGACTTCTGTGAGCCTTTGACAAGGTCCCTCATGGCAGACTGGTACAAAAGGTGAAGTCATATGGGATCAGAGGGGAGCTGGCAAGATGGATACATAACTGGCTCAGTCATAGAAGACAGAGGGTGCTTTTCTGAATGGAGGAATGTGACTAGTGGTGTTCCACAGGGATCAGTGCTGGGACCTTTGCTGTTTGTAGTATATATAAATGATTTGGAGGAAAAAGTAGCTGGTCTGATAATTAGTTTGTGGATGACACAAAGGTTGGTGCAGTTGCGGACAGTGATGAGGATTGTCAGAGGATACAGCAGGATATAGATCGGTTGGAGACTTGGGCGGAGAAATGGCAGATGGAGTTTAATCCGGACAAATGTGAGGTAACGCATTTTGGAAGGTCTAACACAGGTGGGAGGTATGCAGTAAATGGCAGAACCCTTAGGAGTATTGACAGGCAAAAAGATCTGAGCGTGCAGATCCACAGGTCACTGAAAGTGGCAACGCAGGTGGATAAGGTAGTCAAGAAGGCATACGGCATGCTTGCCTTCATCGGTCGAAGCACAGAGTATAAAAATAGGCAAGTCATGCTGCAGCTATACAGAACTTTAGTTAGGCCACACTTCGAATATTGTGTGCAATTCTGGTCGCCACACTACCAGAAGGAAGTTGAGGCTTTGGAGAGGGTGCAGAAGAGGTTTACCAGGATGTTGCCTGGTCTGGAGGGCATTAGCTATGAGGAGAGGTTGGATAAACTCGGATTGTTTTCACTGGAAGGACGGAGGTGGAGGGGCGACATGATAGAGGTTTACAAATTTATAAGCGGCAAGGACAGAGTGGATATTCAGAAGTTTTTCCCAGGGTGGAAGAGTCAGTTAAAAGGGGACATAGTTTTAAGGTGAGAGGGGCAAAGTTTAGAGGGGATGTGCGAGGCAAGTTCTTTACACAGAGGGTGGTGAGTGCCTGGAACTTGTTGCCGAGGGAGATGGTGGAAGCAGGTACCATAGCGACGTTTAAGAGGCATCTTGACAAATACATGAATAGGATAGGAATAGAGGGATACGGACCACGGAAGTGCAGAAGGTTTTAGTTTGGGCAGGCATCAACATCGGCACAGGCCTGGAGGACCGAATGGCCTGTTCCTGTGCTGTACTGTTCTTTGTTCTTTGTTGTTTTAGACAAGGAGACCAAGACTGTACGCAATACTCCAGGTGCAGTCTCAGCAAGGCGGGATACAATTGCAGCCAGACATCTTTACTCCTGGATTCAAAACCCATTTGAGATGGAGGCCAACATACCATTTGCCTTCCAAATTGATTGGTGCACCTGCTCATTTTCTTTCAGTGACTCATGCACAAGGAAACACAGGTCTCTTTGAAAATCAACACGTCGCAACCTCTCTCCAGTCCAGAAATATTCTGTCTTTCTGTTTTTGTTTTACCGGAGTGGAGCACTTGATACTTATTCATATTATATTCCAGCTGCCATGTTCTTGCCCACTCACTTAGCCTGTCCAAATCCACTTGAAGCCTCCTTGCATCCTCTTCACAACCTACTTTCCCACCTAGTTTTGTGTCATCAGCAAATTTGTAAGTATTACATTTGGTCCCCAAATTCAAATTATTTGTATAGATTGTGAACAGCAGTGGCCCTAGTACTGATCCTTGTGTTACCCCACTAGTAACATCCTGCCATCCGGAGAATGACCCGTTTATTCCTACTCTCTGTTTTCTGTCTGTTAACCAGTTCTCGATCCATACCAGCATATTGCCCCCAATTCCATGTGCTGTAATTTTATTTACTAATCACCTGTGTGGGACCTTACCAAAATAGGTCCAAATGCACCACACCTGCTGGTTCTCCTTTAGTAATGCAGCAAGTAACATCCTCAAAAAACTTCAACAGGTTTGTTACACAGGTCGGCGCAACATCGATGGCCGAAGGGCCTGTACTGCGCTGTAATGTTCTAAGTCTAATTCTAATTCTAACATAATACCCCTTTCATAAATCCACGTTGACTCTGCCAATTTTACTATTATTTTCGAAGTGTCCAGTTATCACATCCTTGACAGTAGATTCTAACATTTTCCTTATTACTGATGTTAAACTAACAGGCCTGCAGTTCTCATTCTCCCTCTCCCACCCTTCTTAAATAGTGGGGTTACATTTGTTACTTACCAGTCCTCAGGAACTCTTCCCGAATCGAGAAATTTGAACGATTCCCATAAATACATCCACCATCTATAATGCCACCTCCTTTAACACTCTGGGATGTAGCTCATCTGGTCCAGGGATTTATCAGCCTTCAATCCAGTTACATTTTCAAGTACTACCTCTTTGCTAACACTAAATTGACAATTTGCCCCCGTACCTTCATGGTTTCCCTTGTTCAGATTGAACACCCTGGTTTCAGATTTATCACATTCAAATGGAATGTGAAATTCTATCATAATATGGTCATTATTTCCCAAAAGCTCCTTTATAGCAGTGTTATAAACTAATCCTTTCTCGTTACATAAAATAGCCCGATTCTTAGTCCTTCAATGTTCTGCTCCAGAAACCCATCTCGTACACACTCCAGTAAAGGTAGATCATACTTCACTCATTTACTTGATGTTTTCGATCATGTAACAGAGACGGTTGATGAAGGGAATGCCGTGGATTTTGTGTACATGTATTTTAAGAACGTGTTTGATAAGGTACCACGTAAAAGGCTGGTTAGCAAAATTGAGGCTCATGGAATAAGAGGATCATTGTCAAATTGGATTAAGGATAGAAAACAGCGAGTGGTAATAAATGGTTGTTTTGAGGTTTGGAGGATGGTAGACAGTGGGAGTTCCCCAAAGTTCAGTGTTGGGGCCATTGTGATTTTGCGGTACATAAATGACTTAGTTCTTGGAATACAGAGTAGAATCTCCAAATTTGCCAATGCCACCAGCTTCGAGATTTCTGAGCCAGTCCCAACGCTAATCACATGTTTTAGAGTGTACATTCTCTCTCTCCAGCTCTCTGTCACAAAATTCCTATGTAGACTTTGCAATAACCACAGGCATCTGGCCGATTGTAATCTCTCTCTGTCTCCAAATCTCCTACCCATTCCCAGCAAAGATCGCTCAACTGAGTTTGTCATTTCTCACAAACCAAGTGAGCCAAGCCGATGATCCAGATCTCTGTGAACGCTCTCCTACACAACCGTAAGATCTGATCAACGGTCACAGATTAACCAAAAGGAGGGTGAAGAGTCACAAGCAGTTAATTGAGTAATGACAGTTCAAATGCAGCACAAAATCAGATTAGAAACAGGAGACATATGACCTGTAACAGGTGATGGCTTTCTGGCTACAGATTAGTTATTGGAAGTGAGTATGAAAGACGCTATAGCAGGGCACATAGAAAAATTCAAGGTGATCAGGTAGAGTCAACATGGTTTTGTGAAAGGGAAATCATGTTTAACCAATTCATTGGAGTTCTTTGAAGAAGTAACATGTACGGTGGCTAAAGGGGAACCGGTGGATGTACTGTACTTAGATTACCAGCAGGCATTTGATAATGTGTCACATCAAATGTCAATGCGGAAAATAAAAGCTCATGGTTAAGGGGGCAACATATTGGCATGGATAGAAGATTGGCTAGCGAACAGGAAACAGAGCGTAGGCAAGAATTGCTAATTAATATAAACACAAAAAGTGCTGGAACCACTCAGCAGGTCTGGCAGCATCTGTGGAAAGAGAAGCAGAGTTAACGTTTCGGGTCAGTGACCCTTCTTCGGAACTGGAGTATTGTGTACAGTATTGGTCTCCTTATTTAAGGAAGGATGTAAATGCGTTGGAAGCAGTTTAGAGAAGGTTTACTAGACTAATATCTGGAATGGGTGTGCTGTCTTATGCAGAAAGGCTGGAAAGGATCGGCTTACATCAGCTGGAGTTGAGGGAATTAATAGGCGACTTGATAGAAACATATAAGATCCAGAGGGGGGCAGAGCAAGTGAAGGCGACAAAGAGAGAAACAGAAAGAGAGAAAAATGAAGAGCGAGAGAGAGATAGAGCTCAGCTCATCTGCTGCTGAAACCCTCATCCACGCCTTTCTACCTCGAGATTTGACTATTCTAACACACTCCCGGCTGGTCTCCCACATTCTACTCACTGTAACTTTGTGGTCATCCAAAACTCTGCTGACATCTTCTAATTTATACCAAATTCTGTTCACCCAACAACCCTGTGCTCACTGACCTACATTGACTCTTGGTCCAGTAACACTTTAATTTTAATATTCTCAATCGTATGATCAAATCCCTTCATGGCCTCACCGCTCTGATTATCCCAATCCCCTGTCCATTTCCAATATTCCTGAAACTTGTTCATAATAAAGTATTTTTCTAATTCACTTTTTAAAGTGAGTTTGTTTCCCTCTGTCTCTCCCTGACCACACATTTCATCTCTCCAGCTCCACTTGTGCTATGGAAGTTTGGATCAATAAAATGGTGTGAGCTGCACTGCTGGACCAGGCATCCAACTTACAGTTGAGGGGCTTTTGACTTGCTTCTGCTATTGTAAAGTTAGTGGAGGTGCTGTGGATGGTTTTCTGGAGGTTGTGTTGTGAGCTGCTGCAGACATTCAGGGACGGCAGAGGATTTGGTGACCCAACTCTGGACGAGGTATGGGGACTGTAGTTGCAGTGTCTCTGGGTCTGTAACATGACCAACAAATGGAGCAGAGGCTGCAGAGAGGGGAAGCTCTGTAAAGCGGGAGGAGGAGGGGTCTCTGTCCTACCCACCTCGTGTTTTCCAAGAGCAAAAAGAGCAGCGATCCTAATACCGAGTCCTGGGGAACACCACTGTATACTCCCATCGAGTCTGATCAACAACGTTTCACTACTTATCTCTGTTCACTGTTCCTTAGCCAATATTAAATATTGGGAAGACTGAAATCATTGTTTTGACTCCCCACTCCAACTCTGTTCCCTTGCTATTGATTCCATCCCTCTCCCTGGTGACAGTCTGAGATTCAGACAGTCTGTTTGCAACCTTGGTGTCACATTTCGCCACAAAATGAGCTTTAACCTCATTCTCAGGATATAATTACAACCGCCTATTTCCACCTCAGTAACATTACCCGACTTCACCATGTCTCAGTCCATCTGCTGCTGAAACCTCATTCGTGCCTTTGTCACCTCTAGATGTGACTATTACATCTCACTCTTGGCTGATCTCCCACATCTACTCTCTTGTAAACGTGAGGTCATCCAAAAATCTGCTGCCCATGTCTTAGCTTACACCAAGTCCAGTTCATCAACCAAAGACCGACATTGTCTCCCAGTCAAGCAATGTCTTGATTTTAAAATTCTCCACCTTGTTTTGACATCCCTCCATGGCCTCGTCCCTCCCTACCTCTGTTATCTCCTCCAGCACCACAACACACCGAGATATCTGTGCTCCTCTAATTCTGCTCTCTTGTGCATCCCTGATTTTAATCACTGCACCACTGGCGGCCGTGCCTTCAGCTGCCGGGTCCCTAAGCTTTGTAATATCTTCCCTACACCTCTTCGCCTCTCCACATCGCTTTCCTCCTTTCAGACACACCTTAAAACCTACCTCTTTGACTGATCTGTTGGTCATCTGACCTAATATCTCCTGTTGTGTCTCAGCCTTATACTTTGCTTCGTAATGCTCCTGTGAAGCACCTTGGGATGTTTTACAATGTTAAAGGCATTATATAAATATAAGTTGTTGTTGTTGAATTTTGCCAGACATGATTGTCCTTCAGCATATCCATGTTACTAGACAGTTACAAACCAATGGTTTTCCAAGTAACAAATATTTTTCTCCTGGGTTGTCACCTCTAGATTTTTCCCCACTGCTGACACCGGTCTGATTGGTCAATAATTGTAGAGTTTATCCTATCTGTCCTTTTTTCAACAGGTTGTAACATTTGCAACCTCCAGTCCTCTGTCACCACTCCCATATCCAAGGAGAATTGAATGATTCTGGCCAGTGCCTCTGCTATTTCCACCATTCCTTCCCTCAGCAACCCTCATACATCCCATCCAGACTGGGTAAATGTTTTACTTTATTGTGATACAGAAAGTGCTGGATTGAAAGTGGTTAACTGAACCTGTTTGTTCAGTGACTGTAATTAATGTCAGTCTCCATGGATCCTAATTGTGTCACTGGAGGGTTTCCATCTTCTATTAAAACGGGACTCCTTTCAATGTGTGATCCCATACTGTGAGCTGGACCATAACCCCGGCACGAACAGGGATCAGCAGCTCTAGAGAGAGGGAGAGGATGGATCAGAATCTGAGAACAATAGATTGGAATGTTACAACAATGGACAGGAGTTTATCCTGGGATATTTACATTCTTTCTACATATTATGATCGGCTCTCATTAAATGCTCGGATCCATCGCGCACTTAAGATTATTCAATACATTTACTATCCTATCCTCGCTATTGTTGGTATCCCTGGTAAGTCTCTCTCTCTCTCTGTCTAGCTATTAATTCTATAAACCGTTTTTTAACTGCATTACTGCTCCAGTCATTTACTCTGCCCTGCTTACTTCTGTTATTATTCTTGGTGAATCTCTATCTCCAACTATTAGCTCTATAAACCATTGCTAATAGTATTACAGTTCTTGTCATTTACTCTCTCATCATTTCTTCTGCTGCTGTTTCTATTTCCAGCCAGGAGATCTGTCAACCCTGTTTCACTGAAATACGGTTCTGTAATGTAAACTTTGGGAAGACTGAAGCCAGTGTCATTGGTTTCCATACAAACTCCATCCCCTATCTGTCAAACTCATTCTCCACCCTGGCTAATGACTGAGGCAGAACCAGACAGTTTACAACCTCTGTGTTCTATATAAACCTGAGCTGAGTTCATCTCCATTTTTTCTCCATCATCAGCCGTGCCTACTCCCACCTCTGTAATATCACCCGTCTCCACCTCTGCCTCAGCCCACCTGCTGCATAAACCCTCATCTGTACCTTTGCTAAATCCACACTGCACTATTCCAAGACTATCCTGGTCACACCACCCCCCCCCCCAGTTATAAAACTCCATAAACCACAGATCATCCAGAACTCTGCTGCCTGTATCCTAACTCACACCAAATCCCGATCACCCATCACCCCTGTGCTCACTGATCTACATTGACTCCAGGTCTGACAGCAACTTAATTTTAATATTCTCATTCTGGTGTTTGAATCTCTCCATGGCCTCACCCCTCCAATTAATCTCATTCCCCTGTCCATATTCTTGAAAATCTTATACCTTCAACTTTACATCCAATTTCCTTTATAAAGTGAGTTATTTTAAATCCTTAGCTTCCCCTGCTGCGATTTTCAATCTATGGCGCCGCTGGTGCCAACGCTATGGTAACCTGGTTTCAGAAAATGACGTGAACAGCACAGCCGGCTACTTCTATCATGGTCAGCACAGTGCCCCATGCTGGACAGGGCTCTAGTGTGGTCAGCACAGTGCCCCATGCTGGACAGGGCGCTAGTGTGGTCAGCACAATTCCCCATGCTGGACAGGGCGCTGGTGTGGTCAGCACATTGCCCCATGCTGGACAGGGCGCTAGAGTGGTCAGTACAGTGCCCCATGCTGGACAGCGCTCTAGTGTGGTCAGCGCAGTGCCCCATGCTGGACAGCGCTCTAGTGTGGTCAGCACAGTGCCCCATGCTGGACAGGGCGCTAGTGTGGTCAGCACAATGCCCCATGCTGGACAGGGCTCTAGTGTTGTCAGCACAGTGCCCCATGCTGGGCAAGGGTCCAGTCCTGTTGTAACATGCATGTGATGCTCATATGAGGATAGTTTGAATGTGACGTCCGTGAGCGATTCTGACAGCTTTGATGTACATCTTTGAAACTTGGTCTGTGCATGTCCACTGACCACTTGTGTTAGTCACTCTCAGCTGTACATACATTCAGCAGCACGAGGAACCCCCTCTCGTGTTATTTAAAAGGACCAGACATCCAACTTGGAGGTGAGGGGCTTTTGACTTACTTCTGCTATTGTAAAGTTAGTGGAGGTGCTGTGGATGGTTTTCTGGAGGTTGTGTTGTGAGCTGCTGCAGACATTCAGGGAGGACAAAGGATCTGGTGACTCAACTCTGGACGAGGTATGTGGACTGTAGTTAGAGTGTCTCTGGGTCTGTAAAACGAACAAGAAATGTGGCAGAGGCTACAGATAGGGGAAGCTCTGTAAAGAGGGAGGAGGAAGGGGAATCTGCCCTACCCACCCCGGGTTTTCCAAGAGCACTTTTCCTACCGAAACCTAACCCAGGAGGTGTATGTGAGGTGACTCTGATTCAATAACGATGTGGTCACAGAGCTGTGTCACCTCCTGTAAGACGACCTGGAGCCTCACACGAGGGTGAGGACATAGCTGTCAGTGGCTGTTAAGATCACAGTTTCATTGAACTTCCATGCATTTGGATCTTTCCAGGCAGGAGCAGGAGACATATCTAACATAGAGTCACAGAAAGTGATAGAGACATCTACGACACAGGAGAAGGCCATTCGACCCCTTCGTGCCACCCCTGTGTGGAACAATTCAGACACTCCCACTCTCCCTCCCAATCCCCGTGTCCCTGCAAGTTCATTTCCTTCAGGTGCCCATCCAGTTTCCTTTTGAAATCATTTATTGTCTCGGCTTCCACCACCCTCACGGGCAGTGAGTTCCAGGTCATTAACATCCACTGTGTAAAAAAGTTCTTCCTCATATTCCCCCTGCATCTCTTACCCAAACCTTGCATCTATGTCCCCGAGTCCGTGTTTCATCAGTTAATGGGAACCGTTTTTCCTTGTCTATCTTATCTTCTTCTTCTTTGGCCTCCTTGTCTCGGGAGACAATGGGTAAGCGCCTGGTGGTGGTCAGTGGTTTGGGAAGCAGCGCCTGGAGTGCCTTGTAAAGGCGAATTCTGGAGTGACAGACTCTTCCACAGGTGCTGCAGATAAAATTGGTTGTTGGGGCAGTCCCACAGTTGGCTTATCGAATCTTATCTAAGCCTATCATAATCGTGTACACCTTAATCATACCTCTCTCATCCTCCTTTACTCCAGGGAGAACAAGTCCATCTTCTCCAAACTAACCTTGTAATTAACCATCCCGCTTCCCCGCCCCCCCCCCCCCACCCAACCCCCAATCCCTGGAACCATTCTGGTAAATCTCCTCGGCACCCTCTCACGGACCTTCACATCCTTCCTAAAGTGTGCTGACCAGAACTGGACACAGTTCTCTTGTTGGGGCCTAAGAAGTGCTTTATAAAATTTCAGCACAACCTCCCTGCTTTTGTATCTTTGCCTCTAATCATGAAGCCCAATATCTGATCAGCTTTCCTTAACACTCTCCATATCTGTTCTTCCACCTTCAAAGATCAATGCATGTAGAGCCCCAGGTCCCTCTGTTTCTGCACAATCTTTAGAACTGTCCCATTCAGTCTATATTGCTTTCCTATTCCATCTGACAAAATACATCACCTCACACTCCTCTGTATTACGTTCCACCTGCCACTTCTCTGTCCATTCTGCTAGCCTATCTATATCCTGTTGTAGGCAGTTTGCATCATCCTCGCTGTTTACCACAGCTCCAAGTATGGTATCATCGGAAAATTTTGAAATTCTAATCTGAATTCCAAGATCCATCTCATTTATATATATATAGCAAAAAAAAAAATCAGTTGGTCCTAGAACTGACCCTTGGAAAACATCACTGTCTACCGTCCTCCAGTGTGAAAAACAACCGTTCACCAACACTCTGCCCGAACTATCTCTTCTTTGAAGGTAGCCCATTGTTCAGCTCCTGTTTTCCTGCCAAACGTTGACTCTAATTTATTCGTCCCAGCTCCATTTTTACACCGGTTGACTTGTTGAAGTTGACTTTCTCATAGTTAATTATTCTTACTCTGGATTGCTCTTTGTCCTTTCCCATAGTCAACAAAAACCTTATGATACAATGATCATTGTCCTCTAAATGTTCTCCTACTGATACTTAATCCACTTGGGTCCAGCTCATTCTCGAGAACCAGGTCTAGCAGTGCCTCCTTCCTCATTGGACTAGCAACATATTGTTGTCGAAAAGTTTCCTGCACACACTGTAGTAACTCCTGCCTCCCTCTGTCAGTTAAATTGCTACTATCCCAGTCCATATTAGGATAATGAATGTTCCCCCACTACTCTATAATTCTTGCATCTTTCAGTAATTTTCTTGCAGATTTGTTCCTCCGTATCCTTCCCATTTGCTGATGGCCGATAGACAACACCGAGCAATGTAAATGCACCTTTTTTGTTCATTAGCTCTATCCAAATAAATTCTGTCCTTCATCCACCTATGCACCCACCAACCCCCACTCCCATCTCCCCACACACGCACCCGGGACTTTCTCTCTCTCGAGCACTATAATGTTCTCCTTAATCAATACCGCCAGCCTTACTCCTTTTCTCCCTTTCCTATTTTTCCTGAACACCTTCTATCCAGGAACATTCAACACCCAGTTCTGCCCTTCCTTGAGCCAGATCTCTGTTATATCCACAACATCATATTTCCACATGGCAATCTGCACCTGTACCTCACCAGTCTTATTAACCACACTCCGTATTCACATACATGCACATCAACCCTGATCCAAACTTTATTACTTCCTCCCTTACTCAGACCCCAACTAATAACTTTCTAAACCCTACTATAGTGTTATCCATCTCTCCCAATATTCTGTGCACTTTAGAATTCCTCTCTGATGCTTACTCCTGGTTCCCACACCCCTGTCAATTTAGTGTAAACCCCCTCCAATATTATTAACATATCACCCTGCAAGAAAATTAGTCCAGCTCTGTTCAGGTGCAACCGTCCAGCCTGTACAGATCCCACATTCTCCAGAACTGGTCCCAGTGTCCAGGAATCTAAACTTTATCGCTTCTGCAGCATCCTTTCAGCCACACATCCATTTGCACTCTCCTCCTATTTCTATACTCACTCGCACGGGGTACTGGCAGTAATCCGGAGATTACTACATTGAGATGGCTAACTTCTTACCCAGCGCACGGAATTCTGACTGCAGGACCACCTCGCTCTTTCTTCCCAGCTCATTCATACCAATGTGGACCACGACTGCTAGCTGTTCACCACCCCCACCCACCCACCCAGCCCACCACCTTCATGATGCTCTGCAGCCACTTGGCCCATTGTGTCTCTCATGTCCAAAAAATGACCTCCCCAGCCGAATCCCACCTTCCAGCATTTGGTCCCTAGCTCTGCAGATTAAATCAATTGAGGTGTAGCAAGGTACATTTAAAATGAGATGAGGTTTTCAGCCTCTTCTACCCTTTCACAAAGTGAGTTCCAGACCGCCACCCCACCACACTCTGGGTGATTCTTTTCCTAATCTTCCCTCTACTTTTTCTCCCAATCATTTAAATCCATGCCCTCTTGTCACTGATCTCTCTGCTAAGGTGAATAGACACTTCACCTCCACTCTATGCAGGGCCCTCAGCGTTTTGTACGTTTCAATCAGATCTCCCCTCAGCCTTATCTGTTCCAAGGAGAACAACCCCAGCCTATCAAATCTTTCCTCATAGCTGCATTTTCCCAGTCCCGGCAAAATGTTTGTAAATCGCCTCTGTACCCTCTCTAGTGCAATTACATCCTTTCTGTAATGAGGTGACCAGAACTCAAGTACTCAAGTTGTGGCCTAACCAATGACGTATACAGATCCAGCATGATCTCCCTGCTCTTATATTATATACCTCGGCTAATAAGGGAAAGGATTCCATATGCCTTCTCAACCACCTTATCGACCTATCCTGCTCCCTTCATCTATCTGTGGGCATTCAGTCTAAGGTCTGTCACTTCCTCTACACTTCTCAGTATTCTCCCATTAATCATGCATTCCTTTGCCTTATTTGACCTCCCCAAATGCATCATATCGCACTTATCTAGCCTGAGTTCAATTTACCACTTCTCTGCCCATCTGACCAGTCCATCAATATCTTCCTGCAGTGTACAGCTATCCTCCTTGCGATCTACCACACGGTCAATCTTTGTATCGTCTGCAAACTTCTTGATTATGCCCCTACTTTTACTTCCATATCGTTAATATATGCGACATAAAGCAGGGGTCCCAGTACTCAGCTGTGTGGAATTTGTTTTTTTATTCATTCGTGGGATTTGGACGTCACTGTCTGGGCCTGTATTTATTGCCAATCCCTTATTGCCCTTGAACTGAGTGGCTTCTGAAGCCATTTAAGAGTCCATCACATTGTTGTGGGTCTGGAGTCACATGTGGCCAGATCAGGTAAGGACAGCAGATCTCCTTCCCTAAAGGACATTAGTGAATCAGATGGGCTTTTCAAACAATCGACAATGGTTTCATGGTCACCATTAGAGTCGCTGTTTAATTCCAGAACTATTAATTGATTTCAAATTTCATTATGTGTCATGGTGGGATTCGAATCCACGTCCCCAGAGTGTTTACCTGGGTATGCTGGATTTACAAGTGCAGTGACATTGCCACTACACCACTGCCTCCACTAAATCCTTCTGGAAACATCCCTCCAGTCGCAAACACGCTTGTCAACAATGACTCTTTCTTTCCTGCCACTGAGCTAATTTTGCATCCACCTTGCTGCATTTCCCTGGATCCCCTTGGATTTTATTTTTAACAAGTCTGCTATGTGCGCCCTTGCCAAAAGCTTTGCTAAAATCCAAGTAGACCGCATCAACGACATTAACCTCATCTATCGTCCTTGTTACTTCATCAAATAATCATGCAAGTTAGTCAGACACAATCTTGCCTTAACACATCTATGGTGGTTATCCCTGATGAACCTGTGCCTTTCTAAGTGACAGTTTATCATGTCTCTCAGAATAGATTACAATAATTTTCCCACTCTGAGGTTAGATTGACTGGCCTGTAGTTATTCGGTCGATCCTTCGCTCCCTTTTTAAACAGTGGTTCAATGTTAGCAGTTCTCCAATCCTCCATCACCACACCTGTATCCAGTGAGAACTGGAAAATCATGGACATACCTTTGGTTATTCCTTCTGTTGCTTCTTTTAACAACCTGGGGTACATTTCATCACGCCATGGTGATGTATCAACTTTCAATGAGGCTAATTCCATTAGTAATTCCTCTCTGCCTATGTTTATCACATCCAATAATTCACACACCTCCTCCTTAACTACAATATCTGCACCGTTCCCCTCTTTTGTGAAGACAGTCACAAAGTATTCATTAAGAACCATATCAGTAACTACTGTCCCTACACATAGGTTACCTTATCGGTCATTAATGGGCTCTACTCTCTCCTTAGTTGTCCTCTTAGCCTTAATGTATTGAAAGAAAAAACATACATGGGTTCATCTTGATTTTGCTTGCCAATATTTTTTTATGATTTCTCCTTGCTTTCGTAAATTCCTTTTTGATATCAGCCTCCACTTTCTATACTCCTCTTGGTTTTCTGTTGTATTGAGTTATCGGTGTGGGACATAAACTTGCCCTTCCTGCTGTATCTTACCCTGTAGGCTCCTTGTCATCCATGGAGCTGGGGAATGAGACTGACTTGATTTATCTACAAAGCGCTGGAACGGACTCGATGAGTTGAAATGTCCCATTCTGCACCAGAATTGACTAAGGCTCTATGACTCTATGACATGGGTATTCTATTACAACAGCTTTCCTATACTGGGAAGGTGTATAATGGACTGGACAGTATCACCCTGTTGAACCCCGTGATGTAAGTAAAATGTTTGATTCCCCAGAACATGGTTAACAAATGTCCTTCACAAACAGAGTAAATCAGTTCAGGCCCACTCACAATTCTGGAGTAATTCACAATGGGGAGTATTTTCTCCTGGTTTTCTCGGCATTGGACAGCAGCCAGGTTGTCACTGTGTCCCCACATCCATGTGGAAAGTCTTGTCGGGGTTAGGTGAGGTAAGACACGTTGCCTGGGCGACAGATTTCTTTAGTTGTGTTACTGTTTCTGTGCTCTCTTCAGTCCAAATGAGATAAACCTGGTCATCATCACCATTCGGTGGTTCATAAAGAGGAGTCACAGTCTCAGCAAATCGAGGGATGAGGGTCCGCTGATACCACAACAGCCTGAGGATAGGACACAGGGCAGTCCTTGAGGTGGACAGGGGTAGACACTGGAATTGTGTCCACTGATACTCCACCAGACTGAGGGTAGGACAAAGGGCAGTCTTTGTGGTGGACAGGGGTAGACACTGGATGAGGGTCTGCTGATACCCCACCAGCCTGAGGATAGGACACTGGGCAGTCCTTGAGGTGGACAGGGGTAGACACTGGAATTGTGTCCACTGATACTCCACCAGCCTGAGGGTAGGACAAAGGGCAGTCTTTGAGGTGGACAGGGGTAGACACTGGATGAGGGGCAATTGATACTCCACCAGCCTGAGGATAGGTCAGAGGGCAGTCTTTGAGGTGGACAGGGGTAGACACTGGATGAGGCTCCACTGATACCCCACCAGCCTGAGCAGAGGACACAGAGCAGGCTTTGAGGTGGACAGGGGTAGACACTGGATGAGGGGCAATTGATAATCCACCAGCCTGAGGATAGGACACAGGGCAGTCTTTGAGGTGGACAGGGGTGGACACTGGATGAGGGGCAATTGATAATCCACCAGCCTGAGGATAGGACACAGGGCAGTCTTTGAGGCGGACAGGGGTACACACTGGATGAGGGTTTACTGATACCCCACCAGCCTGAGGATAGGACACAGAGCAGTCTTTGAGGTGGACAGGGGTAGACACTGGATGAGGGTTCACTGATACCCACCAGCATGAGGATAGGACACAGTGCAGTCCTTGACGTGGACAGGGGTAGACACTGGAATTGTGTCCACTGATACCCCACTAGCCTGAAGATAGGACACAGGGCAGCCTTTGAGGTGGACAGGGGTGGACAATGGATGAGGATCCACTGATACCCACCAGCCTGAGGATAGGACACTGGGCAGTCCTTGAGGTGGACAGGGGTAGACACTGGATGAGGATCCACTGATACCCACCAGCCTGAGGATAGGACACTGGGCAGTCCTTGAGGTGGACAGGGGTAGACACTGGAATTGTGTCCACTGATACTCCACCAGCCTGAGGGTAGGACACTGGGCAGTCTTTGAGGTGGACAGGGGTAGACACTGGATGAGGGTCCACTGATACCCACCAGCCTGAGGATAGGACACAGTGCAGTCCTTGAGGTGGACAGGGGTAGACACTGGATGAGGATCCACTGATACCCACCAGCCTGAGGATAGGACACTGGGCAGTCCTTGAGGTGGACAGGGGTAGACACTGGAATTGTGTCCACTGATACTCCACCAGACTGAGGGTCGGACACTGGGCAGTCTTTGAGGTGGACAGGGGTAGACACTGGATGAGGGTCCACTGATACCCACCAGCCTGAGGATAGGACACAGTGCAGTCCTTGAGGTGGACAGGGGTAGACACTGGATGAGGATCCACTGATACCCACCAGCCTGAGGATAGGACACTGGGCAGTCCTTGAGGTGGACAGGGGTAGACACTGGAATTGTGTCCACTGATACTCCACCAGCCTGAGGGTAGGACACTGGGCAGTCTTTGAGGTGGACAGGGGTAGACACTGGATGAGGGTCCACTGATACCCACCAGCCTGAGGATAGGACACAGGGCAGGACTTTGAGGTGGACAGGGGTAGACACTGGATGAGGGTCCACTGATACTCCACCAGCCTGAGGGTAGGACACTGGGCAGTCTTTGAGGTGGACAAGGGTAGACACTGGATGAGGGTCCACTGATACCCCACCAGCCTGAGGATAGGACACAAGGCTGTCTTTGAGGTGGACAGGGTTATACACTGGATGGTTTCGACCTGATGTTGGTCTGGGCTGATGTTGGATGAGCCAATTTAGACATATCGAACGATGACACGATGTTACACCCGCTGGGCCTTACGTGGATGGTCTTTTAGTCCAGCTCCCAAAGTAACTGCAGTAGTTCCTGTAAAAGGGTTAAATGTGTGGACACGGTCTGTGGTGATGAGGAGGAGACCATCAATTTATTTCAGCAAGCAGGAAGACTGTGAAAGGTTCCTAACGGCCCCGGCCATACGTTTGTGGAAAATAGTGGGGTTATTGTGGAACCCCTTGTGACAGACATGTCCAGGGGTATCTCTGGTCCTCAGAAGTTAATGTGAATTTAAATTGTTTCTCTAGTTTTACTGGGATACTCCAATAAACATTAGAGATATCCAGCGTGGTGAAGTCAGCCCTGCCGCTGGGAATCCGGGAGAGTAGGGTTGGTGTCTCTCAGACAACCGAGTTCACACAGGGGTGACTGAGTTGAGTTTGTATGGTCAATAGTCAGTCCCCAGCTGCCATCTGGTTTTGTAACCGGCAAAATCGGGCAGTTAGTAGTGATTGTGTCTTTGTGAACTGCACCCTGGTATAACAATAACCTGATAGTGTCTGGAATATATGATATAATCTCAGCTCGGTAAGAATACTGCTTCATGGATCATGCAATGGTCAGTTAATTTCTTCAGGTCTGCTCATGTTTCCACAGTCATCTTTATGGGTTGTGAATACACTCAGCACCGACTCGAGAATCGCCTGTACCTCAGGGTGATCAGAGGTGTCTGGTTCACACTCCTCTGATATTTTAATCAGGAATATTGAGGATGCAATGGACACCAGAGCAGGGGTATGTTTTAATGTTCTACAATATACAAATATAGGGATAATCAATTACTGCTGATAACCTTTGAGCACATTACTGCCCAGTAGTCCCTGTCCATTATACAGGATCATATAAAAGGAAGACAGGACTTTGACATGAACTCTGTTCCCTCTCCTACACCACTGTAAGATCTGATCTAGGGTCACCACATCCGTGAACTGCGGAGCCCTCTTTCTGTCCTAGTATTCCATTTACCTTCTGTCCAATTGCAGCATTCACAGTCAGCAGCAGCAGCCTCCTGACTGAAAGAGGTCACTTGGCCCATTGTATCTGTGCTGACCGAAAAACGATCCACCCATTCTAATCCCACTTTCAGCATTTGATCCATCGCTCTGCAGATTACGGTACTTGAGGTGGATATCCAGAATCCTGTTGAATGAGTTGAGGGTTTCTGCCTCAACTACACTTTCAGGCAGTGAGTTCCAGACCCCACCACACTCTGTATGAAAAGGTTTTCCTTATCTCCCCTCTTATCTTTCGACTAATCACTTTAAATCTAGTCCTCGCTAGTCACTGACCTTTCTACTAAGGTGAACAGACCCTTCACCTCCTCTCTGTCCAGATCCCTCAAAATTATGGACATTTCAGTCCGATCTCCTCTCAGCCTTCTCTATTCCAAATTGAACAACCCCAGCCTATCCAATCGTTCCTCACAGCTGCATTTTGTCTAGTCCTAGCAACATCCTCATAAATCTCCTCTGTACCCTCTCTAGTGCAATTAGATCCTTTCTGTAATGAGGTGACCAGAATTGCACTCAGTACTCAAGTTGTGGCCCAGCCAATGAGTTATACAGTTCCAGCATAATTTCCCTGCTCTTATATTCTATACCTCAGCTAATAAAGGAAAGGATTCCATCTGCCTTCTCCACCATATTATTATTGAATCTGCTTCCACCTTGTTTTCAGGCAGTGAATTCCAGATCCCAACAACTCGCTGTGTAAGAACATTCTCCTCATTTCACCTCTGGTTCTTTGTCAATTACCTACAATCTGTGTCTTCTTAATACTGAACTTTCTGACACTGGAAACATTTTCACACTAATTACCCGATCAAAACCCTTCATGAATTTGAATTCTATATTAAATCCCCTCTTACCCTTCACTGCTCTAAAGAGAAAAATCCCAGCTTTTCCCATCTCTCCATGAGATCCCTGGTACCAATCTAGTAAATCACCTCAGTATCTTCACTAAGTCCTTGACATCCTTACCAATGTGTGGTGATCAGAATTGGACACAATTCTCCAGCTGGGACCTAACCAATGATGTATAAAAATCAGCATTTCCTCCTGACTTTTATTACTCTGTGCTGTGTTTATAAAGCCAAGGACACGATATGTTGTTTTTTTTAGCAGCCTTCTCAGTGTCCTGCTGCCTCATAAATTAGTACAGCCTGAGGTCTGTCCATTCAACCATCCACATTATTTTGCCTTTCCTCATATTTCCTACCGATATGTATCACTTCACAGTTCAATGTGTAAAGTTCAATCTGCCGGGTGACTGGCCATTTCACCAGTCACTCTCTGTCCTCATTGGGACAGACCAGGCTCCATCCTCAGGCTGTGCTGAGTAAGCGGCTTTCACCCAATGTGGTACTGAGCTCCAAATAGAGCAGAAAAGACTCACTTCTATCCCCGGCTTGTGTTAATCCCACCCGGTGTGGCACTGACACACACAGATAGCAGGAAAGACCCAATTCAATCCCCGGTGTGTCTTAATCCCACCCGGTGTGGTCCTGACCCACACAGAGAGCAGGAAAGACCCAATTAAATCCCTGGCCTGTGTTAATCTTTCCCGGTGGTACTGACCCAGGCACAGAGAGCAGGAAAGATTCAATTCTATCCCTGGACGGTGTTAATCTCACCCGGTGAGGTACTGACCCACACAGAGAGCAGGAAAGACCCAATTCTGTCCCCGGCTTGTGTTAAATCGTCCCGGTGTTGTATTGACCCACACAGAGAGCAGGAAAGACCCAATTCTATCCCCGGCCTCTTAATCCCACACAGTGTGGTACTGACCCACACAGAGAGCAGGAAAGGACCAATTCTATCCCTGATCTGTGTCACTTCCACCCGATGTGGTAATGACCCCCACGTACACACAGAGAGCAGGAAAGGACCATTCTCTCCCTGATCTATGTCATTCCCACATCGTGTGGTACCGACCCCCATATACACAGACACAGCAAGAAATTTCTATTTCTCTCCCTGGCCTGTGCCAATCCAACATGTTGTGTTAATGACCCCCACACACAGAGCAGGAGATTTCCATCTCTCTCCCTCGCCTGTGTTAATCCAACAAGGTATGTTCCAAGTACAAGTAACGATCAGCCTCTGCTTAAAATTGCTGTCCGTCTATCCCTGATCTGTGTTACTTCCACACAGTGTGGTTTTGACCAAACAAACAGAGCAGGAAAGGACTAATTCTCTCCCTCATCTGTGTTAATCCAACATGATGTTTTCCTGAACCATATCAAAGTACAAGTAATGATCAGCCTCTGCTTAAAATTGTTGACCGTCTGTTGTGCATATCAGGTAAGGTTTCAATGGTTTCTGTTTCCACAGACTCAAAGAATCATACAGCACGGAGGAGGCTATTTGGCCCATCGTGTCTGTGCATGCTGTTTGAAGGAGCAATCCCATTTGTCCCTCTCCTCTACACAATTACCACTTCGCTGAAAATCTCCTCTGATACTATTGAATCAATTCTCTTTTTTAAATTTATTATTGAATCTGCTTCACCACTCTTTCAGGTTGTGAATTCCGGTTTATAATAGATCAATGCATTTTTGTTGGCCCATCACCTTAAAAATGTGTCCTCTGGTTACTGACAGTACTTCCAGTGAAACCAAATTCTCTGTCTTTGCTCCATCAAATATTGTTCAAGATTTTGCATATCTCTATTCAATCTCCATTTAACATTACTGCTCTAAAGAGAACAATTCCAGTTTACAGTCAAGGGACACGAGATAGAGGGGAGGGCGTTGAATTCAGCTCGGACTCGAACACAAAACACCATCACCTCCACATTCCCCTCCTCCGAGCCAAACACCATCTAGACTTGGACAGAAATCACCGTTCCTTCATCATCACTGGGTTAAAAGCCTGAAATCCTTTCTGTAACAGCATTGTGGGAACACATTCACCACACGGACTGCAGTGGTTCAGGATGAAGGCCCATCATTTTCTCATGGTAACCAGGGATGGGGAAGTAATGCCAGCCTTGTCAGTATCACTCATATCTTGAGAACAAATAGACAGGAAATAAAATGGGAATAAAATCAATGTGTTTGTAACTGACTGATTGAAGTGATCAAAGAGAGAGACGTCATAACCCAATATAGTAAATTGTCAGCACAATTCATCTCACCTGGCCCTTGTGTTTGCCTTTCTTCTGTTATCTGTGTGAGGATACAAGTAACAATGAGCCGCTGGCTCAAGAACTGCTGGACATCAATTGTACACACGAAATAAGGACTCAATGGATTCTGTTACCATAGAATCGGAGAATCACAAAGCATGGAAGCAGTCCATTGTCCCATCGTACCTGTGCCATCTTTGAAAGAGCTTTTTATTTTACCCCTCTTTCCTCCTCTTTTCCCAAAGCCCTGCAAATCCCCCTCTGCAGCATTTATCCAGTTCCCTTTTGAAACTTGCTCTTGAATCTACTTCCAGCACATCTTCAGGCCGTGTATTCCAGATTAAAGCAACTCACTGTATAAAAAAATGTTTTCCTTATGGCACCTCTGCATCTTTTGCCAAGTATTTTGAGTCTTGCTATCGGTCCTTTTCCCAAAGGAAACAGTTTACCCTTACTCTGTCAAAACAGCACATAATTGTGATCTGTTCCATTAAATTCCCCCCTTTACCTGATCTACTCTGATTCCTGTTTCTGTAGTCTCCCCATGTTCCTGAACTCCCACATTCCTGGACCATTCCAGTAAATCTCCTCTGCACCTTCTCCAACATTCTGACATCCTTTCTAATAAGTAATGCTCAGAATTGGACACAATTCCTCAGCTGAGACCTAACCAGTGATTTACAAAGTTTCAGTTGACTTCCTTCCTTTTGCACGCTATGCCTCTATTTATAAAGCTCGATATCCTGGATGTGTTTTTAGTAATTTTATCG
This sequence comes from Heterodontus francisci, assembly GCF_036365525.1. Lineage (NCBI taxonomy): Eukaryota > Metazoa > Chordata > Chondrichthyes > Heterodontiformes > Heterodontidae > Heterodontus > Heterodontus francisci. The sequence continues at coordinate 374,346 of NW_027141284.1, read as the reverse complement.
ACTTGTTCTGCTATATTCAAAGACATCTGTTCATGCACCCAATTTAAAATTGCCCCATTTCATTTACATTGCCTCACCTTATTCTTCCTCCCTTACCCCATGTCTGCACTAAATTTCATCTGCTTCATTTCCTCATTTCATCAGTCTCCCTGAATCCTTCTGATATCATCCTCATTTTTTTTTGCATTTCCGAGTTTCTGTCACCTGAGTACACTGAAATTATGCCTTTTATATATAAGTAAATGTCACACACAAACACAATACACGGATATATATTTATGTATGTTTCCATAAAGAAGCAATGGCCCGAATACCGACCATTGGGGAGCATCACTGTATAATCCCCTCCACTGTCTGAGCAAAAATAGATCACCACTTCCCTCTGTATTCTATCCCTTAGCCAATGTCATATCCACACTGTCACTGCCTCTTGAATCCATGTGGTTCAGACTTCCTAACAAATCTATTAAATGGCATTTGATTCCACGACTTTTGATTGTTCATATACAAAGTAGCAACCGTGCTTTCCGCAGCAACACTCTCCATTACTTCATCAAAGAATATGATCAAGATAGTCAGACATGATTTGCCACTAATATATCTTCTGGACCTTCTTGTCATTTATAAACTCATGCTATTTAAACCACAAATATCTTGTCCCAGATTACAGACGCTACAAGCTTCTCCAACATTTCAGTGAGGTTAGACTGATGGGTCAGTAGTTCTAGGGTGTAGCCTATCTCTACTGTTTTGAACAGGGTGTAGAATTTGCAACACTTCAGTCCTCTGACATCACTGCCATATCCAAGGAGGATTGGACGATTCGGGCCAGTGGCTCCGCTATTTCCAACATTCCTTCCCTCAGCAACCCTCATGCATCCCATCTAGACTGGATAATTGTTTATTGCGGTACAGAAAGTGTTGGATTGAAAGGTGTTGACTGAACTTGTTTGTTCAGTGACTGTAATTAATGTAAGTCTCCATGGACCCTAATTGTGTCATTGGAGGGTTTCCCACTTCTATTAATACAGGACTCCTTCCAATGTGTTATCCCATAGTATCAGCAGGAGCCTCCACCGCGCCCACCCCCACCTCCATCCCTCTCATCGGCACTGACAGGGATAAGTGGCTCCAGAGAGAGGGAGAGGATAGATCAGAATCTGAGAACAATCGATTGGAATGTGACAACAATGGGTCAGAATCCGAGAACAATCGATTGGAATGTGACAACAATGGAGAGGAGTTTCTCGTGGGCTTCTGACTATCTTTCTACAAATTATCATCGGCTTTCTTTACAATATCGGATCTATTTCGCGCTTTTGACTATTCAAACGATTTACTATCCGGTCCTCAGTATTGTTGGTGTCCCTGGTAAGTCTCTCTCTACCTAGCTATTAATGTTATAACCAATGATTAACTTCAGTACTGTTCTTGTCAATTACTCTGCCCTTCTTGCGAATATTATTGTTCCTGGTAAACCTCTCTATCCAGCTATTAGAACTATAGATCATGTTTCACTGCATTGCTGTTCCTTTTATTTAAATATTGGGAATACTAAATCCACTGCCATCGGTTTCTGTCACAAATTCTGTCCCTGTCCACCGACTCTATCACACTCCCTGCCCAATGTCTGAGAACAAACCAGCCTCTTCACAACGTCAGCGATTCCTTTCATCCTAAGCTAAGTTCCAATTTAATATCCTGTCGATCACTAACCCTGCCTACAGCCACCTCTATCATTTTGTTCATCTCCACATCTCCTTCAGTTCATCTACTTACAAACCCTCAGCCGTGCCTTTCTTAGATCCACACTTGATGATTCCAATGTCTTCCTGGTCATGCTCACAATAACAAAGCTCGATAAACTGCAGCTTATTCAGAAATCTACTGGCTGCATCACAGCTCACACCCAGTCCAGATCACCCATCACCCCTGTACTCACTCACATAACCTACCTCCCAGTCTGGCAATGCCACAATTATAATATAATCATACTTGGATTAAAAGCTCTAAATGGCCTCAACCTTCCAATTATCCCCATTCCCCTGTCCGGTTCCCATATTCCTTCCATTTGTTCTATTTGAAGTGTTTGTCATTTCTCGTTTTGAAGTGAATTTCATTAGCTATGGATCTGTCTCTGACTCTGATTTGGTCTCAGTACTATCACTGGTGCTGGTGCAGTGGAATCCACACTGATGGGCAGTTCTGGTGTGGCCGACACAGTTCTCATGCTGGACAGGGCACGAGTCCAAGAGTACCCTGCATGGACCGGTAGACTGAACAGGGGTCTGGATGGCATATGAACAACCTATTCCAGCAGCTTGGAAACTTGGCCGATGCATGTTCACTGACCACCTGTGTTAGTCACTGTCAGTTAAGCATCCATTCAGCTGGCACAAGGAATCCCCTCTGGGGTTATTTAAAAGGACCGAGCATCCAACTTGCAGGTGAGGGGCTTTTGACTTACTTCTGCTATTGTAAAGTTAGTGGAGGTGCTGTGGATGGTTTTCTGGAGTTTGTGTTGTGAGCTGCTGCAGACATTCAGGGAGGACAGAGGATTTAGTGTTCCAACTCTAGACGAGGTATCGGGACTGTAGTTACAGTGTCTCTGGGTCTGCAACATGATCAACAAATGGAGCAGAGGCTGCAGAGAGGGAAAGCTCTGGATGGGAACCAAATGAGGTCAGTGGAGAGTTAGGATGTATTAACGAAAGCCTGTAAGGAACGAGATAATGAAGTCAGCGTGACTAAGGGAAAGAGTAGGCAGGGAGCAGATGATGTAAGCAAAGGGACTGGTGGTCTGAGGTGTATTTGTTTTAATGCAAGAAGTGTAGTAGGTAAGGAAGATGAACTTAGGGCCTGGATTAGTACCTGGGAGTATGATGTTATTGCTATTACTGAGACTTGGTTAAGGGAAGGGCATGATTGGCAACTAAATATCCCAGGATACCGATGCTTCAGGCGTGATAGAGAGGGAGGTAAAAGGGGTGGAGGAGATGCATTACTGGTCAAAGAGGATATCACAGCTGCGCTGAAGGAAGGCACTATGGAGGACTCGAGCTGTGAGGCAATATGGGCAGAACTCAGAAATAGGAAGGGTGCGGTAACAATGTTGGGGCTGTACGACAGGCCTCCCAACAGCGAGCGTGAGATAGAGGTACAAATATGTAAACAGATTATGGAAAGCTGTAGGAGCAACAGGGTGGTGGTGATAGGAGATTTTAATTTTAGAACATAGAACATAACAGCGCAGTACAGGCCCTTCAGCCCTCGATGTTGCGCCGACCTGTGAAACCATCTGACCTACACTATTCCATTTTCATCCATATGTCTATCCAATGACCACTTAAATGCCCTTAAAGTTGGCGAGTCTACTACTGTTGCAGGCAGGGCGTTCCACGCCCCTACTACTCTCTGAGTAAAGAAACTACCTCTGACATCTGTCCTATATCTATCACCCCTCAACTTAAAGCTATGTCCCCTCGTATTTGCCATCACCATCCGAGGAAAAAGACTCTCACTATCCACCCTATCTAACCCTCTGATTATCTTATATGTCTCTATTAAGTCACCTCTTCTCCCCCTTCTCTCTAACGAAAACAACCTCAAGTCCCTCAGCCTTTCCTCGGAAGACCTTCCCTCCATACCAGGCAACATCCTAGTAAATCTCCTCTGCACCTTTTCCAAAGCTTCCACGTCCTTCCTATAATGCGGTGAGCAGAACTGCACGCAATACTCCAGGTGCGGCCGCACCAGAGTTTTGTACAGCTGCAGCATGACCTCGTGGCTCCTAAACTTGATCCCCCTACTAATAAAAGCAAACACACCATATGCCTTCTTAACAGCTCTATTAACCTGGGTGGCAACTTTCAGGGATTTATGTACCTCGACACCAAGATCTCTCTGCTCATCTGCACTACCAAGAATCTTCCCATTAGCCCAGTATTCTGCAATCCTGTTACTCCTTCCGAAGTGAATCACCTCACACTTTTCCGCATTAAACTCCATTTGCCATCTCTCAGCCCAGCTCTGCAGCCTATCTATGTCCCTCTGTACCCGACAACATCCTTCGGCACTATCCACAACTCCACCGACCTTCGTGTCATCCGCAAATTTACCAACCCACCCTTCTACACCCTCATGCATGTCATTTATAAAAATGACAAACAGCAGTGGCCCCAAAACAGATCCTTGCGGTACACCACTAGAAACTACACTCCAGGATGAACATTTACCATCAAACACCACCCTCTGTCTTCTTTCAGCTAGCCAAGTTCTGATCCAAAGCACTAATTCACCTTCAATCCCATACTTCTGTATTTTCTGCCATAGCCTACCGTGGGGAACTTTATCAAACGCCTTACTGAAATCCATATACACCACATCCACGGCTTTACCCTCATCCACCTGTTTGGTCACCTTGTCAAAAAACTCAATAAGGTTTGTGAGGCACGACCTACCCTTCACAAAACCGTGCTGACTATCTCTAATGAACTTATTCTTTTCAAGATGATTATAAATCCTGTCTCTTATAACCTTTTCCAACATTTTACCCACAACCGAAGTAAGGCTCACAGGTCTATAATTACCAGGGCTGTCTCTACTCCCCTTCTTGAACAAGGGGACAACATTTGCTATCCTCCAGTCTTCCGGCACGATTCCTGTCGACAATGACGACATAAAAATCAAGGACAAAGGCTCTGCAATCTCCTCCCTGGCTTCCCAGAGAATCCCAGGATAAATCCCATCTGGCCCAGGGGACTTATCTATTTTCACACTTTCCAAAATTGCCAACACCTCCTCCTTGTGAACCTCAATCCCATCTAGCCTGGTAGTCTGTATCTCAGTATTCTCCTCGACAACATTTTCTTTCTCCACTGTAAATGCTGACGAAAAATATTCATTTAACACTTCCCCTATCTCCTCCGATTCCACACACAACTTCCCACTACTATCCTTGATTGGCCCTAACCTATCTCTAGTCATTCTTTTATTCCTGATATACCTATTGAAAGCCTTAGGGTTTTCTTTGATTCTATCCGCCAATGACTTCTCGTGTCCTCTCCTTGCTCTTCTTATCTCTCCCTTTAGATCCTTCCTGGCTAGCTTGTAACTCTCAAGCGCCCGAACTGAGCCTTCACGTCTCATCCTAACATAAGCCGCCTTCTTCCTCTTGACAATCTCTTCAACTTCTTTAGTAAACCACGGCTCCCTCGCTCGACAACTTCCTCCCTGCCTGACAGGTACATACTTATCAAGGACACGCAGTAGCTGCTCCTTGAATAAGCTCCACATTTCGATTGTGCCCATCCCCTGCAGTTTCCTTCCCCATCCTACGCATCCTAAATCTTGCCTAATCGCATCATAATTTCCTTTCCCCCAGCTATAATTCTTGCCCTGCTGTATATCCCTGTCCCTGCCCATCGCTAAGGTAAAACTAACCGAATTGTGATCACTATCACCAAAGTGCTCACCAACTTCTAAATCTAACACCTGGCCGGGTTCATTACCCAGTACCAAATCCAATGTGGCATCGCCCCTGGTTGGCCCGTCTACATACTGTGTCAGAAAACCCTCCTGCACACACGGGACAAAAACAGACCCATCTAAAGTACTCGAACTATAGTATTTCCAGTCAATATATGAAAAGATAAAGTCCCCCATAACCACTACCCTGTTACTGTCGCTCCTGTCAAGAATCATCTTTGGTATCCTTTCCTCTACATCTCTGGAAGTATTTGGAGGTCTGTCGAAAACTCCCAACAGGGTGACCTCTCCTCTCCTGTTTCTAACCTCGGCCCATACTACCTCAGTAGACGAGTCCTCAAACGTCCTTTCTGCCGCTGTAATACTTTCCTTGATTAACAATGCCACACCCCCCCCCCCCTCTTTTCCCATCTTCTCTGTTCTTAGTTGAAACATCTAAATCCCGGAACCCACAACATCCATTCCTGTCCCTGCTCAACCCATGTCTCTGAAATGACCGCAACATTGACTGGGATTCACTTAATGTTAGAGGTCTAGATGGAGCAGAATTTGTAAGGAGCATCCAGGAGGGTTTTTTAGAGCAGGATGTAAATAGTCCAACACGGGAAGGGGCCATACTGGACCTGGTGTTGGGAAATGAGACAGGCCAGGTGGTTGACGTTTCAGTAGGGGACTACTTTGGGAATAGTGATCACAATTCCGTAAGTTTTAGAATACTCATGGACAAAGACGAGAGTGGTCCTAAAGGAAGAGTGCTAAATTTGGGGAAGGCCAACTATACCAAAATTCGGCAGGAGCTGGGGAATGTCAATTGGGAGCAGCTGTTTGAAGGTAAATCCACTTTTGATATGTGGGAGGCTTTTGAAGAGATGTGGATTAGCGTGCAGGAGAGACATGTTCCTGTGAAAATGAGGGGTAGAAATGGCAAGATTAGGGAACCATGGATGACAGGTGAAATTGTGAGACTAACTAAGAGGAAAAAGGAAGCACACATAAGGTCTAGGCGGCTGAAGAAAGACGAAGCTTTGAAAGAATATCGGGATTGTCGGCGCATTCTGAAACGAGGAATTAAGAGGGCTACAAGGGGTCATGAAATATCTTTAGTAAACAGGGTTAAGGAAAATCCCAAAGCCTTTTATTCATATATAAGGAGAAAGAGGGTAACTAGAGAAAGGATTGGCCCACTCAAGGACAAAGGAGGAAAGTTATGCGTGGAGTCAGAGAAAATGGGTGAGATTCTAAACGAGTACTTTGCATCGGTATTCACCGAGGAGAAGGACATGACGGATGTTGAGGTTAGGGACAGATGTTTGATTACTCTAGGTCAAGTTGGCATAAGGAGGGAGGAAGTGTTGGGTATTCTAAAAGGCATTAAGGTGGACAAGTCCCCAGGTCCGGATGGGATCTATCCCAGGTTTCTGTGGGAAGCGAGAGAGGAAATAGTTGGGGACTTAACAGATATTTTTGCGACATCCTTAAACACGGGTGAGGTCCCGGAGGACTGGAGAATTGCTAATGTTGTCCCCTTGCTTAAGAAGGGCAGCAGGGAAAATCCAGGTAATTATAGACCGGTGAGCCTGACGTCAGTGGTAGGGAAGCAGCTGGAGAAGATACTGAGGGATAGGATCTATTCCCATCTGGAAGAAAATGGGCTTATCAGTGATAGGCAACATGGTTTTGTGCAGGGAAGATCATGTCTTACCAACTTAATAGAATTCTTTGAGGAAGTGACAAAGTTGATTGATGAGGAAAGGGCTGTAGATGTCATATACATGGACTTCAGCAAGTCGTTTGAAAAGGTTCCCCATGGTAGGCTGATGGAGAAAGTGAAGTCACATGGGGTCCAAGGTGTGCGAGCTAGATGGATAAAGAACTGGTTGGGCAACAGGAGACAGAGAGTAGCAGTGGAAGGGAGTTTCTCAAAATGGAGACGTGTGACCAGTGGTGTTCCACAGGGATCCGTGCTGGGACCACTGTTGTTTGTGATATACATAAATGATTTGGAGGAAAGTATAGGTGGTCTGATTAGCAAGTTTGCAGACGACACTAAGATTGGTGGAGTAGCAGATAGTGAAGGGGACTGTCAGAGAATACAGCAGAATATAGATAGATTGGAGAGTTGGGCAGAGAAATGGCAGATGGAGTTCAATCAGGGCAAATGCGAGGTGATGCATTTTGGAAGATCCAATTCAAGAGTGAACTATACAGTAAATGGAAAAGTCCTGGGGAAAATTGATGTACAGAGAGATTTGGCTGTTCAGGTCCATTGTTCCCTGAAGGTGGCAACGCAGGTCAATAGAGTGGTCAAGAAGGCATATGGCATGCTTTCCTTCATCGGACGGGGTATTGAGTACAAGAGTTGGCAGGTCATGTTACAGTTGTATAAGACTTTGGTTCGGCCACATTTGGAATACTGCGTGCAGTTCTGGTCGCCACATTACCAAAAGGATGTGGATGCTTTGGAGAGGGTGCAGAGGAGGTTCACCAGGATGTTGCCTGGTATGGAGGGCGATAGCTATGAAGCTATGCAGAACCAGAATGTGGCTCCTCGGAGAGAATGCCTACCTCACTCTGTACATCACTCCTAATTCAACCCCCAGCATCAATGCCAACCAACCGCATGAAAATAACCCGTGTATAACGTGAGCAATGGAGTCACCAGGAACATGGTGGAACAGACCATCGGAGTGATGAAGCAATGCTTCCAACGTCTGAACCGCTCGGGGGGAGCCCTCCAGTACTCACTGGAGCAGCTGTCCAAGTTCATGGTGTTCTGCTGCATCCTTCATATCATCACCATCATGAGGACACAGGCATTGGCACCAGTAATCCGGAGGCTACCTCAGGAGGAGGAGTGAGGGAGGATATTTCCTGGATGCCTTTGAACCGGGCAGGCTGTCGGAGAGACCCTGCTAGAATTTCGGTTCCCACAGGACAACTTCCCTTTCCCACCATGGATCCTCCATTCTCCCCCATTACACCCAACTGAGACGCCCCATCACAGTGTCCAGCAATAAAAAAACACCAACAAAAACCTTTTCATTGACATCTTTATCCAATAACATATCCAATTATACAAACAAAGCTGAACTATTCACCCTTGAATATTCCCTTAGTGCTTGTCTTGTGGATCCCTCGACTTGCCTCGTGCTCCTACACAGTGTTTCCCCAGTGACTGCAGCATGGATGGTGGAAGGCTGCTGACTTTCACTGGGGGAGACTGCAGATGGCCTTGCAGGACGTCCTCGAGCAGCACCGGGCCTTGAGGGCACGGATTCAGACTGCACCACCACGACATGGGCAGCATTCCGTCTGTGCTGCAGTGGAAGCTGAGACAATGGTCACCAACAATTGTATCACAGCTGGGTCCGCTAGTGCTGTCATGGAGTTAGTGACCACTTCCACAGGGGGACAAATGGGCTTCAAGCTCTGTGCAATGTCCTGTGCCATGTTTGAGCTGGACTCCTCCATGTTCTTTGATAGTGGCAACAGACTGTCTGACAGGCCTGTCAATGGACAAAGTATCTCTGTGTCCATATCCATCAGCATTCTCCTGTATGCTGCTCCAGCAAAGTTCATATCTGAGTCCTGTGTATTATAACTCGTTTGTGACATTGCCCTCCGGTCATCTGACACATGAACTATCCTTTCCCCCTGGCCTGGCTGCAGCTCACTCGTGCTCGGTGACTCACCACGTGTAGATTCTGACTCTTTACCAGCCTGTAAAGCACACACAGTGTAAGTGTTTGATCTGTTGTCTGTGAGTATCAGACCAAGTGATGGGGCTTCAGCATCAGTGCTGTGCTGCTGCTCTCTCTCTGTCTCCTGGAGCTGCTGTGACTGGGAAGCTGGCAGTTTTCAGTTATCGTTGGAAAGTATAAATCAGAATTGGAATGTTGGGGTGAGGGATTGGGGGTGGGATGAAAAGCAGGAGGTCCATGGTCCCATCTGCAGCTTGGACATCATCTCAGACAGCAGGATGAGGGGGAGGTAGGAGTTAAAAAGGGACATAAGGCAGGAACATAGCAACAGCCTGAATGCTGTCGGCGAGACCGGATACCACGGGCTCTGTGACAGCCAGTCCCATGATGTATAGAACCATCTCCTCCCTCAGGCTCAGGGGATGAAGATATGCCTGGCCCCCGCCAGTTCACTTCTGCCCCCTGTGATTATGGGCCACCTTGTCCTGTAAGAGAGGGGGTGGAATATCAGTAATTGTGTTTCACAGTGTTTGTGTGATGTGCCTTCCATAGCTCAATAGCTGGAGGTATGTGGAGACAGTGAGATGTGGGTGTGAGGCTGGTATCAGTGGAAGGTGTGTGAGGGTGAGGTGGAGTATGTGAATGTTAGGTGTGAGTCCTGAGTGTTAGGGACAGCTGATGGGTGAGTGATGGGGGTGTGGTACATTGAGCAGTGTGAGAGGTTGAAAGGTATTATTGAATCTGCTTCCATCATGTTTTCAGGCAATGAATTCCAGATCAAAACAACTTGCTGTGGAAGAAAATTCTCCTCATTTCACCTCTGGTTCTTTGTCAATTACCTTCAATCTGTGTCTTCTTAATACTGCACTTTCTGACACTGTAAACAGTTTCACATTAATTACCCTATCAAAACCCCTCATGATTTTGAATTCTATATTAAATCTCCCCTTACCCGTCAGTGCTCTAAAGAGAACAATCCCAGCTTTTCCAATCTCTCCACATAACTGAATTCCCAGATCCCTGGTACCATTCTTGTAAATCACCTCAGTATCTTCACTAAGTCCTTGACATCCTTACCAAACCGTGGTGATCAGAATTGGACACAATTCTCCAGCTGGGATCTAACCAATGATGTATAAACATCAGCATTTCCTCCTGAGTTTTATTACTCTGTATCTCTCTCTCTCACACCAAAGACACTACATCTTACCTTCTGAGATCTGTGTGTGTACACGCCACTTCTCTCTAATCCTTCACCCGATTTATAATGGTACCATTGAGTTTATATTGTTTCTCCTCATATTTCCTACCCAAATGTCTCACTTCACACTTCACTGTGTTAAATTACATCTGCCATGTTCCTGTCCATTTCACCAGTCAGCCTCTGTCCTCCTGAAGTCTGTTACTATCCTTCAGACTGTTTATTAACATTTCTGAGTTTCCAGCCCTCTGAAAACTTTGACATTATCCTCTCTGTACACAAGCCCATTGCATTAACATACAGCAACAGTGATTCCAACAGTGACCCTGGGGAAACCCCACTTTGTACTTCCCTCCAGACTGAACAATAACCATTCTCCACTCCTCTCTGCTTTCTGTCACAGAGCTAATTTCCTGCATGCTGGCATTGAAAATAAAAAAAAGGACTTCCATTTATGTAACGCCTTCATGATCACTGCATGTCCCAAAGCGATTTACAACCAACGAGTAGTTTTAACGTTTAGTCAGTCTTGTAAATGCAGGAAAAACAAAGTCAATTCCCGCACAGCAAGATCCCACAAGTAGCAGTCTGATCATGACCAGATCTGTTTTTGTGATGTTGAATTGAGGGGTAAATGTTGACCAGGACACTGGAAATAATTCCATGGGATCTTTACATCCACCTGAGTGGGCAGACGGGGCCTGGCTTTACCTTTTCTTTGATAAGGCGGCACCTCTGACAGCGCAACACTCCCTCAGTACTGCACTGCAGTGTCAGCCTTGATTCTTGTCATCAAGTCCTGCAGTGACACTTGATCCTAGAAGCTTGTGATTGAAAGGGGAGAGAGCGACAAACTTAGCCACTGCTGACATTGGTCCTTTAATCCCATGTGTTTCTAATTTGGTAACATGGCTGTTATGTGGTAATTTATCAAACAGCTGCTGAAAGGATAGGAATATTGGGAAAGTACAGGCTGGAACAATCATAGAATCATAGAATAGCACAGCCCTGAATGATGTCATTCGGCCCATCAAGTCAGTGCTGAACCCTTTCAAAGAACAATCCAGTTAGTCCCACTCGCTGACTCTTTCACTATATCCGAACATTTTTTCTTCTTCAGATATTTATCCAATTCCCTTTTGGGATATACAATTGAATCTGTATCCATCAGCCTATCAGACAGTGCATCCCAAATCCAAACCACTCAGAAACAAAAATCCTCATGTCTGCTTCTTTTACCAATCGCCTTAAATCTGCGTCTCTGATTACCGGTCCCTTGGACATTGGAAACAGTTTCTCTTTATTTAATTTATCTAAACCCTTCCTAATGTTAAACAGCTCAATCGAATCTCCTCTGAAAGTTCTCTGCTCGAAGCAGAACAACCCCAGCTACATAACTGTCATCCCTCATGCCTGCACAAATTCTCGTAAAACAGTTCTGTACCCTCTCCGAAGGCTTCATGTCCTTCCTGAAGTGTGGTTCCCAGTATTCGACACAAGACTCCAGGTGCAGCTGAACTAGTATTTTATATATGTTTCACATAATGTCCTTGCTTTTGCTTTTTTTGCCTCTATTTATAAAACCGAGGATCCCATATATTTATTAACGGTTTGGCTACAACGATTTGTGTACAAATACTCCAGGTGTCTCTGTTATTTCACCACCTTTATAGTTATACCATTTAACTTGTATTGTCTCTCCTCATTCCTCCTTTCAAAATGTATTACCTCATACATCTGCAATGCCAATTAAATATTGAGAAGATTGAAGCCATTGCTTTCTGTCTCTGCTTCAAATATTTCCTAGCTACACACTCCATCCCTCTCCTTTGTAAATGTTTGAGACGAAAAGCCAAACTGTTCACTCACTTGGTTACATAGTTAACCTTGAGATGCCTTGCGATGAGCTTCTGACCAAATATTCACACCATCAGTAAAATGGCTTATTTCCACCCGCGGTGGAGTTGCATGTCTGGTTAAAAAGGAAAGTAATACAATAGAGAGGAAGGATATGAGATCTGATGATGTGGAGTCTGTATGGTAGAGCTGGGAAACACTAAGGGGCAAAAAACGTGAGTGGGGGCTATATATAGACCCCCAAACTGTGGTGGTGATGTGGGAATGGTCTTAAACAGGAAATTAGAGATGCATGCGATAAAGCAACATCTGTAATTATGGGTGAATTAAATCTGCATATAGATTGGTCAAATCAAATTTGTCACAATAACGTAGAGGAGGAATTACTGGAGTGTATACGGGATGGTTTTCTGGACCAATATGTTGAGGAACCAACCAGAGAACAGGCCATCCCAGACTGGGTATTGTGTAAAGAGAGAGGAATAATTGGCAATCTAGTTGTGTGAAATCCCTTGAGGTTGAGCGACCATAATATGATAGAATTCTTCATGAAGAAAGCCAACAGTGACGTCAGAGGAGAGCTGCAAACTGATTGGTTGGGTGAGTAGCAGCTATTAGTGCATGTAGATATCTTTAAAAAAGTGAAAGGTTTATTTTTGTGGGAAAAGAACTCTGGTCATAAGGTGAGTACTACTGAAGTGTTTCTTTTTTTAATTCAGTGTCGTTTATTAAGAATCTTAGATTGAAGTGGGTAGAAAAAGGCCCCTCATGTAATTAGTATTTTTTTAAATTAAGGGTGTAACTAATTAGTCTAAGGGTAGGTCATGACAGGAGAGTTCAGCCCCGTGATCTGCTCCTCCTGCCCTTTGTGGAAAATCAGGGATGCTTCCAGTGTCCCTAGTGAGCATGTGTGCAGGAAGTGGATCCATCTGCAACTACTGGCGACCCGCATTATGGAGATGGAGCTGCAGGAGAATTCACTGTGGAGCATCCATAATGCTGAGGAAGTCGTGGATAACATGTTTAGCGAGGTGGTCACACCGCAGATAATAGCTGCACAGGCAGAAATGGGATGTGTGACCACCAGACAGAGTAGTAGGCACAGGCAGGTAGTGCAGGAGTCCCCTGTGGCCACCACCCCTCAAACAGATAGACCACTTTGGATACTGTTGGGGGGGATGACCTCCCAGGGGAAAGCAGCAACAGCCAGGCCCATGGGACCACAGAGGGCTCTGCCGCACAGCAGGGCAGGAAAAGGTGTGTAAGAGCTATCGTGATAGGAAATTCTATCGTAAGGGGTGCAGGTAGGCGTTTCTGTGGCCGCAAAAGAGGCACCAGGATTGTATGTTGCCTCCCTGCTGCGAGGGTCAAGGATGTGTCGGAGTGGCTGCAGGAAATTCTGAAAGGAGAGAGTGAGCAGCCAGAGGTCGTGGTCCATATTGGTGCTAACGACATAGACAGGAAGAGAGCTGAGGTCCTGCACAGTGAATATAGGGAGTTAAGCAGAAGGTTAAAAAGTAGAACGTCTAGGGTTAATCTCAGGATTTGGCCTAACCATCAGCCTCAAGAAAATGAACATCATGGGACAGGATGTCAGAAATGCTCCATCCATCAATACCGGCGGCCACGCTCTGGAAGTGGTTCAAGAGTTCACCTACCTAGGCTCAACTGTCACCAGTTACCTGTCTCTAGATGCAGAAATCAACAAGCGCACGGGAAAGGCTTCCACTGCTATGTCCAAACTGGCCAAGAGAGTGTGGCAAAATGGCGCACTGACACGGAACACAAAAGTCCGAGTGTATCAAGCCTGTGTCCTCAGTACCTTGCTCTATGGCAGCGAGGCCTGGACAACGTATGTTAGCCAAGAGTGACGTCTCAATTCAGTCCATCTTCACTATCTCCGGAGAATACTTGGCATCAGGTGGCAGGACCTTATCTGCAACACAGAAGTCCTCGAGGCGGCCAACATCCGAAGCTTATACACAATACTGAGTCAGCGGCGGTTGAGATGGTTTGGCCATGTGAGCCGCATGGAAGATGGCAGGATCCCCAAAGACACTTTGTGCAGCGAGCTCGCCACTGGTATCAGACCAACCGGCCGTCCATGTCTCTGCTTTAAAGACGTCTGCAAATGCGACATGAAGTCCTGTGACATTGATCACAAGTCGTGGGAGTCAGTTGCCAGCGATCGCCAGAGCTGGCGGGCAGCCATAAAGGAGGGGCTAAAGTGTGGCAATTCGAAGAGACTTCACAGTTGGCAGGAAAAAAGGCAGAAGCGCAAGGGAAGAGCCAACTATGTGACAGCCTCGACAGACAAATGTTTCTGCAGCACCTGTGCGAGAGCCTGTCACTCGAGCATTGGCCTTTTTAGCCACTCCAGGCTCTGCTGCACAAACCACTGACCACCTCCAGGCGCTTACCCATTGTCTCTCGAGGTAAGGAGGCCAAAGACAAAGAAGAAGAAGAATCTCAGGATTACTCCCTGTGCCACGTGCGAGTGAGGATAGGAATAGGAGGATTAAGGAAATGAAAGTGTGACTGAAGAGCTGGTGTAGGCGGGAGGGCTTCAGCTACTTGGATCATTGGGATCTCTTCTGCTGCAGTGGTGACCTGTTGAAGAGGGTCGGCTTGCATCTAAACTGGAAGGGGACCAATATCCTTGCGGGGAGGTTTGTTAGTACTACTCGGGAGGGTTTAAACTAGTCTTGCAGAGAGGTGGGACTCAAAGTAGTAGTCTCTCCGATGACATAGTTAAGGTAAATGTAGAGGTTAATGCAAGCAAGTCCAGGAGGCGGGCCTGGCAGTGGCCTGACAGGGAGCGTGGAAGGTCTGGTCGACTAAACTGCAAGTGGTTAGCACCGCAGCCTCACAGCTCCAGGGACCCGGGTTCGATTCTGGGTACTGCCTGTGCGGAGTTGTGTCTGCGTGGGTTTCCTCCGGGTGCTCCGGTTTCCTCCCACATGCCAAAGACTTGCAGGTTGATAGGTTAATTGGCCATTATAAATTGCCCCTAGTATAGGTAGGTGGTAGGGAAATATATTGGGGCAGGTGGGGATGTGATAGGAATATGGGATTAGTGTAGGATTAGTATGAATGGGTGGTTGATGGTCGGCACAGACTCGGTGGGTCGAAGAGCCTGTTTCAGTGCTGTATCTCTAAACTAAACTACTTTAATGCAAGACGCCTTACAGGTAAGGCAGATGAACTCAGAGCATGGATCAGTACATGGGATTGTGATATTATAGCTATTACAGAAACGTGGTTGAGGGATAGGCAAGACTGGCGGCTCAATGTTATGGGGTACCGATGCTTCAGTTGGAGGGAAGAGAGGGTGGGGAGTTGCACAATTGATTAGGGAGTACATCACGGCAGTAGTTAGAGAGGATATCCTGCGGGGAACGTCCAGTGAGGCCATATGAGTGGAGCTCAGAAATACGCAAGAGGTGATCTCTTTGATGGGATTATACTGTAGGCCCCCCAATAGTCAGAGGGAATTGGAGGAGCATACATGTAGGGAAATCACAGATAGGTGTAGGAATTATAAGGTTGTAATAGTAAGTGATTTTAACATTCCTAATATTGACTGGGACTGCCTTGGTGCCAAGGGATCAGATGGGCAAGAATTTGTTAAGTGTGCCCAGGATAGTTTTATGAAACAGTATGTGGATGGCCCTACGAGAGAAAAGGCTACACTCGACCTCCTCTTTGGAAATGAGGATGGGCAGGCGGATGATGTGTTAGTGCGGGAGCACTTTGGGACCAGTGACCATAACTCTATTAGCTTCAAGATAGTTATGGATGAGGATAGGACTGGTCCTCAGGTTGAAGTCCTAAATTGGAGGAAGGTTAATTTTGATGGCATCAGACAGGAACTCTCAAAAGTTGAATGAAAGGGGCTGTGTACAGGTAAAGGGACGTCTGGCAAGTGGGTGGCTTTTTAAAGAGAGATAGGAAGAGTTATGGGCTGGCATATTCCTGTTAGATGGAAGGGCAAGGATGGCAAGTTTAGGGAACCTTGGTTGATGAGGGATGTTGAGGGTGTGGTCAGGACAAAGAAGGAGGCATATGTCAGGTATAGGCAGCGGGGATCAAATGAGTCCCTCCAGGAATAGAGTGGATGTAGGAGTGCACTCAAGAAAGAAATTAGGAGGGAGAAAAGGGGCCATGAGATTTCCCTGGCAGATAAGATAATGGAGAATCCTAAAATATTCTTTAAGTATATTAAGAGTAAAAGGGTAGCTAGGGAGAGAGTCGGTCCCCTTAAGGATCAGTGTGGTAATCTACGTGTGCAGCCACGGGAAATGGGCGAGGTCTTAAATGAATACTTCTCGTCTTGATTTACCATGGAGACAACATGGAAGCGAGTGAGTTCAACGGAGGGAACAGTGATATCCTGGAGCATATCAACATTACAAAGGAGGCGGTGTTGGAGGTTTTGAAGCGCATTAAGGTAGATAAATCCCCAGGGCCTGACCAGGTGTATCCTAGGATGCTATGGGAAGAAAGGGAGGATATTCCTGGAGCCCGAGCAGAGATTTTTGCATTATCGTTAGCCATGGGTGAGGTACCGGAAGACTGGAGGATAGCTAATGTTGTGCCTTTATTTAATAAGGGCAGCAGTGATAAGCCAGGGAACAACAGGCCGGTGAGCCTTACATCAGTGGTGGGAAAGTTACTGGAAGGGATTCTGACAGACAGGATTTATATGCATCTGGAAAGGCAACGTCTGATTAGGGATAGTCAGCATGGCTTTGTGCATGGGAATCATGTCTCAGGAATTTGATTGAGTTTTTTGAGGAGGTGACCAAGAGGATTGACGGGGGCAGGGCGAAGGACGTTGTCTACATGGACTTTAGCAAGGCCTTTGACAAGGTCCCGCATGGTCGGCTGGTCCAGAAGGTTCAAACACATGGGATCCAGGATGTGCTAGCCAATTGGATACAAAATTGGCTTGGTGATCGGATGGTAGTGGGGGGTTGTTTTTCAGATTGGAGGCTGGTGACCAGTGGTGTGCCACAGGGATCGGTTCTGGGTCCTCTCTTGTTTGTCATATATATTAATGACTTGGATATGAATGTAGGGGTCATGATTGGTAAGTTTGCAGATGATACAAAAATTGATGGGATAGTAGAAAGTGAAGAAGGTTGTCTAAGGTTACAACAGGATATAGATAAACTTGGAAAGTGGGCAAGGGATTGGCAAATGGAATTTAATGCAGCCAAGTGCGAAGTGATGCATTTTGGGAAGTTAAACCAGTGCAGTACATATACAGTGAACGACAGGGCCTGGGGAGTGTTGTTGAGCAGAGAGACCTTGGGGTGCAAGTGCATAGTTCCCTGAATGTGGCAACACAGGTAGACTGGGTGGAGAAGAAGGTGTATGGCATGCTTGTCTTCATCAAATGCGACATGGAGTACAAGAGTTGGGACGTCATGTTACAGTTGTACATAACATTGGTTATTCCGCATTTGGAGTACAGTGTGCAGTTCTGGTCGCAGCACGACAGGAAAGATGTGATTAAGCTCGAGAGGGTGCAGAAAAGATTCATAAGGATGTTGCCTGGTTTGGAGGGCTTGAGTTATAAAGAGAGATTGGATAGGCTGGGTCTGTTTCCCCTGGAGCAAAGACGGCTGAGAGGGGACATGATGGAGGTATATAAAATTAGGAGAGGCATAGACAGAGCAGTTAGCCAGAGTCAGTTTCCCATGGTAGGGGTGACTAAAACTAGAGGGCATAGATTTCAGATGAAAGGGTGGAGGTTTAAAGGGGATTAAAAGGGTATTTTTTTTCACACAAAGAATATTGCGTATCTGGAATGAGCTGCCAGAGGAGGTGGTGGAGGCAGGAACAGTAGCCACATTTAAGAGTCATCTGGACAGGTATTTGAATGAGCAAAGCATAGACGGATATGGAATTAATGCAGGCACGTGGAACTAGTATAGATCGGCATTGTGGTCGGCATGGACGCAGTGGGCCGAAGGGCCTGTTTCCATGCTGTACGAATCTATGACTCCAAGATGGAGAGTGAAGTAGTTGATTCTGAGACTAGGGTCGTGAATCTTAATAAAGGAAAGTATGAAGGTATGAAGCACGAGTTGGCTATGATGGATTGGGAAACGTTACTTAAAGGGATGATGGTGGAAAGGCAATGGCAATATTCAAACAGTGCATTGATGAACTGCAACAATTGTTTACTCCTGTCTGGCGCAAAAGTAAAATGGGAAAGGTAGCCAAACCATGGCTTACAAGGAAAATTAGAGATAGTATTAGATTCACGGAAGAGGCATATCCATTCGACAGAAAGAAGCAACAGACTTGAGGATTGGGAGCAGTTTAGAATTCAGCAAAGGAGGACCAAGGGGTTGATTAATCAGGGGAAAATAAAGTACATGAGTAAGCTTGCGGGGAACATACAACCTGACTGTAAAGGTTTCTGTAGGTATGTGAAGAGGAAAGGATTGGTTCAGACAAATGTAGGTCCTTACAGTTAGAAACATGGGAATTTATTATGGGAAACAAAGAAATGGCTAACCAACTAAATGCATACTTTGATTCTGTCTTCACAAAGGATGGCACAAATATCTTACCAGAAATGTTGGGGAACACAGGGTTTAGTGAGAGGAAGGAACCGAAGGAAATCAGTATTAGTAGAGAAATTGTGTTGGGGAAGTTGATGGGATTGAAGGCTGATAAATCCTCAGGGCCTGATAATCTACATCCCAGATTACTTAAAAAAGTGACCCTAGAAATACTGGATGCATTGGTGGTCATCTTTCAAGATTCTATAGACTTTGGAACAGTTCCAGCTGATTGGAGGGCAGCTAATGTAATTCCACCATTTAAAAAGGGAGGTAGAAATAAAGCAGGGCATTATAGACAAGTCAGCCTGACGTCGGTAGTGGGGAAAATTCTGGAGTCCATTATCAAAGTTTTTATGGCAGAGCACTTGGAGAACAGTGTTAGAATCGGATAGAGTCAGCATGGATTTACGAAAGGGAAATCATGCTTGATAAATCTATTAGAATTCTTCGAATATGTAACTAATAGAGTTGATGATGGGGAGCCAGAGAATGTGGTTTATTTGGACTTTCAGAAGGCTTTCGACAAAGTCCCACATAAGAGATTAGTGAGTAAAATTAAAGCGCATGGGATTAGTGGTAGTGTATTGCGATAGATAGAAAATTGGTTGGCAGATGGAAAAAAAGTGTCGGGATAAACGGATCTTTTTCCAAATGGCAGGCAGTGATTAGTGGGGTACCAGAGGGATCGGTGCTAGGACCCCAACTATTCACACTCCATATTAATGATTTAGATGAGGGAACTAAATGTAATATCTCCAAATTTTCAGAAGACACAAAACTGGGTGGGAGGGTGAGTTGTGAGGAGAATGCAGAGAGGCTTCAGGGTGATTCGGACAAGTTGAGTGAGTGGGCTATTGCATGGCAGATGCAGTATAATGTGAATAAATGTGAGGTTATCCACTTTGGTAGCAAAAACAGGAAGGCAGCTTATTATCTGAACAGCTACACACTGAGAGAGGGAAATATGCAGCGATACATGGGTGTTCTCGTACACCAGTCACTGAAGGTAAGCATGCAGGTGCAACAGGTGGTAGAAAAAGGTGAATGTTCTGTTGGCCTTCATAGAGACAGGATTCGAGTACAGGAGCAGGGATGTTTTGCTGCACTTATACTGGGCCTTGGTGAGGCCGCACTTGGAATATTGTGTGCAGTTTTGTTTTCCTTCTCTGAGAAAGGATGTTCTTGCTATAGAGAGAGTGCAACAAAGGTTTATCAGAGTGATTCCTGGGATGGCGGGACTCACGTATGAGGAGAGTTAGGATTATATTCGCTGGAGTTCAGAAGAGTGAAGAGGGATCTCATAGAAACCGATAAAATTCTAACAGGATTTGACAGGGTAGTTGCAGGAAGGATGTTCCCGATGGTGGGGGAGTCCAGAACCAGGGGTCATAGTCTAAGGATACGGGGTAAACTTTTCAGGACTGAAATGAGGAGAAATTTCTTCACCCAGAGAGTGGTGAGCTAGTGAAATTACGTCATCACTCCCATATCCAAGAGGGATTGGAATATGCTGGCCAGTGCCTCTGCTACTTCCACCATTCCATCCCTCAGCAACCCTCATACATCCCATCCAGACTGGGTAAATTATCTACTTTATTGTGGGACAAAAAGTATTGGATTGAAAAGGGTTAACTGAATCTGTTTGTTCAGTGACTGTAATTAATGTCAGTCTCCATGGACCCTAATTGTGTCATTGGAAGTTTTCCATCTTCTATTAATAAGGGGCTTCCATGTGTTATCCCATCGTTTCAGCCGGAACATCAGCCCCGGCACAACAGAGATCAGTGGCTCCAGAGAGAGAGAAAGGATAGATCAGAATCTGAGAACAAATGACTGGAATGTTGCAGCACTTGGTCAGAATCTGAGAACAACAGATTGGAATGTTACAACAATGGGTCAGAATCTGAGAACAATAGATTGGAATGTTACAACAATGGACAGGAGTTTATCCTCGGAACTTTACTACCTTTCTACATATTATGATCGGTACTCATTAAACTTCCGTATCTATCTCGCACTGAAGATTATTCAATACATTTACTATCCCATCCTGGCTATTATTGGTGTCCCTGGTAAGTCTCTCTATCTAGCTATTAATTCTATAAACCAAGTTTAACAGCATTACTGCTCCTGTAATTTGCTCTGCCCTTTTTGTTGCCGTTGTATTCCTGGTGAATATGTCCAGCTATTAGCTCTATAAACCATTGCCAACTGTATTACAGTTCTTGTCATTTAATCTCTCATCTTTGCTGCCCTTGCTGTCTCTATTTCCGTCTAGGAGATCTGTAAACCCTGTTTTACTGAAATACTGTTCTGTTATGTAAATTTTGGGAAGACTGAAGCCAGTGTCATTGGTCTCCATCACAAACTCCATCCCCTATCTGTGAGACAAATACACCACCCTGCCCAATACTGAGGCTGAACCAGACTGTTTGCAATCGGTGTGTTCTATTTAAACCTGAGCTGAGTCCATCTCCATATTCTCTCCATTACCAACCCTGTCTATGACCACCTCTGTCATATCCCCCATCTCCACCTCTGTCTCAGCCAATCTGCTGCATAAACCCTCACCTATACCTTTGTTGAATCCACACTTGACTATTCCAATTCTATCCTGGTCACCCTCCCAGTTATAAACCTCCATAAACCACAGCCCATCCAGATCTCTGCTGCCTGTATTCTAACTCACACCAAATCCCGATCACCCATCACCCCTGTGCTCACTGATCTACATTGGCTCCTGGTCTGGCAGCACCTTAATTTTAACATTCTCATCCTTGTGTTTGAATCCCTCCATGGCCTCACCCCTCCAATTAGTCCCATTCTCCTGCCCATTCTCATATTCCTGAAAATGTTTTGACTTCAATCTTTTCCCATTTCTCCTTTTAAAGTGAATTCCTTTCCCTCTGTATCTGTCCCGAGCCACTATTTAGACTCTATAGCACTACTGGTGCTGACGGTACAGAAGCTGGGATCCATAGAGAGATGTGAGCTGCTCAGCCAGGCACTTCCACTGCGGCCTGCACAGTGCCCCAAGCTGGGCAGGGCTCTAGTTCAATCGTAACATGTATGTGTTGTTGAGCTGAGGATGGTTTTAAATGTGATGTCAATGTACCATACCGGCAGTATTGATGTACGTCTTTGAAACTTGGTCTGTGCATGTCCACTGACTGCTTGTGTTAGTCACTCTCAGCTGAACATATATTCAGCAGCATGAGGATTATGCATAACATAATATCTAGTATTATTTAAAAGGACCAGGCATCCAACTTACAGGTGAGGGGCTTTTGACTTACTTCTATTATTGTAAAGTTAGTGGAGGTGCTGTGGATGGTTTGTTGGAGGTTGTGTTGTGAGCTGCTGCAGACATTCATGGAGGACAGAGGATTTGGTGACCCAACTCTGCACGAGGTATGGCCTATCAGGGGAAAACAGCAGCAGCCAGAGCAGTTGCACCACGGCTGGCACTGTTGCTCAGCAGGGAGGGACAAAGCGCAGAAGAGCAATAGTTATAGGGGACTTTATAGTCAGGGGCACAGATATGCCCTTCTGTGGGCGTGAACGAGACTCCAGGATGGTATGTTACCTCCCTGGTGCCAGGGTCAAGGATGTCTCTGAACGGATAGGAGGCATTCTGAAGGGGGAGGGTGAACAGCCAGAGGTTGTGGTACACATCTGTAGCAATGACATAGGTAGGAAGAGTGATGAGGTCCTGCAGGGGTAGTTTAGGAAGTTAGGGAGTAAGTTACAAAACAAGACATCGAGGTTTGTAATCGCTGGATTCCTCCCTGTGCCACGTGCCAGTGAGGCTAGAAATAGGAAGATAGTGCAGCGAAACACGTGGCTGAGCAGCTGGTTTAGGAGGCACGGTTTCAGATATCTGGACCATTGGGCTCTCTTCAGGGACAGATGGGACCTGTACAAGAAGGACGGTTTGCATATAAACTGGAATTGCACTGATATCCTGGCTGCAAGGTTTGCTAGCGTCACTCGGAAGGGTTTAAACTACTGTGGCAGGGGGGTGGGAACCAGAGCAGGAGGACAGCTAGTGAAATAAATGAGGAGGACATAGTAAATAAGGCCAGTAGGACGAAGAGGAAGAGCAGGAACTGAGATGTTGCTGAGTACAGCGGGACTGGTGGTCTGAAGTGCATTTGTTTCAATGTGAGAAGTATAACAGGTAAGGCAGATGAACTTAGAACTTGGATTAGTACTTGGAAATATGATGTTGTTGCTATTACAGAGACTTGGTTGAGGGAAGGGCAGGATTGGCAGCTAAATGTTGCAGGCTTTAGAAGCTTCAGGCGGGATAGAGGGGAATGTAAAAGGGGTGGGGGAGCTGCATTACTGTTTAAGGAGAATATCACAGTTGTACTGCGGGAGGACACCTCAGATGGGTCATGCAGCGAGGCAATATGGGTGGTGCTCAGGAATAGGAACTTGGGGGTTTACTACAGGCCTCCCAACAGCCAGCGGGAGGGAGAGGAGCAGATATGTAGACAGATTTTGGAAAGATGGAAAGGTAACAGGGTTGTAGTGGTGGGTGATTATAACTTCCCCTATATTTACTGGGATTCGCTTTGTGCGGCTTGGATGGGGCAGAATTTCTGAGGAGCATCCAGGCGGGCTTCTTGAAACAGTATGTAGATAGTCCAACTAGGGATGGGGCCATTCTGGACCTGGTATTGTGGAATGAGCCCGGCAAGGTGGTCGAAGTTGCCGTGGGGGAGCATTTCGGGAACAGTAACCATAATTCCATAAGTTTTAACGTACTTGTGGATAAGGATAAGAGTAGTCCTCGGGTGAAGGTGCTAAATTAGGGGAAGGCTAATTACAACAATATTAGGCAGGAACTGAAGAATTTAGATTGGGGGCGGATGTTTGAGGGTAAATCAACATCTGACATGTGGGAGTCTTTCAAACGTCAGCTGATTAGAATCGAGGACCGGCATGTTCTGGAAGAAAGACAAGTTTGGCAAGTTTCGGGAGCTTGGATAACACGGGATATTGTGAGCCTAGTCAAAAAGAAAAAGGAAGCATTTGTAAGGGCTGAAAGGCTAGGAACAGACGAAGCACTTGAGGAATATAAAGACACTTAAGCAAGGAGTTAGGAGGGCTGAAAGGGGTCATGAAAAGTCATTGGCAAACAGGATTAAGGAAAATCCCAAGGATTTTTATACATATATCAAGAGCAAGAGTGTAACCAGGGAAAGGGTTGGCCCACTCAAGGACAGAGATGGGAATCCATGTGTGGAGCCAGAGGAAGTGGACGAGGTGCTCAATGCGTACCTTGCATCAGTATTCACCAAAGAGAAGGACTTGGTGGATGGTAAGCCTAGAGAAGGGAGTACAGATAGTCTCAGTCATTTCATTATCAATAAGGAGGAGGTGTTGGGTGTCTTGCAAAGCATTAAGGTAGATAAGTCTCCAGGGCCTGATGGGATCTACCCTAGAATACTGAGGGAGGCAAGGGAAGAAATTGCTGGCGCCTTGACAGAAATCTTTGCATCCTCATTGGCTACAGGTGAGGTCCCAGAGGACTGGAGAATAGCCAATGTTGTTCCTTTGTTTAAGAAGGGTGGCAATGATAATCCAGGAAATTATAGGCTGGTGAACCTTATGCCAGTGGTAGGGAAACTATTAGAGAGGATTCTTCCGTACAGGATTTACTCCCATTTGGAAACAAACGAACTCATTAGCGAGATGCAGCATGGTTTTGTGAAGGGGAGCTCGTGTCTTACTAATTTGATTGAGTTTTTTGAGGAATTGACGAAGATGATTGATGAAGAAAGGGCAGTGGATGTTGTTTATATGGACTTTACTAAAGCCTTTGACAAGGTCCCGCATGGCAGACTGGTACAAAAGGTGAAGTCAAACAGGATCAGAGGTGAGCTGGCAAGTTGGATACAGAACTGGCTCCGTCATAGAAGACAGAGGGTAACAGTGGATGGGCGTTTTTCTGAATGGCGGGATGTGATTAGTGGTGTTCCGCAGGGATCACTCATGGGACCTTTGCTGTTTGTAGTATATATAAATGATTTGGAGGAAAATGTAGCTGCTCTGATTAGTAAGTTTGCGAACGAAACAAAGGTTGGTGGAGTTGCGGATAATGATGAGGATTGTCAGAGGATACAGCAGGATATAGGTCAGGTGGAGACTTGGGTGGAGAAATGGCAGATGGAGTTTAATCCAGAAAAATGTGAGGTAATGCATTTTGGAAGGTCGATTGCAGGTGGGAGGTATACAGTTAATGGCAGAACCCTTAGGAGTATTGACAGGCAGAGAGATCTGGGCGTACAGGTCCACAGGTCACTGAAAGTGGCAACACAGGTGGATAAGGTAGTCAAGAAGGCATACGGCATGCTTATCTTCGTGGGCCGGGGCGTAGAGTATAAAAATTGGCAAGTCATGTTGCAGCTGTACAGAACCTTAGTTAGGCCACACTTGGAATATTGCATGCAATTCTGGTCGCCACACTACCAGAAGGATGTGGAGGCTTTGGAGAGGGTGCAGAGGAGGTTTACCAGGATGTTGCCTGGTCTGGAGGGCATTAGCTATGAGGAGAGGTTGGAAAAACTCGGATTGTTTTCACTGGAACGACGGAGGTGCAGGGGCTTCTCGGTGCCCGCTCCCTGTGGAGCAATCCAGTCAGTCCCATTCTCCCAGTCAGTCCCCGTATCCCTCCAAGTTCATTTCCTTCGGGTGTCCATCCAGTATCCTTTTGAAGTCATTGTCTCGAATGATGAAGCCCAAGATCTGATATGCTTCTCTAAACACGCTCCTAATATGTCCTGCCAACTTCAAAGATCAATGCATATGCTGCCCCAGGTCCCTCTGTCCCTGCACAATCTTGAGAACTGTGTCATTAAGTCTATATTACCTTCCTATTCCTTCTGACAAAATACATCACCTCACACTCCTCTGCATGAAATTCCACCTGCCACTTCTCTGTCCATTCTGCTCGCCTATCTATATCCTTCTACATGTGGTTTGTAACATCCTCACTGTTTACCACACCTCCAAGATTGGTATCATCGGAAATTTTTGAAATTCTACTCTGTATTCCAAGAGCCATGCCATTTATATATAGCAAAAGAAAAACAGTGGTCCTAAGCACTGACCCTTGGGGAACATCACTGTCGACCATCCCCCGGTCTGAAAAACAACCATTTAACACATTTCTCTTTTTCTTGTCCTCTGGACAATTTTTTTCCAATTGGATGCTATTCCATGAGCTTCAATTTTATCAACCAAGCTTCTGTGTTGTTCATCATCAAATAATTTCATAAAATCCACGTAGACAACATCCACCACATTCCCTTCATCAACCTTCTCTCATTTTCCGAATAAATTCAATTAGTTCATCATGCATGATCTGCCTTTTAGAAATCCGTGCTGACAATCCTTAATTAACTCAATCTCTCCAAGTGTGTGTTGTCCTTTTGCCCTG
Source organism: Heterodontus francisci (assembly GCF_036365525.1). Lineage (NCBI taxonomy): Eukaryota > Metazoa > Chordata > Chondrichthyes > Heterodontiformes > Heterodontidae > Heterodontus > Heterodontus francisci. Next base: position 348,069 of record NW_027141284.1, on the reverse strand, counting down.
ATTATTGTTTCTAAAACCTTACTCACCACTGATGTTAAACTAACTGGCCAGTAGTTGCGAGGCCTGTGTGTTGTCCATTGATAATTCTGGGAAGTGAGTGTGACCATCTATGTCATCAATTTCTCCCTCTGCAGGGAAAAGCAGGATGAGAGATCCCGTGGCTTTGTCAGGATAGCGGGATTCCTGATGGTTTCGGTTGATCTGCGGGGCCCCCATGTCAATGGGTTGAGGTACAGGAACTGGAAGAACTCTCACTCCATTAATGTACAGTTGGTGTGTGAGCATGCCCAGTACATCATGCTGGTGAATGTCCACTATCCTGGCAGCAGACACCATACATTCATTCTGAAGCAGTCAGCCGGTCCCAACACTGCGGGTCTCCATGCAGAACCAGAATGTGGCTCCTTGGAGACAAATGAACCCCCTCTAGACACAGCTCATGTTTCGACACCCCCAAACCACCTCCCACCGTCAACTTTTAGTTACGCAATTAACGTGTGTTATGTGAGCAATGGAGTCACCAGGAACATGGTGGAACAGACCATCGGTGTGATGAAGCAATGCTTCCGATGTCTGAACCGCTCGGGGAGAGCCCTCCAGTACACATTGGAGAAGGTGTCTGAGCTCATGGTGTTCTGCTGCACGCTTCATTTCATCAGCAGCATGTGGACACAGGCATTGGCAGCAGGAATCCGGAGGCCACCTCAGGAGGTGGTGGGAGGGAAGATATTTCCTCGATGCCTTCGACCCGGACAGGCTGTCGGATAGACCCTGCTACGATTCCAGTTCCCAAAAGCCAACTTCCCTTTCCCACCATGGATCCCCCATTCTCCACCATTGCACCCATCTGAGACGCCCCATCACAGTGTCACCTTGGTCATCATCCTGTAATAAAAACATCAGAGAATTATTACAGCACAGAAGGACCAATTCAGCCTTTCGTGTCTGCCCTGGCTTTCCGAATGACCAATTCACGGAATGCCATTCCCTGCATTCTCCCTGCAACCCTGCACATTCTTCCTTCTCACATAACAGTCTATTCAGCTTCAATTGAACCTGCCTCCACCATACTCTCAGGCAGTGCATTCCAGACTCTAACCACTCACTGTGTGAAAAAATATTTTCCTCAGGTCGTCTTTGCTTCTTTTACCCATGACTTTAAATCTGTGCCCTTTCGTTCTCGATCCTTTCACGAGTGGGAACTGTTTCTCTCTATCTACTCTGTCCAGACACCTCATGAATTTTGAAACCTCTAATAAAGCACCTCTCAGCCTTCTCCGAGGAAAACAGTCCTAACTTCTCCAGCCTATCTTCATAACTGAAAATCCTCATCCCGGGAATCATTCACGTGAATATTTTCTGCACACTCTCCAATGCCCTCACGTCTTTCCTCAAGTGTGGCACCCAGAACTGGACGCAATGCCACAGCTGAGGCTGAAATAGTGTCTTATATAAGTTCAACATAACTTGCTTGCTCTTGTACTCTATGCCCCTATTAATAAAGCCCAGGATACTGCATGCTTTATTAAACACTTTCTCAACCTGTCCTGCCGCCTTCGATGACTTCTGCACATATACACACAGGTGTGCTCCTGCACACCCTATAGAATTGTACCTTTTATTGTATATTGTCTCCCCATGTTCTTCCTATCAACATGAATCACTTCACATTTCTCTGTATTGAAATTCATCTGCCACCTGCCTGCCCATTCCACCAACTTGTGTGTGTACTTTTGAAGTTCTACACTATCCTCCCCACAGTTCACAATTCTTCCAACTTCCGTATCAGCTGCAAACTTTGAAATTGTGCCTGCATACCCAGGTTTAGGTCCTTAATATATATCAGGAAAAGCAAGGATGTCTGGGGAACTCCACAACAAACCTTCCTCCAGCCTGTAAAACATCCATTAATTAGTTCCGAAGAAGGGTCACTGACCCGAAACGTTAACTCTGCTTCTCTTTCCACAGATGCTGCCAGACCTGCTGAGTGACTCCAGCATTTCTTGTTTTTGTTGCATTAATCATTAATGTTTGTTTCCTGTCACTCAGCTAATTTCGTATCCATGTTGCTACCGTCCCTTTTATGCTATGAGCTACAAGTTTGCTCACAGGTCTGTTGTGCGGCTTTGTATCAAAAGGTTTTTGCATGCAGGGAATAGTTCAATGTCTGGAATGCACTGCTTGAGAATGGTGGAGGCAGGTTCATTTGAAACTGAATAGACCGTTATATGAAAGTCAATGTACACCACATCAACAGAATTGCTCTCATCAACTTTCTCTGATACCACCTCAAACATCTCCAGCAAATTAGTTAAACATGATGTTCTCTCAAGAAATCCATGCTGGCTTGTTTAATTAACTCGCATTTGTCCATGTGACTATTTGCTTTGTCCAAGATTATTTATTTCTAGAAGTTTTCCCACCACCGAAGTTTAACTGACAGGCCTGTAGTTGCTGGCCTTATCTTTACACCCTTTTTGAACAAGGGTGTAACGTTTACAATTCTCCAGTCCTCTTGCATCACCCTCAAGTCTAAGGAAGACGGAAAAATTATGGCCAGTGCCTCTGCGATTTCCACCCTCACTTCCCTCAGTATCCTTGGATGCATCTCATCTTTTCCTGGTGCTTTATTCAATTTAAGTCCAGACAGCCTATCTAATACTTCCTCTTTATCAATTTTAAACCCCACTAGTGTCTGACTTACCTCCTCTTTCAACATTGCCTGGGTTGCATCTTGGAATCATAGACAGTTTATGGCACAGAGAGAGGCCACTTGGCCCATCGTGTCTATGCTGTCCAAAAAACGATCCATCCATTCTGATCCTATATTCCAGCATTTGATAGATTACAGCACTTGAGGTGCATATCCAGACACCTTTAGAATGAGTTGTTGGTTTCTGCCTCAACGACCATTTCGGACAGTGAGTTCCAGACTCTGACCACCCGCTGGGTGAAAAATAAAATCCGCAGCTCCCTTTTAATCTTTCTACCAATCACTTTAAGTCCATGCCCCCTCGTCACTGACCTCTTTGCTAAGGTGAATGGACCCTTCAGCTCCACTCCACCCAGGCCCCTCTCAGTTTTGTACATTTCAATCAGATTTACCCTCAGCCTTCTCTATTTCAAGGAGAACAGTCCCAGCCTGTCCAATCTTTCCTCATAGCTGCATTTTTCCAGTCCTCGCCACATCCTCATAAATCTCCTCTGCACCCTCTCGGGTGCAATTACATCTTTTCTGTAAAGCGGTGAGCAGAACTGCACACAGTACTCAAGTTGTGTGCTAACCAATGAGTTATAGAATTCTAGCATAACCTCCCTGGCCGTATATTCTATACCTCGGCTAATAAAGGAAAGGATTCCATATCTTCTTCCTTGGTAAAGACAGGTGGAAATTATTCATTTATTACCTCAGCGATATCCTCTGCCTCCATGTGCAAATCCCCTTTATGGTCCTGAGTCGGCCCCATTGTTCCTTTTACTACCCTATTACTATTTAGATGCCAATAGAAAACTTAGGGATTTCCTTTAATGCTCGTCTCTTTTCCTGCTCTCTCTTTGATTCTCTTATTTGTTTTTTCTCTTCCCCTCTGGACCTTCTGTATTCAGCCTGCTTCTCAATAGTATTTTCTACCTGATGTCCGTTATATCAGACATAAACTTGTCAACCTTTCGTGCGGCCTTCAAAGATCTGTCTGAATACACACCAAGTCTCTCTGTTCCTGTCTCCTCATTTAAACAATACCCATTTGTTTCTGTTGCCTTCCCTTACACTTCTTACCCAAATGTCTCGCTTCATACTTCACTGTGTTAAATTACATCTGCCATGTTCCTGCCCATTTCACCAGTCAGTCTCCATCATCCTGAAGTCTGCTACTATCCTTCTCACTGTTTATTAACATTTCTGACTTTCCTGCCATCCGAAAACTTTGACATTATCCCCACTGTACACAAGCCCATTGCATTAACATACAACAACAGTGATCCCAACAGTGACCCTGGGGACCCCATTGACTACTTCCCTCCAGACTGAAGAATAACCATTCTTCACTACTCCCTACTTTCTGTCACTGCGCTAATTTCCCGCATGCTGACATTGAAAATAAAAGAACAGACTTCCATTTCTGAAACGCCTTTCATGACCAGTGCATGTTCCAAAGTGATTTACAACCAATGAATACTTCTTAAAGCGAAGTCATTCCTGTAATGTAGGAAACAGGCAGACAATTTCTGCACAGCAAGCTCCCACAAGCAGCAATGTGATGATGATCAGATCTGTTTTTGTGATGTTGATTGAAGGATAAATATTGACAAGGACACCGGGAATAATTCCCCTGCACTGCTTCTGCATAGTGCGATGGGATCTTTAACATCCACCTGAGAGGGCAGACTGCAACTTGGTTTAAAGTTTCATTCGATAGACTGCACCTCTGACAGTGCAACACTCCCTCAGTACTGCACTGCAATGTCAGCATTGATTCTTGTGATCAAGTCCTGCAGTGACACTTGATCCTGGAAGCTGGTGACTGAAAGGGGAGAGAGCTACAAACTGAGCCACGGCTGACATTAACCCTTTAATCCCATGTGTTTCTAATTCGGTAACACGGTTGTTATGTGGTACTTTCTCAAACGCCTGTGGAAAGGATAGGGATATTGTGAAAGTACAGGCAGGAGAAATAATAGAATGGCACAAACTGAATGAGGTCATTCGGCCCATCATGTCTGTGCTGCTCCTTTCAAAGAGAAATCCAGTTAGTCCCACTCCCAGGCTTTTTCACTATATCCTTGCATTTTTTTCTCCTTCAGATATCTATCCAATTCCCTTTTGAGATCTACTATTGAATCTGTATCCATCAGCCTATCAGACAGTGCATTCCAAATCCAAACCACTCAGAAACAAAAATCCTCATGTCTGCTTCTTTTACCAAATGCCTGAAATCTGTGTCTCTTGGACATTGGAAATAGTTTCTCTTTATTTAATTTATCTAAATCCTTCGAATGTTAAACACCTCAATCAAATCTCCTCTGAAAGTTCTCTGCTCTAAGCAGAACAACCCCAGCTACATAACTGTAATCCCTCATGCCTGGACAAATTCTAGTAAAACAGTTCTGTGCCCTCTCTGAAGGCTTCATGTCCTTCCTAAAGTGTGGTTCCCAGTATTCGACACAAGACTCCAGGTGCAGCTGAACTAGTATTTTATATATGTTTCACATAATGTCCTTGCTTTTGTTCTTTTTGCCTCTATTTATAAACCCAAGGATCCCATATATTTATTAACTGTCCAGTTAACCTTTCCTGCCACCTTCAAAGATTTGTGTACAAACACCCCAGGTGTCTCTGTTATTTCACCACCTTTATAGTTGTGCCATTTAACTTGTGGAGTTGCATTGCTGGTTAAAGAGGAAATTAATGCAATAGTGAGGCAGGATATTAGCTCTGATGTTCTCGAATATGTATGGGTCGAGCTGAGAAACACTAAGGTGTAGAAAACGTTAGTGGGGGTTGTCTATCGACCCCCAGACTGTAGTGCTGAATTTGCGAATGGCATTGAACAGGAAATTAGAGACGCATGCGATAAAGGAACATCTGTAATTATGGGTTTCTTGAATCTGCATATAGATTGGGCAAATTAAATTGGTCACAATACATTGTGGAGGAATTCCTGGGGAATATGCGGGATGGTTTTCAGGACCAATTCTTTCAGGAACCAACTGAAGAACAGGCCATCCTAGACTGGTTATTGTGTAATGAGAGAGGAATAATTGACAATCTAGTTGTGCGAGATCCCTTGGGGATGAGCGACCATAATATGATAGAATTCTTCATCACGATGGAGAGTGACCTAGTTGATTCTGAGACTAGAGTCGTGAATCTTAATAAAGTAAGCGACGAAGGTATGAGGCATGAGCTGTCGATGATACATTGGGAAACGTTACTTAAAGAGATGACCCTGGATAGGCAATGGCAAACATTCAAAGAGCGCATTGATGAACTGCAACAATTGTTTACTCCTGTCTGGCGCAAAAGTAAAACGGAAAAGGTAGCCAAATCATGGCTTACAAGGAAAGTTCGAGATAGCATTAGATCCAAGGATGAGGCATATAAATTCGCCAGGAAAAAACAACAGACCTGAGGATTGGGAGCAGTTTAAAATTCAGCAAAGGAGCACCAAGGGATTGATTAAGAAGGGGAAAATGGAGTACGAGAGTAAGCTTGCGGGGAACATAAAAACTGACTGCAAACGAATCTATAGGTATGTGAAGCGGAAAAGATTGGCGAAGACAAATACAGGTCCGTTACAGTCAGAAACAGGGAAATTTATTATGGGAAAAAAAGAAACGGCTGACCAACTAAATGCATCCTTTAGTTCTGTCTTCACAAAGGAGGATACAAATATCATACCAGAAATGTTGGTGAATACAGGGTTTAGTGAGAGAGAGGAACTGAAAGAAATCAGTATTAGTAGAGACATGGTGTTGGGGAAGTTGATGGCATTGAAGGCCGATAAATCCCCAGGGCCTGGTAATCTACATCCCAGAGTACTTAAGGAAGTGGCCCTAGAAATAATGGATGGATTGGTGGTCATCTTCCAAGATTCTATGGACTCTGGAACAGTTCCTACAGATTGGAAGGTAGCTAATGTTATCCAACTATTAAAAAAGGGAGGTAGAGAGAAAGCAGGAAATTGTAGACCAGTCAGCCTGACATCGGTCGTGGGGAAAATCCTGGAGTCCATTATCAAATATTTTGCAGCAGAGCACTTGGAGAATAGTGGTAGAATCGGACAGAGTCAGCATGGATTTATGAAAGGGAAATCATGCTTGATAAATCTACTAGCATTCTTCCAGGATGTAACTAGTAGAGTTGATGAGAGGGAGCCAGTGGGTGTGGTTTATTTGCATTTTTAGAAGGCTCTCGACAAAGTTCCACGTAAGGGTTTAGCATGTAAAATTAAAGTGCACGAGACTGGGGGTAGTGTATTGCAATAGATAGAAAATTGGTTGGCAGGCAGGAAACAAAGCATTGGAACATACAGAGCTTTTTGTGAATGGCAGGCAATGACTAGTGGGGTACCGCAGGGATCGGTGCTAGGACCCCAGCTGTTCACAATATATATGTTAATGATTTAGATGAGGAAACTAAATGTAATATCTCCAAATTTGCAGATGATACAAAATTGAGTGTGAGGGTAAGTTGTGAGGAGGATGCAGAGAGGCTTCAGGGTGATTTGGACAAGTTGAGTGAGTGGGCAAATGCATGGCAGATGCAGTATAATGTGGATAAATGTGAAGTTATCCACTTTACTAGCAAAAACAGGAAGGCAGATTATTATCTGAACGGCTATAAACTGAGAGAGGGGAATATGCAGCGAGACCTGGGTGTTCTGGTACACCAGTCACTGAAGGTAAGCATGCAGGTGTAACAGGCGGTAGAAAAAGGCGAATGTTATGATGACCTTTATAGAGACAGGATTCGAGCACAGGAGCAGGGATGTTTTGCTGCAATATACAGGGCCTTGGTGAGGCTGCATTTGGAATGTTGTGTGCAGTTTTGGTCTCCTTATCTGAGGAAGGATGGTCTTGCAAGAGGGAGTGCAGTAGAGTTTTACCAGTCTGATTCCTGGGATGGCGGGACTGCCGTATGAGGAGAGATTGAGTCGGTTAGGACTGTATTCACTGGAATTCAGAAGAGTGAGGAGCGATCTCATCGAAACCTATAACATTCTAACATGACTTGACAGGGTAGATGCAGGAAGGATGTTCCCGATGGTGAACCACTCCTGAACCACAGGATATGGGGTAAAACTTTCAGGACTGAGATGAGGAGACGTTTCTTCACCCAGAGAGTGGTGAGCCTGTGGAAACCTGTCATCACGCCCATATCCAAGGGGATTGGAAGGTTCTGGCCAGCGCCTCTGCTATTTCCCCCATTCCTTCCCTCAGCAACCCTCATACATCCCATCCAGACTGGATAAATGTTCAACTTTATTGTGGTACAAAAGTGTTGGATTGAAAAGGGTTAACTGAATCTGTTTGTTCCGTGACTGTAATTAATGTCAGTCTCCATGGACCCTAATTGTGTCACTGGACGTTTTCCATCTCCTATTAATAAGGGGATTCTTTCAATGTGTTATCCATAGTGTCAGTGGGAACATCAGCCCCGGCACTTACAGAGATCAGCTGCTCCAGAGAGATAGAGAGAGGATAGGTTAGAATCTGAGAACAAAAGACTGGAATGTTACAACAATGGGTTAGAATCTGAGAACAAAAGACTGGAATGTTACAACAATGGGTCAGAATCTGAGAACAATAGATTGGAATGTTACAACAATGGACAGGAGTTTATCCTCGGATCTTTACTCTCTTTCTACATATTATGATCGGATGTCATTAAACTCTCGTATCTATCTCGCACTGAAGATTATTCAATACATTTACTATCCCATCCTGGCTATTATTGGTGTCCCTGGTAAGTCTCTCTATCTAGCTATTAATTCTTTAAACCATGTTTAACTGCATTACTGCTCCTGTAATTTACTCTGCCCTTCTTGCTGCCGTTGTATTCCTGGTGAATATCTTCAGCCATGAGCTCTATAAACCATTGTCAGCTGTATTACAGTTCTTGTCATATACTCGCTCATCGTTGCTGCTGTTGCTGTCTCTATTTCAGGCCAGGAGATCTGTAAACCCTGTTTCACTGAAATACTGTTCTGTTATGTAAATTTTGGAAAGACTGAAGCCAGTGTCATTGGTCTCCATCACAAACTCCATCCCCTATCTGGGAAGCACATACTCCACCCTGCCCAATATCCGAGGCTCAACCAGACATTTTACAACTTCTGTGTTATATTTCAACCTAAGCTAAGTTCATCTTCACATTCTTTTCATCACCAACCCTGCCTAATACCACCTCTGTGATATCACCCCTCGCCACCACTGCCTCAGCCCATCTACTGCGTAAACCCTTATCTGCATCACTGTTAGATACACAGCTGACTATTCCAATTCCATCTTGGTCACCCTCCCAGTTATAAACCTCCATAAACCACAGCCCATCCAGAACTCTGCTGCCTGTATCCTAACTCACACCAAATCCCGATCACCCATCACCCCTGTGCTCACTGATCTACATTGGCTCCGGGTCTGGCAGCACCTTATTTTTAATATTCTCATTCTTGTGTTTGAATCTCTCCATGGCCTCACCCCTCCATTTATTCACTTTCCCCAGTCCATTTCACATATTCCTGCAAATCTTTCGACTTCAATCTTTTTTCATTTCTCCTTGTAAAGTGAATTTATTTCCCTCCGCATCTGTCCCGAGCCACGATTTTAGACTCTGCAGCAAGACTGCTGCTGACGGTACAGAATTGGGATCCATAAAGAGATGTGAATCGCACAGCCGGCCACTTACGGTGCGGTCTGCACAATATCCCATGCTGAGCGGGGCTCCAGCCCAGTCGTATCATCTATGTGCTGTCAGCATGGTCTTCACAGCCGGCCACTTCTACTGTGGCCTGCACAATATCACATGCTGGGCAGGGCTCTAGCTCAATTGTACCTTGTATGTGTTGTTCTTTTGAGGGTGGATTTGAAAGTGATGTCAATCTGCCATTCCGGCAGCTTTGATGTCCTTCTTTGAAAGTTGGTCTGTGCATGTCCACCGAACGCCTGTGTTAGTCAATGTCAGCTGAACATACATTTAGCATCACAATGAATCCCCTCTAATGTTATTTAAAAGGGCCAGTCATCCAGCTTACCGGTGACGGGCTTTTGACTTACTTCTGCTATTGTAATCTTAGTGGAGGTGCTGTCGATGGTTTTCTGGAGGTTGTGTTGTGAGCTGCAGCAGACATTCAGGGAGGACAGAAGATTTGGTGACCCAAATCTGGACAAGGAATGGGGACTATATTTACAGTGTCTTTGGGTCTATGACATGACCAACAAATGGAGCAGAGGCTGCAGAGAGGGGAAGCTCTGTAAAGAGGGAGGAGGAGGGGGCTTTGCCCTACCCACCCCGGGTTTTTCAAGAGCGCTTTTCCTACCTACACCTAACCCAGGAGCAGTGCGTGAGGTGGCTGTGATTCAATAAGGATGTGGTCACATAGCAGTGTCACCTCCTGTAACACGACCTGGAGCCTCACAGCAGGGTGAGGAAGGAGCTGTCAGTGGCCGTTAAAGTCACAGTTTCATTCAACTTCTGTGTATCTAGATCTTTCCAGACAGGAGCAGGAGACGTATCCAACATAGAGTCACAGAGAGTGAATTAGTCATTTGCGGCACTGAAGGTGGTCATTCGGCCCCTCCATGCCAGCTCTCCCTGGAACAATCCAGTCAGTCCCAATCCCCCGCTCAGTCCCCGTATCCCTGCAAGTTCATTTCCTTCTGGTGTCCATCCAGTTTCCTTTTGAAATCATTAATTGCCTCAGCGTCCACCACCCTCATGGGCAGTGAGTTCCAGCTTATTACCATCCACTGTCATAAAATGTTCCTCCTCATATTCCCCCTGCATCTCTTACCCAAAACCTTCCATCTGTGTCCCCAAGTCCGTGTTTCATCAGTTAATGGGAACAGTTTTTCCTTGTCTGTCTTATCTAAACTTATCATAATCTTGTACACCTCTACCAAAGCTCTCTAAATCTCCTTTACTCCAGGGAGAACAACTCCATCTTCTCCAAACTAACCTTGTCGCGCAACCCCCATCCCTGAAACCATTTTGGTAAATCTCCTCTGCATCCTCTCAAGGACCTTCACATCCTTTCTAAATTGTGGTGACCAGAACTGGACACAGTTCTCTAGTTGAGGCCCAACCACAGCTTTATAACGTTTCAGCATAACTTCCCTGCCTTTGTATCTTTGTCTGTAATTATGAAGCCCAAGATCTGATATGATTTGCTAAACACCCTCCTAATATGTCCTGCCACCTTCAAAGATCAATACATACGGAGGCCCAGGTCCCTCTGTTCCTGCACAATCTTTAGTAATGTGTCATTAAGTCTACATTGCCTTCCTATTCCTTCTGACAAAATACATCACCGCACACTGCTCTGTAATAAATTCTACCTGCCACTTCTCTGTCCTTTCTGCCAGCCTATCTAAGTTCTGTTGCGGATGGTTTGTATCATCCTCCCTGTTTATCACACCTACAAGATTGGGATCATCGGAAAATTTTGAAATTCTACTTTGCATTCCAAGGTGCATGTCATTTATATATAGCAAGGAAACAAAATCAGCGTTCCTAGCACTGACCCTTGGGGAACATCACTGTCCACCATCCTCCTGTCTGAAAAACAGCCATTTAACACAAGACTCTTTTTGCTGTCCTTTGGACAATTTTTGATCCAATTGGATGCGATTCCATGAGCTTCAATTTTGTTAACCAAGCTCTGTGTGGTTCTTCATCCAATACTTTACTAAAATCCAGGGAGACAACATCCACCACATTCCCTTCATCAACCTTCTCTGATCATCGAAATCAATTCAATTAGTTCATCAAGCATAATCTGCCTTTTAGATATCCGTGCTGACAATCCGTAATTAACTCAAATCTCTCCAAGTGTGTGTTGTCCTTTTTCACTGATTATTGTTTCTAAAGCCTTACTCACCACTGATGTTAAACTAACTGACCAGTAGTTACTCGTCTTGTGTGTTGTCCATTGATAATTCTGGGAGGTGACGGTGACCATCGATGTTATCATTTTCTCCCTCAGCAGGGGGAGGCAGGATGAGAGATACCGTGGCTTTGTCAGGATAGAGGGAATCCTGATGGTGTGGGTGTCTCTGCGGGGCCCCCGTTGTCAAGAGGGAGAGGTACAGGAACTGGAAAAACTCTCACTCCATGAATGTACAGTTGGTGTGTGAGCATGGCCAGTACATCATGTTGGCGAATGTCCACTATCCTGGCAGCAGCTACCATACCTTCATTCTGATGCAGTCAGCCGGTTCCAACATTTTGGCCGCCATGCAGAACCAGAATGTGGCTCCTCGGAGATGAAAGATTCCATTCTCTAGACACAGCTCATGTTTCTACATCCGCAAACCACCTCGCACCGCCAACCAACCTCACACAATTAACATGTGTATAACGTGAGCAATGGAGTCACCAGGAACATGGTGGAACAGATCATCGGTGTGATGAAGCAATGCTTCCGATGTCTGAACCGCTTGGGGGGAGCCCTCCACTACACACTGGAGCAGCTGTCCAAGTTGGTGGTGTTCTGCTGCACCCTTCATATCATCACCATCATGAGGACACAGGCATTGGCAACAGGAATCCGGAGGACACCTCAGGAGGAGGAGGAGGAGGAGACCGGGAGGATATTTCCTGGATGCCATCGACCCGGACAGGCTGTCGGAGAGTCCCTGCTAAGATTCTGGTTCCATAGGACAACTTCCCTTTCCCACCATGGATCCCCCATTCTCCCCCATTACACCCATCTGAGACGCCCCATCACAGTGTCCCCTTGGTCAGCATCCTGCAATGTAAAACACCAACAAAAACCTTTACATTAACATCTTTATCCAACAACACATCCAATTATACAAACAAAACTGAACTATTCACCCTTGTGTATTCCCTTAGTGCCTGTCTTGTGGCTTCCCTCGACTTGTCTAGTGCTCCTACACAGCGTTTCCCCAGTGACTGCAGCATGGCTGGTGGAAGGCTGCTGACTTTCACTGGGGAGACTGCAGATGGCCTTGCAGGACGTCCTCGAGCAGCACAGGGCTTTGCGGGTTCGTAGTCGGATTGCACCACCTCGACATGGGCAGCAGCAGCCTGGGCTGGCTGATGGGGAACAGCAAGGACACCAGTGGAGTGGCAGTGAATGGAGGACAAATACTGTCATCCTGAGAGAGGACAGCAAGCTCATGCTCCACAGAGACACTGTCACTGCCAAGGGGCGACACCTCAGCAATACTGGTAATCTACTGGATCACAGTTTGCTGGAATGCTGTGAGAGCCTGCAAACCCCTTTGAACACTGAGATCCACAGCCATGATAACAGCTGTCTGATCCTGCCTGGCAGCAAACATGGATCTCATGTCCTCAATCTGTGCTTCCACTGCAGCACCGAGACTTTGGGTGTCTGCCGTAGTGCTGCAGTGGAAGCTGAGACAATGGTATCAGACACTGTATCACGGCTGGGTCCACTAGTGCTGTCATGGAGTTAGTGACCACTTCCACAGGGGAAAGAATGGGCTTCAAGCTCTGTGAAATGCCCTGTGCCATGTTGGAGATGGACTCCTCCGTGTTCCTTGACAGTGACAACAGACTGTCTGACAGGCCTGTCAATGGACAAAGTATCTCACTGTACATGTCCATCAGCATTCTCCTGTATGCTGTTCCAGCAATGTTCACATATGAGTCCTGTGTATTATAACTCGTTTGTGACCTCGCCCTCTGGTGAGCTGACACATGAACTATCCTTTCCCCCTGGCCTGGCTGCAGCTCACTTGTGCTCGGTGACTCAACCCGTGCAGATTGTGTCTCCAAACCAGCCTCTAAGGTTGACACAATGCAAGTATTTGAGCTGTTGGCTGTGAGTATCAGACCAAGTGATGGGGCTTCACCATCAGTGCTGTGCTGCTGCTCTCTCTCTGTCTCCTGGATCTGCTGTGACTGGGAAACTGGCAGTTTTGGGTTATTATCAGAAAGTATAAAATCAGAAAAGGAGGGTTCGGTCAGGGATTGGGAATGGGATGGAAAGCAGGAGGTCCATGGTCCCGCCATCTGCAGCTTGTACATCATCCCAGACAGCAGGATAAGGGGGAGGTGGGAGTTAAGAAGGGACATAAGGCAGGAACATAGCATCATCCTGAATGCTCTCGGTGATGCTGGATGCTACGGGCTCTGTCACAGCCAGTCCCATTATGTGGAGAACCACCTCCTCCCTCAGGCTCAGGGGATTAAGGTATGCCTGGTCCCCGTCAGTTCACTGCTGCTCCCTGTGATTATGGGCCACCTTGTCCTGTAAGAGAGAGGGCATAATGTCAGTGACTGTGTTGCACTGTGTTTGGGTGCTGTGCCTTCCATAGCTGAATAGCTGGAGATATGTGGAGGCAGTGAGAGATGGGTGTGAGGCTGGTTATCAGTGGAAGGTGAGTGAGGGTAAGGTGGAGTATGTGCATGTGAGGTGTGAGTCCTGAGTGTTAGGGACTGCTGATGGGTGAGTGATAGGGGTGTGTTATATTGAGCAGTGTGAGAGGTTGGTGGTGTTGAGGATAGGAGATGCCATGTGGTGATGAAGTCACTGACATTTACCAGCCGTGTGAGCTCATTAAACTTCTTCTGGCTCTGCTGCCAGGTCGTCGGGGCCATAATTCTTGCATTCACCTCCGTGGCCACTTGCTCCCATTCCCTTCGGAGGGTGTTTCTTGAGGGTCTCCACACCACCCTACAGAAACATGGGCTCTCTTCTCCTGTTACTCTCCATGACTAAGGCCTCCAGCACCTCATTCGTTAGCCGCAGAGCCCTCTCTCTGTCCTAGTATTCCATTTACCTTGTCTCCAATTGCAGCATTCACAGTCAGCAGCAGCAGCCTCCTGTGATTCAGTGCAGCTTCCCTTCAAGAGGGACAGACTGTCTTTAAGAGCTTAATGCTGGCTGAAAGACGAGCCAGTCTCACACACAGTTAGGCTCCTGTTAAATGTGCAGGCAAACAGCAGCGCGGGTCACCATGGGCGACACGAATTTTTCATGGAAATGAGGACATAGCAGGAGCTTTCTGTGTCACCTGCCACAACAGGAGCAGACACGTGCGGATCATGATCCCTCTGCCGACAAAGCGATGCAAACTCGATTTTCTCGTTCTTGCTATTTCCCTTTCCGTCATTCACACTTTCCCCCTCTCTCTCTCTCTCTCTCTCTCTTCAATCTCTCTTTATTGCTCATAGAATCAGAGATTGATGCAGCACAGAAGGAGGTCTGTCGGCCCATTGTGTCAGTACTGTCTCTTTGAAAGAGCTATCTAATTAGTATTAATAGAGGCCTAGATTGAATTGTCTCTTTCCTGCTGTGTAAGTGTGACTCAGTACCACTCCAGCTGGTATTAATGGTGGCCTGTAATGAACTGTCTCTTTCCTGGTGCTTGAGTGGGACTCAGTTCCACTCCAGCTGCTATTAATAGAGGTCTGGTTTGAATTGGCTCTTCCCTGGTGTGTGAGTGAGACTCAGTACCACTCCAGCTGGTATTAATCGGCACAGTGGCAGGACAGTGGTGCAGTGGTTCGCACGCAGCCTCACAGCTCCAGCCACCCGGGTTACTGCCTGCGTGGAGTTTGCAAATTCTCCCTGTGTCTGCGTGGGTTTCCTCCGGGTGCTCTGATTTCCACCCACATGCCAAAGACTAGCAGGTTGATAGGTTAATTGACCATTATAAATTGCCACTAGTATACGTAGGTGGTAGGGAAATATAGGGATAGGTGGGGATGTGGTAGGGATATGGAATTAGTGTAGGATTAGTATAAATGGGTGGTTGATGGTCGGCACAGACACGGTGGGCCAAAGGGCCTGTTTCAGTGCTGTATCTCTAAACTAAACTAAAACTATCTAATTAGTTACTCTCCCCTCCTCTTTCCCCAGACTCCTGCGTTTTTTCTCCTTTTCAAGTATTTGTTAAATTTCCTTTTGAAATATATTATTGAATCTGCTTCCACCATCTTTTCAGGCAGTGAAT
Source organism: Heterodontus francisci (assembly GCF_036365525.1). NCBI lineage: Eukaryota > Metazoa > Chordata > Chondrichthyes > Heterodontiformes > Heterodontidae > Heterodontus > Heterodontus francisci. The sequence continues at coordinate 332,397 of NW_027141284.1, read as the reverse complement.
GCCAGATCCCAACAACTCGCTGTGTAAGAAAATTCTTTTCATTTCACCTCTGGTTCTTTTTCAATCTGTGTCTTCTTAATACTGAACTTTCTGACACTGGAAACCGTTTCACATTAATTATCCCATCAAAACCCTTCATGATTTTGAATTCTATATTAAATCTCCTCTTACCCTTCATTGCAACCCCAGCTTTTCCAATCTCTCCACTTAACTGGTACTCAGATCCCTTGTACCATTCCAGAAAATCACCTCAGTATCTTCACTAAGTCCTTGACATCCTTACCAAAGTGTGGTGATCAGAATTGGACACAGTTCTCCAGCTGGGATCTAACCAATGATGTATAAAGATCAGCATTTCCTCCTGAGTTTTTTTTACTCTGTGCCTCTCTCTCACACACCAAGGACACTACATGTTACCTTCAAAGATCTGTGTGTGTACAGCCCAGGTCTCTCCAATCCTGCACCCACTTTATAATTGTACCATTTAGTTTATATTGCTTCTCCACATATTTCCTACCCAAATGCCTCACTTCACACTTCACTGAGTTAAATTACATCTGCCATGTTCCTGCCCATTTCACCAGTCAGTCCCTGTCTTCCTGAAGTCTGTTACTATCCTTATCACTGTTTGTTAACATTTCTGAGTTTCCTGCCATCTGAAAACTTTGACATTATCCCCTGTGTACACAAGCCCATTGCATTAACATACAGCAACTGTGATCCCAACAGTGACACTGGGGAAACCCCAATGTACTTCCCTCCAGACTGAACAATAACCATTCTCCACTACTCTCTGCTTTCTGTCACTTAGCTAATTTCCTGCATGCTGTCATTGTAAATTTAAAAAAAGAACTTCCATTTATGTAGCGCCTTCATGATCACTGAGTACTTATTAAACCCTAGTCACTATTGTAATGTAGGAAAGATGGCAGAAGATTTCCACACAGCAAGATCCCACAAGCAGCAATGTGATAATGATCAGATCTTTAACATCCACCTGGGAGGGCAGATGTTGGTTTAATGTTTCATTCGATAGACGGCACATCTGACAGTGCAATACTCCCACAGTAATGTCACTGCAGTGTCAGCCTTGATTCTTGTGATTAAGTCCTGTTACTTGTTTCTTGCGATCAAATGACACTTGATCCTAGAAGCTTGTGACTGAAAGGGGAGAGAGCTACAAACTGAGCCACTGCTGTCATTGGTCCTTTAATCCCATGTGTTTCTAACTTGGTAACATGGCTGTTATAGAACATAGAACATAGAACATACAGCACAGAACAGGCCCTTCGGCCCACAATGTTGTGCCGATCCTTTGTCCTCTGTCAAGGACAATTTAATCTATACCCCATCATTCTCCTTTATCCATATACCTATCCAAAAGCCTTTTGAAAGTCCCTAAAGTTTCTGACTCAACAACTTCCCCGGGCAAGGCATTCCATGCCTCGACCACTCTCTGGGTAAAGAACCTTCCCCTGACATCCCCCTTATATCTCCCACCCTTCACCTTAAATTTATGACCCCTTGTAACGCTTTGCTCCACCCGGGGAAAAAGTTTCTGACTGTCTACCCTATCTATTCCCCTGATCATCTTATAAACCTCTATCATGTCACCCCTCATCCTTCTCCTTTCTAATGAGAAGAGGCCTAGAATGTTCAGCCTTTCCTCGTAAGACTTATTCTCCATTCCAGGCAACATCCTGGTAAATCTCCTCTGCACCCTCTCCAAGGCTTCCACATCCTTCCTAAAATGAGGCGACCAGAACTGCACACAGTACTCCAAATGAGGCCTTACCAAGGTCCTGTACAGCTGCATCATCACCTCACGGCTCTTAAATTCAATCCCTCTGCTAATGAACGCTAACACCCCATATGCCTTCTTCACAGCCCTATCCACTTGAGTTGCAACTTTCAATGATCTATGCACATAGACCCCAAGGTCTCTCTGCTCCTCCACATGCCCAAGAACCCTACCGTTAACCCAGTATTTTGCATTCATGTTTGTCCTTCCAAAATGGACGACCTCACACTTTTCAGGGTTAAACTCCATCTGCCACTTTTCAGCCCAGCACTGCAACCTATCCAAGTCCCTTTGCAGACGACAATAGCCCTCCTCGGTATCCACAACTCCACCAACCTTTGTATCATCTGCAAATTTACTGACCCACCCTTCGACTTCCTCATCCAAGTCGTTAATAAAAATCACAAACAGGAGAGGACCCAGAACTGATCCCTGCGGCACGCCACTGGTAACTGGGCTCCAGGCTGAGTATTTACCATCTAAGACCACTCTCTGCCTTCTATCAGTTAGCCAATTCTTAATCCAACTGGCCACATTCCCCACTATCCCATGCCTCCTGACTTTCTCCATAAGTCTACCATGGGGGACCTTATCAAATGCCTTACTAAAATCCATGTACACCACATCCACTGGTTTACCCTCATCCACTTGCTTGGTCACCTGCTCAAAGAATTCAATCAGGCTTGTGAGGCAAGACCTACCCCTCACAAAACCGTGCTGACTGTCCCGAATCAAGCAGTGTCTTTCCAGATGCTCAGAAATCCTATCCCTCAGCACCTTTTCCATCAACTTGCCTACCACCGAAGTAAGACTAACTGGCCTGTAATTCCCAGGGTTGTTCCTATTCCCTTTCTTGAACAGGGGCACAACATTTGCCACCCTCCAATCACCTGGTACCACCCCCGTCAGCAGAGAAGATGAAAAGATCATTGCCAACGGCTCTGCAATTTCATCCCTTGCTTCCCATAACATCCTTGGATATACCCCGTCAGGTACTTTATCAAACGCCTGTTTAAAGGATAGGAATATTAGGAAAGTAGAGGCAAGAACAATCATGGAAACATAGAATAGCATTGCACTGAAGAAGGCCATTTGGTCCAACATGTCAGTGCTGGCCCTTTTGAAGATCTTCCCGTTCGTCCCACACCCTGGCTCTTTTTTTTATTCATTCATGGGATTTGGGTGTCACTGGCTTGGCCAGCATTTATTGCCCTTGTTGCCCTTGAGAAGGTGATGGTGAGCTGCCTTCTTCAACCGCTGCAGTCCATTTGGAGTAGGTAGACCCACAGTGCTGTTTGGAAGGGATTTTGACCCAGCGACAGTGAAGGAACGGCGACATAGTTACAAGTCAGGATGGTGTGTTGCTTGAACGGGAACTTGAAGGTGGTGATTTTCTTATGCATTTTCTGCCCTTGTCCTTCTAGTTGGGAGAGGTCGTGCGTTTGGAAGGCGCTGTCGAAGGGGCCTTGGTGCATTGCTGCAGTGCATCTTATAGATGGTACATACTGCTGTCACTGTGCGTCGGTGGTGGAGGGAGTGAATGTTTGTAGATGGGGTGCGAATCAAGTGGGCTGCTTTTTCCTGAATGGTATCGAGCTTCTTGAGTGTTGTTGGAGCTGCACCCATCCAGGCAAGTGGAGAGTACTCCTGACATCACACTCCTGACTTGTGCCTTATAGATGGTGGACAGGCTTTGGGGAGTCAGGAGGTGAGTTACTCGTCTCAAGATTCCTCGCCTCTGACCTGCTCTTGTAGCCATGGTATTTATATGGCTACTCCAGTTCAGTTTCTGGTCAATGGTAGCCCCCAGAATGTTGATAGTGGGGGATTCAGCGATGGTATGCCATTGAATGTCAAGGGGAGATGGTTAGATTCTCTCTTGTTGGAGATGGTCATTGCCTGGCACTTGTGTGGCGCGAATGTTACTTGCCACTTATCAGCCAAAGGCTGGATATTGTTCAGGTCTTGCTGCATTTCTACACAGACTGCTTCAGTATCTGAGGAGTCGCGAATGGTGCTGAACATTGTGCAATCATCAGTGAACATCCCCACTTCTGACCTTATTATTGAAGGTAGGTCATTGATGAAGCAGCTGAAGATAGTTGGGTCCAGGACACTACCCTGAGGAACACCTGCAGTGATGTCCTGGAGCTCAGATGATTGACCTCCAACAACCACAACCATCTTCCTTTTGCACTAGGTATGACTCCAGCCAGCGGAGGGTTTGAGATAATGAGGTAATGAGATCAGGAGCTGAGTGGCTGTAGCAGAACCTAAACTGAGCGTCACTGAGCAGGGTATTGCTGAGCAAGTGCTGTTTGATAGCACTGTCGGTGACACCTTCCATCACTTTACTGATGATTGAGAGTAGGCTGATGGGGCGGTAATTGGCCGGGTTGGACTTGTCCTGCTTTTTGTCTACAGGACATACCTGGGCAACCTTCCACATTGCAGGGTTGATGCCAGTGTTGTAGCTCTACTGGAACTGCTTGGCTAGGGGTGCGGCAAGTTCTGGAGCACAGGTCTTCAGTACTATTGCCGGAATATTGTCAGGGCTCATAGCCATTGCAGTATCCAGTGCCTTCTGTCATATCTTCATATCACGTGGAGTGAATTAAGCCCTGAGAAACAGTACTGTATACTCCCCTCCACCTCCAGTCTGAACAATGACTTTTCACCACTTCTCTCTTCTTTATGTCCCTGAGTCACTGTCATATCCACACCATCACTGTCACATTAATCCATGTCTTCCATTTTTCATAACAAGTCTATGAAATGTTATTTGTTTACAGGCCTTTTGAAAGTCTATATACATAAATGGATATACACGAGTAGGGGAGGAACATGTTGGTATGGTTCTTCATGAATACTTTGTATCTGTCTTAACAAAAGGGGGGGACGATGCAGATATTGTGGTTAAGGAGGAGGAGTGTGAATTATTGGATGTGATATACATAGGGAGAGAGGAAGTATTAATGGGATTAGCATCCTTGAAAGTTGATCCATCACCATGGCCGGTTGAAATGTAACCTAGGCTGTCAAAAGAGGTGAGAGAGGAAATGGCAGAGGGTCTGACCATCATTTTCCAGTCCGCACTGGATACAGAGTAGTGCCAGAGGATTGGTGAACTGTTAAAATTGTACCTCTTTAAAAAGGGAGCAAGGGATAGACCGAATAATTGCAGGCCAGTCAGTCTAACCTCAGTAGTGGGCACATTATTGGAATCTATTCTGAAAGACAGGAGAAAGTGTCACTTGGAAAGGCACAGGTTAATCACGGATATTGAGCATGGATTTGATAAGGGAAGATATTGTTTGACCAAGTTGACTGAATTTTTCGAAGAAGTAGCAAGGATGATAGATGAGGGTAGTGCAGTTGATATGGTCTACTTGGATTTTGACAAGGCTTTTGTCAAGGTCACATGTGGCGTACTAGTTAAAAAAAATAAAATCCCATGGAATCCAGGGAAATTCAACAAGCTGGATGCAAAATAGGCTCAGTGATAGGAAACAAAGGGTGATTGTTGACGGGTGATTTACTGACTTGAGGCCTGTTTCCAGTGACGTTCCACAGGGCTCAGTACTGGACTTCCTGCTTTTTTGTAGTATATATTAACGATTTGAACGTAAATGTAGGGGGCATGATCAAGATGTTTGCAGATGGTACACAGATTGGTCTTGCAGTAGATAGCGAGGAGGATAGCTGTAGGCTGCAGGAAGATATTGATGGCAGAAAAGTGACAAATGGAATTCAACCTGGATAAGTCTAAGGTGATGCAATTGAGGAGGTCAAACAAGGCAAAGGGATAGACGATTAATAGGAAAATACTGAGAAGTGTAGAGGAAGTGAGGGACCTTGGAGTCAATGTCCACTGATCCCTGAAGGTAGCAGGACAGGTCGAAAAGGTGGTTGAGAAGGCATATGGAATCCTTTCCTTTATTAGCTGAGGTATAGAATACAAGAGCAGGAAGGTTATGCTGGAACTATATAAATCATTGGTTCGGTCACAACCTGAGTACTGAGTGCAGTTCTGGTCACATCATTACACAAAGGATGTAATTTCACTAGAGAGGGTACAGAGGAGATTTCCAAGGATGTTGCCAGGACTGGAAAAATGCAGCTATGAAGAAAGATTAAATCGGCTGGGGTTGTTCTACTTGGAACAGAGTAGGCTGAAGGGAGACCTGATTGAAATGGACATAATTTCGTGGGGCCTGGATAGAGTGGAGGTGAAGCGTCTATTCACCTTAGCAGAGAGATCAGTGAATAGGGGGCAGTGACCTAAAGTGCTTGGTAGAAGGACCAGCGGGGAATTGAGGAGAAACTTGTTCACCCAAAAATACAAAATTGGCTCAGTGACAGGAAACAAAGGGTAATTGTTATAATAAAAGCAAAATACTGCGGATGCTGGAAATCTGAAGTAAAAACAAGAAATGCTGGAAATACTCAGCAGGTCTGGCAGCATATGTGGAGGGAGAAGCAGAGATAATGTTTCAGGTCAGTGAAGGAGGGTCACTGACCTGTAACGCTAACTCTGCTTCTCTCTCCACAGATGCTGCCAGACCTGCTGAGTATTTGCAGCATTTCTTGTTTTTATGAAACTGTAATTGTTGACGGGCATTTTACTGACCGGAGGACTGCTTCCATTGGCATTCCACAGGGTTCAGTCCTGGGTCCCCTGTTTTTAGTGAAGGTCTAGAACTTACTGCCCGTAAGGATAGTTGAGGCAGAATACCTGCACTCATTCAAAAGGAGTCTGGATGTTCAACTCAAGTGCCATAATCTTCAGGGCTATGGATCAAATGCTGGAAGGTAGGATTAGAATAGGTGGATCATGTATCGGCCGGCACAGACACAATGGGCCAAGTGGCCTCTTTCTCTGTCTTAAAATTTCTATGAGTATATTACATGAAACACGCTATCCACATTAACACTCACAGTTACGTCCTGAACGAACTCTATCAATATTATCAGAAATTAATTTCCATTAACCTATCCATGCTACTTGTCATTGATTAACCCATGTTTTTACAAGCAAGATATATTTTTGTGCTGGGTTATGGCCTCTAGAATTTTCCAACCACCAACGTTAGACTGATAGTTACAGGGTTTATCCAACCTCTACTTTTTTAAACAGTGTAACATTTACAACCCTGCAGTCCTCTGGCATCAATCCCATATCCAAGGAGGATTGAAAGATTCTGTCCAATGCCTCTGTTATTTCCACCATTCCTTCCCTCAGTAACTATCATACATTCCATCCAGACTGGATAAATGTTCTACTTTACTGCGGCACAAAATGTGTTGGATTGAAAGGTGTTAACTGAACCTGTTTGTTCAGTAACTGTAATTAATGTCAGTCTCCATGGACCTTAATGGTGTCACTGGAGGGTTTCCCTCTTCTATTAAGAAGGACTCCTTTCAATGTGTTATCCTATAGTGTCAGCGGGAGCATCAACCCAGGCACTAACAGAGATCAGCGGCTGCAGAGAGAGGGAGAGGATAGATCAGAATCTGAACAATAGATTGGAATGTTACAACAATGTGTCAGAATCTGAGAACAATGGATTGGAATGTTACTACAGTGGACAGGAGTTTATCCGATTGGTTTGGCCTGGTTACTGCCGATTATTATTGGATACCATTAGAATACCGGCTCTATTATGCTCTGAAGATGATTCAATTTATTTACTATCCCATCCTCGCTACTGTTGGTGTCCCTGGTAAGTCTCTGTATCCAACTATTAGATTCATAAACCATATTTCACTGATTTAGTGTTCTTGTCATTTAAATCGTGAGAAGACTGAAACCATTATCTTCAGTTTCTGTCACAAACTCCATTCCCGGTCCATGATCTGCATCCCCTCACTGGCCGTTGTCTGAGGCTGAACCAGGAAGTTTACAACCTCTGGTATCTGTTTAATGCTGAGCTGAGTTCATCCCCATATTCCCTCCATCCCCAACAGTGCCTATTGTTGTGGCCAGGTGAGGAAGGGTCAAAGTCGCTCGGCTTTATTTGACCACAACAGTGTTTGTCCTTTCTAAACAGTGAATATGCTGAACGTCTGAGTGAGTGTTTTACATTTTACCTTTGGTGTGATGGTGGAGGGACCGATTAGACCGGTTCTCTTGAGTTTAAACATGAAAGAGGTGAGTTTATTATACTTAACAATATAAACCCGATCTAAATAAAATCATTAAAATAAATAGAACACATTTATGCACTCACTCACACGAGAATCACACAGAAATAGATTACAGACTGAGAAGTAAATTTGTGGTTGGATTGGAGTCCAGAAGAAATATTGAAAAAAAAAACTCATTCTGTGAGGTTTGACCATTCCGTGGTCTTCCTGCTGAAGTTGTAACCTTGAAGTCTTTTTCTGGTCAAAGTGCAGTTTGTCACATGGTCCACATGGCTCAGGGATTTCTTTGAGGCAGACTTGTAGCAGGCTTTCTTCCCCTGGTTACTCTGTCTGTAGCAATCTGTAGGCTTGGAGGGCCCACAGTCGCATGTGGTTTTCACATTTGTGATCTGAGAGAGAGGGAGGGGTGTGGGGGGAACACAGCCCTTCTGCTTCAGCACATTTTGAATCACTGGCTTGTCTGTTTTTGTCCAGGGAAACTCTCAGTTTTCACAGAGATAGACAGTCTCCTGACTGCCTCAGTGCATTCGCTGGACCCTTAACAATGAGATTCAAGGTTTGGAACTTCTATCTGTTCAGGGCTCAGGATACCAGTAGTCACTCTCGGAGGACTTTGTTCTTAGATTAGATTTGAGATACAGCGCTGAAACAGGCCCTTCGGCCCACCGAGTCTGTGCCGAACATCATCCACCCATTTATACTAATCCTACACTAATCCCATATTCCTACCAAACATCCCCACCTGTCCCTATATTTCCCTGCCACCTACCTAGATTAGTGACAATTTATAATGGCCAACTTACCTATCAACCTGCAAGTCTTTTGGCTTGTGGGAGGAAACCGGAGCACCCGGAGAAAACCCACGCAGACACAGGGAGAACTTGAAAACTCTACACAGGCAGTACCCGGAATCGAACCCGGGTCCCTGGAGCTGTGAGGCTGCGGTGCTAACCACTGCGCCACTGTGCCTCCCTTTCAAAGTCAATGTGTCAGGATGGCCTTGTATGCTGTGTTAATGAATGCATTCTTAGGTAATTCAATCACTGGAGCAAGCCAATGATTTGGGTCCAGGCTCATCAGACATGTATCTCCTGTTGTAGGATTTAGAATGTGAAAAGGTGTTTCAGATGCCAATTGCGGTGGCCATCTTGGCTGCCAGTTTTTTCAAGGATAGCTGTAAGATTTTTTTTCTATTAAACGTTTACTGTAAGTTTCCAAACGATGAATTAAATTTCATAATTTGGCATATTGTGTTATCTTGACACCGCCACAGCACACGGGGAACAAATGTGATAACAAGAACATTTCATTGCAGAATTGTGGGAATAAAAAGAAGGAAGCACACATTCATTCTCAATAATCACTTCCCAAACTGACATATTAATCTTAGAATTACTGCAGCTGCCATTGTCTGTTACAGTTGGACTGATTTAGTGTTTTGATGTTTTGTCTGGGATGGTTATGTGTCGGAATCGACCCTGGACATTGCATCAGCGATTACATTGTTTTTTCTTCTCACCTGCAATGAATCTTTAACCATTCAGGTTCCTTCACCTTGATAATCTTTCTCCCTAAACCGACAGTGTGTCTTTTTAGACCCTGTAAGGTGTCTGTGATTTCCTCTGGGCCTTTGTTCTTGCTGAGTTTGGCTTTGCAATTGTTGAGTTTGATTAGCTTTGTGTTTGGGACCTGATCATTGTGTTCTTCAGTGGGTAGATCAACACTGACCTTCCTTTTAGTTTTCTGGTGAGGTACACAAGTGCTGTTTACTTTAGGGTATTTTCCCTTCCCTTTTCCCTCTACTATGGGAGCATCATTTTTCTAACCAGCCCCATGTGCTCTGGGATTTTATGGCTCAGAGGTGGCTGTCCATCTTTCACTGCACTCTCCTCCGGCACCTCGACTCGGTGAAGCATCTCCCTCACTATTGGCTTGCCTTTTTGGGAATTTTCCTTTGTCGTTGCATATTTCTGTAAATGCTGTTAGCTGACTTTTTAGGTTGCCTCATTGACCTGCATTTAAGAAGGAGAGTGTGGGGTCTAATTTAACTAACATTTCAGGGTTGGCAAATCGGAGAGTAGGGGATTCCAGTTGGGAATCCTCCTGGCCCTTCTCTAAGCTGTTTTCACTGTCCTTTTCAATCCTTCCCTCCTGACAGTCTGCCAGATCTGTACTTATCTGTTCCCTCCACAGCATTTGCTTTTTTCCATTGGTCTGGGTGCCAATTAAATAATTTACCTCACTATTCCTTTTGCCACTCGATATGGACCACTGAACCGGGATTTCAGGGATTCACCCTGCATTGGGAATAGTAACAATACATGGTCTCTGTCCTGAAATGTTTTGGCCTTGGCATTTTTGCCTGCTTACTTTTTCATAACTGAGTAGGAGATCTTTAGGTGTTCTTGAGCAATTGCACAGGCTGTCATGAGCCACCCCCGGAGCATGGAAATGTAGTCTGACATGGAAGACTCATCCCTGTGTCCCAAAAACTTCTCCTTGGTTAGTTTAAGAGGACCTCTCACCTCGTGTCCATAAACTAATTCAAAGAGACTAAAGCCAGTGGACTCACTGGATAAGTTCCTGGTAACCAACAGGTGAAATGCCATCCCTTTGTCCCAGTCATGGGGTTACTCATAGCAGTATGGCCTGATCATTGTCTTTAGGGTCTGGTGGTACTGCTCCAAAGCCCCTTGTGACTGTGGGTGGTAGACTTTGGCTGGGTTATGTCGAGAATACCCATGACCTTTTCTGAAATACTGGATGTAAAATGTGTGCCCTGATCCATCTGAATCTCAGCAGGCAGCCCATAGCTGGTTAGCCCCTCCACCACTACCATGGCAGAGATAGTTCTTTAGGAGAATGGCCTCTGGGGATCGGGTCACCACATCCATAATGGTGAGAAGATACTGGTTGTCCCGTTTTGTTTTCAGCAGGTGTCCCACATAATCCACCAGCATTCTGCTGAAGGGTTCCACAAAATCTGGTATGGGTATTAGGGTGAAGGTATTATTGCAGGTTGGAGCCTCCCCACAACATGGCAGGTGTGACCACTTTTACAGAATTCCACCACATCTTTGTGGAGTTGTGGCCATGTCAAAATGTTGCCTTATGTGGGCTTTAAATTTTCATACATCAACATGTACTGTCATTGGAAGTTCGTGGGCCATTAATATTTCTTTCAGGGACCTCAGCGGCACCACTATCTGGTGAAGCACCGTCCAATCTTCATCCTCAGGTTTGTAAGGAGGTCTCCACTTCCTCAACAGCACCTCAATCTTTAAATAGTGGCACTCTGCAACTCCCTCTGCTTGAGTTTTGGTTTGGACAGTCTGTGCTATATTTTAACACTGGGTCGAGTTGTTGAGCCTCAACTAAGTAAGATCTGTTTAACACATCCTTTGTGCTCTCTACCTTCCCAAAGAAGGTTTCAGACAACCAGACAGTAGGGGCATCCATCTCCAGTGTCAGTTCAGCCACCTCTGATGGGGATTGTTTAGCCATGGACCGAGTCACCACAGAATCAGGGAGAATGCCGGGGTCCATCCCCTGTAACTGCTCTGTGTCCCTGATCTCTTGTTGTCTCTCCAGAACCTTTGCAGAAGCTGCCACCTTTTCCCTGCCAGATCAATACCCAGGAGCAGGTCCCCATGGCTGCTGGTCCTGAAAATAGGCCGCACTGCACGTGCACCCAATATAAAGGTATGGACATATACTGCCTTCCAATACCATTCGCTAACACTCTAGCATTCACTGCACCCTCGGAGAAAGGTCATGCCTATTCCCAGCAGAAGGGATTGGGTGGCACCTTTATCATTGAGTATGACCAGGGCTTGCTAACCTCAATGAAGGGGTATAGGGTCACTTTCGCCTGGGATTCAAAATTCTAGTAACGCTCAAGGATTTTGTTAAGTTTTCCCGCAGTCTCTGTGGTGGGGTTACTGTGTCTGACTGTTACAGTTAAAGGCACAGCCTGACCTGCTGTGCTTTCCATCAGCGCCCGTTTTCCTGCACTGATCTGGTGGACCCTGAGTAATCCTACAGGTTTTCCCCATCACTTACAGCATTCAACACGATGGTGATCTGCCTTACTGCAGTGGAAACACACAGATCATTGGTCATTACTCCTGCTCTCAGTACCGTCCTATTTGGCCTGAGCGTGGGCCCCTGTGTGTCCAGATTTTCCTCCTTGCCCGTGGCTGCTCAGGCTCTTGTCACCCTCCCACCTTTTATTCCCGGGTCTTTGGGGTGACTAGGGAATGCATTCCCTTTGGGGTTAAGGCCTTGTGTACATGGAAAAAAATCATCATCCAGAATTGCAACCTTCCTGGCTCTTCGAAACTTTTTGCCCCTGTGTGGGTTTTAATGGGAGCGGGAGCGAGTTTTTGAACTCCTCCAGAAGGATCACCACTCTGAGGTTTACATATGTGGGCTGTATACCGATTTTCCGTATCTACTGGTCAGAGGCAAACATAAAAGCGGACTGTAAAATCTTCTATAGTTACGTTAAAAGGAAACATTTGGGTAAGGCATGTATGTGTCCGTTACAGGCAGAGTCAGGGCAATTTATAATGGGGAATCGAGAAATCGCAGAGAAGCTGAATGATCACTTTGTGTCCATCTTCACTGAGAAAGATACAAGAAATCTCCCAGAATTAGAGATCCAAGGGATTAGGGGGAATGAGGAAGTGTAGGAAATTAATATTAGTAAGAAGTTTGTGTTGGAGAAATTAATGGGGTTGAAGGTTGATAAGTCCCCAGGACCTGATATTCTAAGTTCCAGAGTGTTGGCAGAGGTAGCTATGGAGACAGTGGGTGCATGGGTGATCACCTTCTGGAACGGTTCCCTCATATTGGAAGGTCGCAAATGTCAACCCACGATTTAAGTAGGGAGGGAGAGAGAAAATGGTAGAATCTATCATAAAGGATGTGATAAATGGATAATTGGATAAAGATGATCTGATTGGGCATAGTCAACATGGATTTATGAATGGGAAATCATGTTTGATGAACCTGTTGTAGTTTTTTGAGGATAGTAGTAACAGAATTGATAAAGTGGAGTCGGTGGATGTAGTATATTTGGATTTTCAGATGGATTTTTGATAAGGTCCCCCACAGGAGGTTGGTTAGTAAAATTAAAGCACATGGGATAGGACGTAATATACTGGCATGGATTAAGGATTGGTTAACAAGCATAAAACAGAGAGTAGGAATAAATGGGTCATTCTCGCTTTGGCAGGCTGTGACTAGTGGGGTAAGTAAAAAGGAAACATTTGGTTAAGTACTTGGGCCCCATCTGTTCACAATATGTATCATTTATTTAGATGTGGGGACCAGAGTAATATTCCCAAGTTTGCAGATGATACAAAAAGATGTGGGAATGTATGTGTTGTGAGGAAGATGCCAAGTGGCTTCAAGGGAATTTGGACAGACTTCGTGGGAGGGCAAGAACGTGGCAGATGGAATATAATGTGGAAAATATGAGGTTATCCACTTTGGAAGGTGGAATGGATGTGCAGGGTATTTCTTGAATGGTAAGAAATTAGAAAGTGTAGATGTACAAAGGGATCTGGGTGTCCTTGTCAATAAGTCACTGAAAGCTGACATGCAGGGACAGCAAGCACGTAAGAAGGCTCATGGTATGTTAGCCTTTATCACAAGAGAATTTGAGTACAGGAGTAGTGAAGTCTTGCTTCAATTGTATGGAACCTTGTGAGACCACAACTGGAGTACTGTGTGCAGCTTTGCACCCCTTACTTTAGGAAGTATATTATTGCCATAGGGGGAGTGCAACGAAGATTCACTAGACTTGTTCCTGGGATGGCAGGACTGGCCTATGAAGAGATTAGGAAAACTGGGCCTGGATTCTCTACAATTTCTAAGAATGAGATGTGATCTCATTGAAACCGACAACATAATTAAATGGATAGACGGGTTGATGCAGCTAAGATGTTTCCCCTGGTTGGGGAGTCTAGAACCAGCAGAGACAATTTTAAAATAAGGAGGAAGTCACTTAGGACAGAGATGAGGAGAAATTTCTTTACATAGGGGGTTGTGAATCTTTGGAATTCTCTACCCCAGAGGGCTGTGGAAGCTCAGTCATTGAGTATGTTTGAAGCAGAGATTGACAGATTTCTAAATGCAAATGACATAAAGGGATATGGGGATAGTGTGGTAAAAAGGAATTGAAATAGAAGATAACCCATAATCGTATTGAATGGCGGGGCAGACTAGATGGGCTGAATGGCCTACTCCTGCTCCTTTGTTCCGAAGGTACTTAACTCTTTCAAACTGGAGGTAAGTTCGCTCAGGCTACTTTCGTAGTGTTCCGAATTTTTGGTAGTACGCTTCTGATACTATCCCATATGCACCCTGGATAGCATTTTTAGTCATCTCAGAATCTGATGAACTTTCATCTGGGAACAGTGAATAAACCTCATGGGCTTTTCCTGTTACTTTGCTTTATAAAAACAGTGTCCAGCTCTCTGCTGCCATTTCAGCTGCTTTGAAAGTTTTTCAAAAGTGACAATAAACTCTGCCACATCCTCCTCATTGAACTTCAGAATGAACTGGTGTAACTTTAAGAACTCAGCACATGGTCCTGAGCTATGGGCAGCTCCCTCACTGGCTGTGCCTTCACTAGGTGTACTGGGTCTTCCTCTAGTTGTTTGAGCCGCCTTAACTCCCTTTCCTCCTTCTCCTTCTGGAACACTCTTACTTTTTCCCTTTCTTGACACTCACTCTGTTCTTTTTCGATCTCTCTGGAATTCGAATTCTTGTCTCTTCTGTTCTAGTTTTACCTTAGCTAACATTACTCTGTCTGTTAGTGATTCTAACTCTGCTTGAGTCTTCAGCTTCAAGTGAAAAATGATTGGCCACAGGTCTTAGAATTTTGGGTTTCCTAGCTTTTGGGCGGAGAGTAATCCCTAACTGTCCAGCGACATTACTCAACTTTTCAACAAAGAGGGATTCTAAGCTGTACCGAGTTACTTCTCTCTGTATGTAACTCCTTTTATGCCAATGTAACTCATTTATTCAAAAAGGGAGGGAGACAGAAAGCAGGAAAAATTATGAGGCCCATAGATAGGGTAGAGAAGAAGAAACTTTTCCCTTAGCAGAGGTGTCAATAACCGAGGGGCATTGATTTAAGGTAAGGGGCAAATGGTTTCGAGGAGATTTGAGGGAAAAAATATTTCACTCGGATGGTGGCTGGAATCTGGAACACACTACCTGTAAAGATGGTAGAGGCAAGAACGCTCACAACATTTAAGAAGTATTTAGATGAGCACTTGAAATGCCATAGCATACAAGGTTACAGGCCAAGTGCTGGAAAAGGGGATTAGAATGGACAGGCTTGATGGCCGGCACAGACAGAGTGGGGCGAAGAGATTGTTTCTGCGCTGTAAAACTCTGTGCAACTGTGACACATCCAATTTCTCATTTGTTGTTGCGTTATGATCACGAGAACCGCCAGATTTCTGTTACAGCCAGGTGAGGTGGGGTCCCAGGCTCTCCTCTTGTCCTAGCTTTTATTTCACTGCAGCGGGGTGTATTCCTTTTTAGCAGTGGACATGCTGACCACCTCAGTGAGCATTTTACCATTTACCGTTGTTGTGATCGTGAAAGAACCAATCAGACAGGTTTTCTTGAGTTCAAACAAGAGGTGAGTTTATTATACTTAACAATCTAAACTGAATCTAAATAAAATAATAAACATACACACATTGATGCACACAAACACAGACCTGCAATTCACACAGAAATAAATTATAGAGTGAGAACTAAATTTCTATTCGGATTAGAGTCCAGAATAAATTAAAAATAAACAAAATCTGTGAGATTGGGTAATTCTGTGGTCTGCGCCTTTGCCTCCCTTATTTATAAGTGTCATGTCATCTGCAAGGGTTTAAATTATGTTGTTTTACATATAAGTTTATGTCACTTGTATATTTATCTATATGTCAGGAAGAGCACTGGTTTTAATACTGACCCCTGAGAAACAGCACTGTATTCTCCCCCTTCCCCAGTCTGAACAATGTCTGTTCACCACTTCTCTCTGCTTTCTGTCCTTGAGTCAGTGTCATATCCACTCTATCACTCTCACATTAATCCATATGTTCCATTTTTCATAACAAGTCTATGAAATGTCATTTGATCACAGGCCTTTTGATAGTCCAGATACATAACAGGAAACACAATATCCTCATCAACACTCACAGTTATGTCATCAACTAACTTGATCAAGATTATCAGACATGATTTTCCATTAACCTATCCGTACTGTTTATCATTTAATATCACATGTTTTTCCAAGAATGATATATTTTTGTATTGGGTCATGGCCTCCAGAAATTTCCAACCACCGACATTGGACTGACCGGTCAGTAGTTATTGGATTTATCTAATGTCTCCTTATTTAAACAGCTTGTAACATTTACAACCCTCCAGTCCTTTGACATCACTCCCAGATCCAAAGAGGATTGAAAGCTTCTGGCCATTGCCTCTGCTATTTCCACATTCCTTCCCTCAACAAACCTCATATATCCCATCTAGACTGGGTAAATCTTCGAAACTATTGTGGTCTAAAAAGTGTTGGATTGAAAGGTGTTAACTGAACCTGTTTGTTCATTGACTGTAATTAACGTCAGTCTCCAAGGACCCGAATTGTGTCACTGGAGGGTTTCCCTCTTCTATTAATAACAGACTCCTTCCAATGTGCTGGCTCATAGTGTCAGTGGGAGCATCACCCCTGGCACTAACAGAGATCAGCGGCTCCAGAGAGTGAGAGAGGAGAGATCAGAATCTGAGAACAATAGATTGGAATTTTACAACAATGGTTCAGAATCTGAGAACAATAGATTGGAATGTTAAAACAATGGGTCAGAATCTGACGACAATAGATTGGAATGTTACAACAATGGGTCAGAATCTGGGAACAATGGACAGCAGGAGTTTCTCCTATTGGTTTAGCCTCGTTACAGCAGATTATTTTTGGATAACATTAGATTTGCGGATCTATTATGCTCTGAAGATGATAACAAACGATTTACTATCCCATACTCGCTATTATTGGTGTCCCTGGTAAGTCTCTGTATCCAACTATTAGATCTATAAATCATATTTCACTGATTTAGTGTTCTTGTCATGTAAATCTTGGGAAGACTTAAGCCACAGTCTTCAGTCTCCATCTCACATTCCACTCTGCATCCATTATCTGCATTCCCCTCACTACCCAATGTCTGAGGCTGAAACAGACTGTTTGTAATCTCTTTGTGATATTTATACCTGAGCTGAGTTCATTGCCATATTCTGCCTATCACCAACCCTAACTGTTACTACCTCTGTAATATCACCCGTCATCACCTCTACCCATCTGCTAATAAACCCTCATCTGTGCCGTTGTTAAATCCACACTTAACTATTCCAATTCTATCCTGGTCACCCTCCCAGATATCAACCTGCATAAACAACAGCCCATCCAGAACTCTGCTGCCTAAATCCTAACTCAGAACAAATCCCGATCGCCCATTACTTCTGTGCTCACTGATCGACATTGGCTCCGGGCCTGGCAGTACCTAAATTTTAATATTCTCATTCTTGTGTTTGAATCCCTCCATGGCCTCACCCCTCCAATTAGTCCCATTTCCCTTGCATTTCACATATTATTGTCAATCTTATGCTTTCAAGTCTTTTTCCAATTCCCTTTTAGAAGTGAGCTGTTTTCACTCTATTTCTTCTACTGCTGTGATTTTCACTCTATGACAGCACTGGCGCCAACGCTATGGAAACCTGGAACTATTAAATGATGTGAACCACACAGCCGGCCACTTCTAGTGTGGCCAGCACCGTGCCCAGTGCTGGGCAGGGAACAAGCCTGGGTATACTGTGCATGTGCTGTTAGTGTGAGGAAGGGTTTGAATTGACGTCAATCTGCCATTCCGACAGCTTTGATGTACGTCTTTGAATCTTGATCTGTGCATGTCGACTGACCGCCTGTGTTAGTCTCTCTCAGCTGAACATACATTCAGCAGCACGAAGGACCCCCACTGGTGTTATTTAAAAGGACCAGGAATCCAACGTACAGGTGAGGGGCTTGTGACTTACTTTTGCTGTTGTAAATTTAGTGGAGGTGCTGTGGATGGTTTTCTGGAGGTTGTGTTGTAAGCTGCTGCAGACATTCAGGGAGGAGAGAGGATTTGGTGAACCAACTCTGGACGAGGTATGGGGACTGTAGTTACAGTGTCTCTGGGTCTGTAAAATGACCAACAAATGGAGCAGAGGCTGCAGAGAGGGGAGTCTCTGTAAAGAGGGAGGAGGAGGGGGCTCTGCCTTACCCACCCCGGTTTTGCAAGAGCACTTGTCCTACCTACACCTAACCCAGGAGCAGTGTGTGAGGTGACTATGATTCAATAAAGAGGTGGTCGCAGAGCTGTGTAACCTCCTGCAACACGAGCTGGAGCCTCACACCAGGGTGAGGACGGAGCTGTCAGTGGCTGTTAAGGTCACAGTTTCATTGAAGGTCTATGTATCTGGATTTTTACAGGCAGGAGCATGAGACAAATCTAACGTAGGGATGTAGAAATCGATGTAGTCATAAAATAATTTCCGACATAAAAGGAGGCCATTTTACCCCTCCATGCCAGCTCAATCTGGAACAATCCAGTCATTCCCACTCCCCCTCTCAATCCCCCTATCCCTGCAAGTTCATTTCCTTCAGGTGCCCATCCAGTTTCCTTTTGAAATCATTGATTGTCTTATCTTCCACCACCCTCACGGGCAGTGAGTTCCATCTCATGACCATCCACTGTGTAAAAAAAGTTCTTCCTCATATTCCCCCTGTATCTCTTACCCAAAACCTTCCATCTGTGTCCCCTTGTCCGTGTTTCATCAGTAAATGGGAATAGTTTTTCCTTGTCTATCTTATCTACTTCTGTCATAATCTTGTACACCTCTATCAAATCTCTCTCAATCTCCTTTACTCCAGGGAGAACAACTCCAGCTTATCCAAACTTACCTTGTAACATCGATAGCACACATAGATGGACATTTGCTCTGTTTGCAAACCCGTGCCATTCCTGCACTGTATGTGTTTGATGGGGACAGTGTAGAGGGAGATTTACTCTATATCTAACCCTGTTTATTTTTCTTCCCCTTTTATATATCCCATATTGAGGGGGGCTTTATTCCTCAGGCCCGCTTTATATACATATTTAAATTTTTTAAATAACTTTATTTAAAACAGATAAATAAACCAAAATCTCAAATTAAAATGCCATTCGCGGCATCGATGATGCACTCCAGTACCTGTGGTGCCCACCGGTCACAGAAGGCCTCAAGCGTACCGACGGAAACTGCATGCTCCTTCTCCAGGGACACCCGGGCGCGAGTGTAACCGCAGAAGAGGGGCTGGCAATCGGGGAGGACGGACCCCCCGACGGCCCGCAGCCTGGACCTGTGAATTGCCACCTTTGCCAGGCCCAGGAGCAGACCGACGAGGAGATCCTCCTCCCGGCTTAAGCCCCTCCGCACCGGGTGCCCAAAGATCAGGAGCGTGGGATTGAAGTGCAGCCAGAACATGTGGTGCAGCCCCTTCAAATACTCAAAGAGGGGCTGCAACCTCGCACACTCCGTATATATGTGAAACACGGACTCGCCCAGGACGCAGAAAGTATAGGCGGCCTGGGAGTCCGTGAACCTACGTAAAAGTCTGCTTTACGGGACCGCCCTGTGCAACACCCTGCACCCCAGGTCCCCGAGGTAAAGGGGGAAGACACCCGCGGAAAGAGACCTCCATCGGGGTTTCCCCTCGCCGCCAGATTGCAAGGCAGACCGCCAGGGTGTATCCGGCCGGCTGACGAAGGCGAGGAAGTGGAGAGTGTGCATGAGCAGCCCGTGCAGGAAACCCTTCTACGCTGACTGGAATGGCACGGAGGGCATTTTCCGAGAGGCGGCTCGGGCTGTGTGGGACTGGCTCCTGAGGAGGGTTTGGGGGCCTGGGTCCGCTCTCCCGAGCCCAATCACCACCCACAGTGAGGGGCATCCCAGGTGCTTCGGCTACTCCTCTGCCCACTGGTCCGACCCTGGAGTACGCTGCCCGGACAGCCGAGGCACTCTCCTCAGCTGGCGAGGGAGCACCCTGACTGGAGGTGGCCATGTTCCAGACTTGAAATAGATCCCGATAAAAGACAGACAACTCCCTCAGAGAGGCGCAGCTAACGGACTACACTGGGAGCTGCGTGTCGTCTTGAAGGCAGTGACACTGGTGGAAAAAATACGTCGCCAGCGCACACCATCTGGGAGGACGATCGATGTACAGGTATCTCTGCAGGGTCCGAACGTGGAGAGTCGCAGCCTGGGTGCGGACGCACACCAGCGACTGGCCGCCCTCCTCCATCAGGAGACATAGGACCACGGCAGAGACCCTGTGTTTCCTCTTGCCCCAGAAGAAATCAACGAATTTCTTCTGGTTATTGGTGGCTAACGCAGGGGGCGGGCCCAAAGTGACAAACCGGTACCACAGCATGGAGACCACCAGTTGGTTTATGACCAGCGCCCGGCCCCTGTAGGAAAGCACTCGGAGCAGTCATGCCCAGCGCCCCAGCCGAGTGGTGAATTTTGCCTCCAACTCCTGCCAGTTTGCCGGCCAGGCTTCCTCAGGAGGGCTAAGGTGGACTCCCAGATAGAGGAGGTATATGGTGCTCCACACAATAGGTGTCAACTCTTTCGGCAGGGAGTCCACCAGGGGTCTGTAACATTTCTCCCAATTGATCCTCGCGGAGGACGCATCAGAAAAGGTCTGCTGGCAGTCGTGCATCCTCCACAGGTCAATGGGATCTGTGACCATGAGGAGCACGTCGGCGGGGGAAGCCGAGAGGACAACCCGCGTGGCCCGCTCGCGCAGAGCCAATCCCGCCAACCTCCTGCGAAGCAGGCACAGGAAGGGCTCCACGCAGATTGTTTGCAATTCGTCGGACATGGGGCATCCCTGACGCACTCCTCTCCCAAAGCGAAGGGGCGCCATCAAGGACCCGTTAACTTTGACTAGACACTCTGCGGTGACGTATAAAAGTCGGACCCGGGCCACAAAATGCGGCCCGAGTCTGAAAGCCGCAGAGTCCCGAAAAGGTATTCGTGATCCACCCTGTCGAACACCTTCTTCTGATTGAGGGAGAGAAAGGCGGCCGACTGACCAGTCCTCTGGGAAAGATGGATCAAATCCTGGAGCAGGTGGATGTTGGCCTGGATGGACCAGCCTGGGATCGTGTAGGACGGGTCGTGCCAGCACGGAGCCCAGGCAGGTTGACATAACCCGGGCAAAAATCTTATAATCCATGCTGAGGAGGGAGACTATACGCCAGTTTTTAAGCAGGCAGAGATCGCCCCACTTCGGCAGCCGGACGATGACTCAGTCGCCAGGCTTTCCCCCAGTACCTGCGTGTAATCGTCCCCCAGGACATCCCAGAATGCCCTGAGTAACTCAATGGTCAGCCCGTTCAGCCTCTGGGATTTGCCTGTCGAGCGCACCTGGAGGGCGCTGGTCAACATGAGTGGAGCCTCCAATCCTTCGACGCCCTCTGGTCTGCCCTGCAGCAAGTCTTCCAACAAAACTCTGCGCGTGTCCTCGCTGGACGGATCCGGAGAGAACAATGGACTGAAATAAGTAATAAGTATGGACCAGGAGGCCCATTTCCTCCAAATGTGTGACGGAGGAGCCGCCGTCGGCCAGCAGCTCGATGAGCTGCTTACGGACCCCCTGCCATTTTTGCAGAGAGTAGAAGAAGGATGAGGCGCGGTCTAAATCTTCCAGGATCTAGATACGTGACTTCACATCCACACCTCGGGACCTGTTGAGCTGCAGGTCCCTCAGCGCACCCTTCTTGTCCTTATATGCCTGCCACAGGGCCGGGTCCACCACAGCATGACCGAGGTATGACTCCAAGTCGAATACCCCCCTCTCTAGGTGCCCGATCTCGGCTTCCCGCCTCATGGTCGACCCCTTCGCGTGCTCCTGACAGAAGACGCGGATGTTGTCTTCCCACATCCTACCATCGCCTCAAGGAGGGGAAGCCCCCCCTGCTTCCTTCTCCAGACGGCCCAGAATCTACGGAACGAGTCCCAGAATCATTCGTCCCCCAGCAGCCAGTTGTTAAAGTACCAGGACCCGGACCCTGCCCGCTTTCAAACGGAGTGAACTCCACCCACACCAGGTGGTGGTGCGAGCACGGCACCAGCCGCATGGAGGCCGCCGAGAAGCGGGAGACGTATGCCTGCAAAAAGTAGAGGTGGTCGATTCGCGACCCTCCTCCTCCAGACCTCCACGTGAAGGTGCTGGAGTCGGGATGGAGATTCCGCCAGACGTCTACCAAGTTGAGGGAGCTGATCAGTTCCCTCAACTTCTCCATCGATGCTTGTCCGCACTGGGGACCGGAGCGATCCACCAACTCGAGGGTGCAGTTAAAATCCCCCCCGAGGATGATGCACTCGCCGCTATCGATGGAGCTCAAGAGAGCGGACACTTCTTCAAAGAAGCGAGCTTGCAACGCGCCGGGCCTGGGCGTGTACACTTTCACAAAGTGGAGCGGCACGCTACCCAGGCGAACGGTGACGTGGAGTAAGCGGCCCGGCAATAGGTCGTTGACACCCAAGATCTCTGGCTGAAAAGTCGGGGCCAACAAGATACCCCACTAGAAGTAAAGGTGTGGTGACTCATGTAGACCCCACCCTGCCACTCCAGGAGCCAGGTGGCTTCGTCTTCCGGAACGGTGTGGGCTTTCTGCAGAAAGATCACCCGTATCTCCCTTCGCTAAGGACTGAGTGATTGTGAAATCTGCGGTGAGACCCCCTGCTGCCCTTGATGTTGATGTTCTCTATGGTTATCTTCATGTCAAAGGTACTCAAAATCTGTCTCCATCACCTCACTGTGAGGAGGGAGTGGAAGTGCACAACCCATTGAGGAATGCATTAAAACGCCGCCTCATAACCAGTTTCCCGCTTTCCCGCTTTCTTGAGGGCGGCACGGATGGACTGGATGATCAGTGCCAGACTTGACCAATGGCCGAGGGCCAGCTGAGCCTTATTGCAGCAACCACTGCTAGCCTTGAGGAATTCCCTGAGTTCCACCGTGGGGATGACAGGAGACTCGGTGGGAGGCACGAGGGACTCCACCACCTCACTGGTGATGGAATCAAGGTCATCCTCCGTGCCCCACACCGAGTCTCCATCCTCCTCCTGGTCATCACCCACCACAGATTGTGGGGCGGACGCCCCGGCCTCGCCAGCTGCTCCCATCTCTGTCACGATCCCACCTCCAGGATCGATGGCAGAGAAGTCTTCTCTGGTTTCTACTGTGAAACTGGAGCCTGTGGGCACCAGAGGTTCAAGAACCCTCTTCACCTCCGTCCCCAGGCCAATGTGTGGTCCAGGGGATATTGGAGTTCCCGACTCTGGAAATCCAGCCAGAGCCGAGAACATAGGCAGAGAGAGGAGGCCATCTCCCGCTCTGCCAGCACCCACAGGTCCAGCAGATGGGGCAGCATTTGCGGTTATAATCGGGTCTGGTGTCTTCTGGTAGTGAGTGGATTCTGGCTGGGAGGGTCAACCCATTGGGGCCTGGCCCACCTCTCCACTCAGGGCACCCGACCCAATGGCAAAATGGGAGGCGTCCCCAGGCTCCCCCACCAAAGGTAGAGCTCCACTTGTTCCCACAGGAGGGGCTGCATGGAGAGGGGCCTCCCCCTCCCCTCCATCCTGAGGAATAGGGAGCTCCTGCCCAGACTTTGCAGCCTTCACGTTGGTGGTGGTGGCAGGAGGGCCCTGCACCTCAGAGCCCTGTGTTACCTTGTGGAGCGGTGCCTTCTCTTCTTTTTCCCGCTCAGGCGCATAGGCTCAGGGACCTCCATGTCATCAGAGGCCTCAGCCGCCGCACCCTCCTTTTTTTAGTTATTCTGGGCCTGAGCCCAGCCCTGGGACAGTTGAATTCCCTGGGAGCGGACCTTGGGCTGAGCTCAGGCTCGGGTTGTGTCATGGTGTCTAGGGGACGAGCCTCTCGGTGTTTACTTTTCCTCCACGCCTTTCTTCCACCCGGACGGGCATTTCCCTCCCCGCTGGAGGCTCTGAAAACCATAGCCTCATGAACCGACTGAGCAGTGTCTGGAGGATGTGTGTTGGAATTGGAGGTGGTGCAGTGGCGCCACACTGGGCCGCCGAGGTGGAAATGGTGGACGAACATGCCCCACCCCCTTGCAGATGAGGCACCGCGCCCCGTCCGAGGTCCAGAAGATGCGGTAGGCCGTCGCCTGGAACTCTACATCGAAATCGCCCTCCAAGACCTCCTCCCACGGCAGCTGAATAAATAGCCGGCGGCGGAAGGAGTAGACATGCCGGAGGCTGTGCTCCCAAAGATCTAGCGGGACTGGCGGGAGCCCCGACCTTACCTCCCCCAGATGGTGCAGGTGGGGGAGGAGGAGCTCACTGGGAAGGAAGGGCGGGACATTTGATAGTATTATCCGCTGTGCAGTGGCCCCAAGAGGGACCACCGGCAGGAAATTCCCACCCACAGTGAGCCCTTTATTCAGGGTCAAGGATATGGCCTGCTCCGTCTTCAGGAAGAACACAGCATTCCCCTACATTTTTGAGGTTGCCGCAATGGTCGAGGGGCCGACAACCTTGGCCATTGCCTTCACACAGGCCTCTATAGACATATTGGGATGGGTGTAACTCTTCACCCCATGCTTCGATGTCAATATTTTAAATGGTGACAGGGCCACAGGAGCAGCTGCTGCAGCATAGGAAGGCCCCGCCTCTGGACAGGACTGTAAAGCCATGGGGTAGACCCAGCGTTGAGAGAAAAAATAAAAATAGAAATCGAGAGAAAGGAATAACAAATAATGAGTTATCCCAAAAAGCATCGACTGGAGGGTATGGCTAGGGAGAGAGGCTGAATGAGAGGAAGGTCTGGAGGAACCAATCTATTTGCTGGTGTTAATTCAGGAAGTCCTTGTGCTGGTCTTCCAGTTGGTGGTGGGAGGGGTGCGATGTCTTCAACTGGGACGGCTGTAGTTGCCCCGTCACACTCTGCTTCTGATGTGGTTTACACAGTTAAGAGAAAGTCTCTTCACCTGGGCAGATCCAGCTATCCCAGGCTAGCTCTTTGGAGTGGGGAAAGAGCTCCTCTTCAATGCTTTTAAACACAGGAGCTCCCTGTTCAAACAAGCAACCCCACCCAAGGTTTTATGATCTCTTCCTTTCCCCCTCCCCACAACAATCAATGAAAGGATTACAAAACCCAAACTCACATGAGTTGTCAGTTCTTCTGACCTCCTGCTTTCTTCTTTCAAAAAGACAGATGTAAACCCTTTGTTTCAATCTCAGTCTCTCCCTCTTGCAGCAGTCTTCCAGCCTCCAGCCTTCAGCATCTGCACACAGCTGCATCTCGTTGATGCACTCAGCACCTCCAATTAGCCAGGAGTCACCCCGTTTTTTTTTTCTCTCGAGGGGGCCTTTATTCCTCAGGCCCCCTTTATATATTTTTTATGTCGAGGGGGCCTTTATTCATCAGGCCCCCTTTATATACACACTTATATATTTTTTTTAAATAACTTTATTAAAACCAGATAAATAAACAAAAAACTCAAATTAAAATGCCACTCTCGGCGTCAACAATGCACTCCAGTCCCTGCGGTGCCGACCGGTCGCGGAAGGCCTCAAGCGTACCGGCAGACACCGCATGCTCCTTTTCCAGGGACACCCGGGCGCGAACGTAACCGCGGAAGAGGGGCAGGCAATCGGGGAGGACGGACCCCCCGACGGCCCGCAACCTGGACCTGTGAATTGCCACCTTGGCCAGGCCCAGGAGCAGACCGACGAGGAGATCCTCCTCCCGGCCCAAGCCCCTCCGCACCGGGTGCCCAAAGATCAGGAGCGTGGGACTGAAGTGCAGCCAGAATTTGAGGAGCAGCCCCTTCAGATACTTAAATAGGGGCTGCAACCTCGCACACTCCGTATAAATGTGGAACACGGACTCGTCCAGGCCGCAGAAAGTACAGGTGGCCTGGGAGTCCGTGAACCTACTTAAAAGCCTATTGCACGGGACTGCTCTGTGCAGCACCCTCCACCCCAGGTCCCCGATGTAAAGGGGGAAGACTCCCGCGTAGAGAGACCTCCATCGGGGTTTCCCTTCGCCGCCTGATGGCAACGCGGACCTCCAGGGCGTGTCCGGCCGGCTGACGAGGGCGAGGAAGTGGAGAGTGTGCAGGAGCAGCCCGTACAGGAAACCCCTCCGCGCCGATTGGAATGGCACGGAGGGCATTTCCGAGAGGCGGCTCGGGTTGTGCGGGACTGGCTCCCGAGGAGGGTTTCGGGGCCTGGGTCCGATGAGCAGTTCCGGCCGAGCGGGGGTAAGCTCCGCCGGGATCACTCCGCACTCCCGAGCCCCCTCGCCACCCGCAGTGAGGGGCGTCCCGGGGGTTTCGACTACTCCTCCGCCCGCCGGACAGTCCCCAGAGTCGGCCGCCCGGACAGCCGAGGCGCTCTCCTCCGCCGGCGGGGGAGCGCCCTGACTGGAGGCAACCATGTTCCAGACGCAGAATACATCCCAGTAAAAGACAGGCAACTCCCTCAGAGAGGCGTGGCTAACGGACTCGATCGGGAGCTGCGTGTCGTCTTGAAGGCAGTGACACTGGCGGAAAAAATACGTCGCCAGCGCACACCATCTGGGAGGATGCTCGACGTACAGGTATATCTGCAGGGCCCGAAGGCGGAGAGTCACAGCCTGGGTGTGGACGCACACCAGCAACTGACCGCCCTCCTCAATCGAGAGACTCAGGACCGCGGCAGAGACCCAGTGTTTCCTCCTGCCCCAGAAGAAATCGACGAGTTTCTTCTGGATCTTGGTGGCAAATACAGGGGGCGGGGCCAGAGTGACCATCCGGTACTACAACATGGAGGCCACCAGTTGGTTTATGACCAACGCTCGGCCCCTGTAGGAAAGCACTCGGAGCAGTCCTGTCCAGCGCCCCAGCCGTGTGGTGACTTTCGCCTCCAACTCCTGCCAGTTTGCCGGCCAGGCTTCCTCAGCGGGGCTAAGGTGGACTCCCAGATAAAGGAGGTGCGTGGTGCTCCACGCAAAAGGTGTCATCTCCTCTGGCAGGGAGTCCACCCGCCACTGACCAACCAGGAGTCCGGAACATTTCTCCCAATTGATCCTCGCGGAGGACACAGCAGAAAAGATTTGCTGGCAGTCACGCATCCTTCGCAAGTCAACGGGATCTGTGACCACGAGGAGCACGTCGTCTGCGGAAGCCGAGAGGACGACCCGCTGGCCGGCTCACGCAGAGTCAATCCCGTCAACCTCCTGCAAATGCGGCCTGAGTCCAAAAGTGCGCAGTGTCCCGAAAAGGTTTTTGTGATCCACCCTGTCGAACTCCTTCTCCTGATCGAGGGAGAGAAAGGCGACCAACTGACCAGTCCTCTGGGAAAGATGGATCAGGTCCCAGAACAGGTGGATGTTGTCCTGGATGGACCGGCCCGGGACCGTGTAGGACAGGTCGGGGTGGATCATGTGGGCCACCATGAAGCCCAGGCGGGTAGACATAGCCCGGGCAAAGATATTATAATCCGTGCTGAGGAGGGAGACCGGACGCCAGTTTTTAAGCAGGCGGAGATCGTCCCTCTTCGGCAGCAGGACGACGACCGCCGGGGCATCTCCCCGGTCGCCAGGCTTTCCCCCAGGACCCGCGCATAATCGTCCCCCAGGATTTCCCAGAACGCCCTGAGGAACTCCACGGTCAACACATCCAACCTTGGGGATTTGCCCCTCGAGAGCTGGTGGTGGGCGCCGGTCAGCTCTGCTCACGTGAGCGGAGCCTCCAATACTTCGGCGCCCTCCGGGCTGACTTGCGGCTGGTCCTCCCACAAAACTCTGCGTGCATCCTCGCTGGACGGATCCGGAGAGAACAACGCACTGCAATAAGTACGGTCCAGGAGGCCCATTCTCTCCGGATCGGTGATGGAGGATCCGCCGTCGGCCAGCAGCTCGACGAGCTGCTTACGCACCCCCGCCATTTTTCCATCGAGTAGAAGAAGGGTGAGGCGCGGTTCAAATCTTCCAGAATCTGGATCCGCGACCTCACGTACGCGCCTCGGGACCCTATGAGCTGCAGGTCCCTCAGCGCGCCCTACTTCTCTTTGTACACCTGCCACAGGGCCAGGTCCATGATGGCAAGACCGAGGCGGGACACCAAGTCTCTTGGTCGACCCCTTCACGTACTCCTGACAGAAGACGCGGATGTGAGTCTTACCCACATCCCACCACAGCCTCAAGGAGGGGAAGCCCCCCTGCTTCCTTCTCCAGTCGGCCCAGAATCGACAGAACGAGTCCCGGAACCGCTCGTCCTCAGCAGCCAGTTGTTAATGTGCCAGTACGCAGATCCCACCAGCGTGCGGAGCGGAAAGAACTCTGCCCACACCAAGTGGTGGAGCATGGCACCAGCCACCTGAAGGCCGCCGAGCCGCGTGAGACGTACGCCTGCGAAAAGTAGAAGCGGTCGTTTCGCGACCCTCCTCCTCCAGGCCGCCATGTGAAGGCGCTGGAGTCGGGATGCAGATTCTGCCAGACGTCCACCAAGTTAAGGGAGCTGATCAGTCCCCTCAACTTCTCCACCGACGCTTGGCCGTGCTGGGGACTGAAGCGATCCCCCACCTCGAGGGTGCAATTAAAATCCCACCCCCCCCCCCCGAGGATGATGCACTCGCTGCTATCAATGGAGCTCAAGAGAGCAGACACTTCTTCAAAGAAGCGCGCTTGCAACGCGCCGGGCCTGGGCGCGTACACGTTCACAAAGTGGAGCAGCACGGTCCCCAGGCGAACGGCGTGGTGGAGCAAGCAGCCCGGCACTAGCTCCTTGACCCCCAAGATCTCCGGCTGAAAGGTTGGGGCCAACAAGATAGCCACCACATTAGAAATAGGGGTGAGGTGACTCATGTAGAACCCACCCTGCCACTCCAGGAGCCAGGTGGCTTCATCTCCCGGAACGGTGTGGGATTCCTGCGGAAAGCTCACCGCGTATCTCCCTTCCCTGAGGACTGAGAGATTGGCAAATCTGCGGTGAGACCCCCTGCTGCCATTGATGTTGAGGCAGCAGGGGGAACACATTAAAACGGCGCCTCTCAACCAGTTTCACGTCCGCGCGCTTGCCCGCTATCTTAAGGGTGGCACGGACGGACTGGATGATCAGCGCCAGATTCGACCAACGGTCGAGGGCCAGCTGAACTTGATTGCGGCAACCCCTGCAAACCGCGAGGAAATCCCGGAGTTCCGCCGTGGGGATGAGAGGAGATTCAGTGGGAGGCACGAGAGACTCCACCACCTCACTGGCGATGGAATCAAGATCATCCTCCGTGCCCCGCACCGAGTCCCCATCCTCCTCAGGGTCATCACCGCCACTGGCCGACACACCCACCACACACTGTGGGGCGGACGTCCCGGCAGCGCCAGCTGATCCCGCTTCCATCAGGATCCCACCCCCAGGATCGATGGCGGAGGAGTCCTCTCTTTGTTCTATTGTGAAACTGGAGCCTGTGGGCGCCAGCAGTTCAGGAAACCCCTCACCTCCATCCCCAGGCCAATGAGTGGTCCAGGGGAGACAGGCGTTCCCGACTCCAGAAATCCAGCCGGAGCCGAGACCTGAGGAGGCGGAGGGAGGAGGCCATCTCCCCCTCCGCCAGCACCCACAGGCCCAGCAGATGGGGCAGCGTTCTCGGTTACAACCGGGTCGGGTGTATCCTGGTTGGTGGCGGACTCCAGCTGGGAGGACCGACACTTTGAGGCCCCGCCCTCCCCTTTACTCAGGGCACCCGACCCAGTGGCAGTGGCAGAATGGCTGGCGTCCCCAGGCTCCTCCATCACAAGCACGGCTCCACTGGCTTCCCCTGGAGGGGTCACATGTACAGGTGTCTCCCCCTCCACTCCATCCTGAGGAATAGGGATCTCCTGCCCAGACTTTGTGGCCTTGGTGGTGGCGTTACGGGAAACCTGGGGACCCGAAACCGGAGACAGCTCACCTTCAACAGATGGGCCCTGCGCCTCAGGGCCCCTTGTCACCTCTGTGGAAGGCTGCCTTCTCCTCTTTTTCCCAGTTGGGTGCGGAGGCTCAGAGACCTCCATATTATCAGAGGCCTCCACCTCAGCACTCACCTTTTTTTTATTCACCCTGTGCCTGAGCCCAGCCCTGGGGCAAGTTGACTCCCCGAGATCGGGCTTTGTGCTGAGCTCAGACTCGGGTAGTGTCTCTGTGTCCAGGGGACGCGCCTCTCGATGTTGATTTCTCCTCCGCGCCTTCCTTCCACTTGGACGGTCACCCCCTCCCTGCCGGAGGCCGTGAAAACCACAGCCTCCGGTACCGACTGTATGGTATCTGGTAGAGGAGTAGGGGGGTGGGAGGAGGTGCAGCGGTGCCACCCTGGGCCGCCGATTTGGAGTTGGCAGGAGGGAGGTTGGGGCAGTTCTTACGAACATGGCCCACCCCCTTACAGACATGGCACCGCACCCCGTCCAAGGTCCAGAAGACGCAGTAGGCCATCCCCTGGAACTCTACATTAAAGTGGCCCTCTGTAACCTCCTCCCACGCCAGCTGCATGAATAACTGGCGGCGGAAGGAGCACACATGTCAGAGGCTGTTCTCCCGAAGACCGAGCAGGACTGGGATGAGCCCCGTCTTTACCTGCCCCAGACGGTGCAGGTGGGGAAGGAGGAGCTCACCAGGAATGAAGGGCGGGACATTGGATAGAGTGAGCCTTTACACAGTGGCCTCCAGTTGGTCCACTGGCAGGAAGGTCCGCCCACGGTGAGCCCCTTGCTCAGAGCCAGGGACACCGCCCGCTCGGTCTTCAGGAATAACACTGCTTTCCCGTACATTTTAGAGGCTGCAACAATGGCCGAAGGGCCGACAACCTCGGCCATTGCTTTCACACATGCCTCTATAGTCATGTTCGGTTGGATGTATCTATTGACCCCATATTTCGATGTTAATAAAGCAAACGGCGACGGGGCAACAGGTGCAGCTGCAGCAGCCGCAGCAGCATATGTACGGGAAGGCCGCGCCACCGGCGAAGGAGGGCTTGCCATGGGGTCTAAGAGCCACGTCCACCCCCAAGAAACAAAGCAAATTTACAATTGAAACAATAAACAAACAAACTGAAAACAAAGTGGAGTGGGAGTTGAGGAGGATAGGGGTAAGAAGGTAAAAGAAAATAGGAGGATAGATAACTGAGGCGACTGAGTGGAGGAAGGGAGAGAAAGGCTGACAGGGATGTTTGATCCAACTGCCAGTTGGAGCACCTTTGTAACAATTAGTCCAAAACTGTTTGTTGTCTTCTAGTTGGGGGAGGCTTCTTCGCCCGGGATGGCTGAAGCCGCCCGGTACTCTCCTCTTCTGCTTTTAACAAAAAAAGTCTTCCCCAGGCAACTCCAGCTGTCCCGAGCAGGTAATTGGGGTGGGAACGGAGCTCCCTGTGTGCAAGCACCAATACAAATACAGGGGCCCCCTACTGGATTTGGCAGCCCCGCCCAAGTCTTCCGGCCTCTTCTCTCTCCCCCCAAACAGTCCAAACTTAAGTTCCAGAGATGTAGAGGAAAGGATAGCGAAGATGATTCTCGACAGGAGCGAGAGTAACAGGGTAGTTGTTTTGGGGGACTTTAACTTTCCAAATATTGACTGGAAATACTGTAGTTCGAGTACATTAGATAGGTCAGTTTTTGTCCAGTGTGTGCAGGAGGGTTTTCTGACACAGTATGCAGACAGGCCAACCAGGGGGGATGCCACATTGGATTTGGTACTGGGTAATGGACCCGGCCAGGTGTTAGATTTAGATGTAGGTGAGCACTTTGGTGATAGTGATCACAATTCGGTTAGGTTTACCTTAGCGATGTGCAGGGACAGGTATATACCGCAGGGCAAGACTTATAGCTGGGGGAAAGGAAATTATGATGCGATTAGGCAAAATTTAGGATGCGTAGGATGGGGAAGGAAACTGCAGGGGATGGGCACAATCGAAATGTGGAGCTTATTCAAGGAGCAGCGACTGCGTGTCCTTGATAAGTATGTACCTGTGAGGCAGGGAGGAAGTTGTCGAGCGAGGGAGCCGTGGTTTACTAAAGAAGTTGAAGCGCTTGTCAAGAGGAAGAAGAAGGCTTGTGTTAGGATGAGACGTGAAGGCTCAGTTAGGGTGCTTGAGCGTTACAAGCTAGCCAGGAAAGATCTAAAGGGAGAGCTATGAAGAGCGAGGAGAGGACACGAGAAGCCATTGGCGGATAGGATCAAGGAAAACCCTCAGGCTTTCTATAGGTATATCAGGAATAAAAGAATGACTAGAGTTGGATTAGGGCCAATCAAGGATAGTAGTGGGAAGTTGTGTGTGGAATCAGAGGAGATAGGGGAAGCGTTAAATGAATATTTTTCGTCAGTATTTACAATAGAGAATGAAAATGTTGTCGAGGAGAATACTGAGATACAGACTACTAGGCTCGATGGGATTGAGGTTCACAAGGAGGAGGTGTTAGCAATTTTGGGAAGTGTGAAAATAGATAAGTCCCCTGGGCCAGATGGGATTTATCCGAGGATTCTCTGGGAAGCCAGGGAGGAGATTGCAGAGCCTTTGTCCTTGATTTTTATGTCGTCATTGTCGACAGGAATAGTGCCGGAAGACTGGAGGATTGCAAATGTGCCCTTGTTCAAGAAGGGGAGTAGAGACAGCGCTGGTAATTTTAGACCTGTGAGCCTTACTTCGGTTGTGGGTAAAATGTTGGAAAAGGTTATAAAGGATAGCATTTATAATCATCTTGAAAAGAATAAGTTCATTAGAGATAGTCAGCACGGTTTTATTGAGTTTTTCGAGAAGGTGACCAAACAGGTGGATGAGGGTAAAGCAGTGGATGTGGTGTATATGGATTTCAGTAAGGCGTTTGATAAGGTTCCCCACGGTAGGCTATTGCAGAAAATACGGAAGTATGGGATTGAAGGTGATTTAGAGCCTTGGATCAGAAGTTGGCTAGCTGAAAGAAGACAGAGGGTGGTGGTTGATGGCAAATGTTCATCCTGGAGTTTAGTTACTAATGGTGTACCGCAAGGATCTGTTTTGGGGCCACTACTGTTTGTCATTTTTATAAATGACCTGGATGAGGGTGTAGAAGGGTGGGTTAGTAAATTTGCGGATGACACGAAGGTCGGTGGAGTTGTGGATAGTGCCAAAGGATGTTGTAGGTTACAGAGGGACATAGATAGGCTGCAGAGCTGGGCTGAAAGATGGCAAATGGAGTTTAATGCTGAAAAGTGTGAGGTGATTCACTTTGGAAGGAGTAACAGGAATGCAGAGTACTGGGCTAATGGGAAGATTCTTGGTAGTGTAGATGAGCAGAGAGATCTTGGTGTCCAGGTACATAAATCCCTGAAGGTTGCCACCCAGGTTAATAGGGCTGTTAATAAGGCATATGGTGTGTTAGCTTTTATTATTAGGGGGATCGAGTTTCGGAGCCACGAGGTCATGCTGCACCTGCACAAAACTCTGGTGCGGCCGCACCTGGAGTATTGCGTGCAGTTCTGGTCACCAAATTATAGGAAGGATGTGGAAGCTTTGGAAAGGGTGCAGAGGAGGTTTTCTAGAATGTTGCCTGGTATGGAGGGAAGGTCTTACGAGGAAAGGCTGGGGGACTTGAGGTTGTTTTCGTTAGAGAGAAGGAGGAGGAGAGGTGACTAATAGAGACAAATAAGATAATCAGAGGGTTAGATAGGTTGGATAGTGAGAGTCTTTTGCCCCGGATGGTGATGACAATCACGAGGGGACATAGCTTTAAGTTGAGGGGTGATAGATATAGGACAAATGTTAGAGGTAGTTTGTTTACTCAGAGAGTAGTAGGGGCGTGGAACGCCCTGCCTGCAACAGTAGTGGACTCGCCAACATTAAGGGCATTTAAGTGGTCATTGGAAAGACATATGGATGAAAATGGAATAGTGTAGGTCAGATGGTTTCACAGGTCGGCGCAACATCGAGGGCCGACCGTTCTGTACTGCGCTGTCATGTTCTATGTTCTACCTCTCTCCACTTTCTCCAGTCTCCACTCTGCAGTTGCTGCAGCACAGGTGCAGCTGCTCCCCCTGATTGCTGGCAGGAAGTGCTTCAAATTGCCCAGCCAATCCCAGTGTTGTACCTGTCCTGGGAGTGTTTGATGGGGACAGTGCAGAGGGAGCTTTACTCTGTATCTAACCCCATGCTGTACCTCTTCTGGGAGTGTTTGATGGGGACAGTGTAGAGAAAGATTTACTCTGTATCTAACCCCATTTTTTTCCTCTTTTTTCTTTCCTTTCCCCCGTTTTTTAAACTTGTGTTGAACTGAACAGTTTCGAGGCAGCTTGAATCTGTATCGAAGCCGTGCTGCCCCTGCCATAAACTTCAGCACAAATAAAATTCCTATCCAAACTCGCACCAAGTTAAAGGCCTGCTCAAGTCACAAACAGAAACCCGACCTGAATCCGACGGAGCCATATGGGACCCGAGCCCGACCCGGCCCAGGTCCCTCCATTTTCCCCCGAGACCGACCCGACCCGACCCAAGCCCAAAGGTCGAGTTCGGAAGAATGGCCCGACACATGTCATCGGGTCCCATCGGGTTCGGGTCGGGTAACAGGCCTTTCCACCAAGTCCCGTTGATCCATCACTACTATGCTCACTGGCTTACGTTGGTTCCTGGTACAGTAATGCCTCGATTTTAAAATTCTCATCCTAGCTTTCTGACCCAACTCATTCCGAACTACTCAGAAATGAAACTGCCTCCTCAAAATACTAAATGTTGGTTTGTTTGAGGGAACACCTTCACATCACGGACTGCTGTGGTTCAGGATGAAGGCCCACCATTTTCTCATGGCAACCAGGGATGGGGAAGTAATGCTGGCCTTCCTTGTCAGTATCACCCATATCCTGAGAACGGATAGACAGGAAATAAAATAGGAATAAAATCAATGAGTTTGTAATTGACGGATTGAAACCAGGCGAGGTCTGTGATCAGAGAGAGATGTTATAATCCGATAAACAAATTGTCAACACAATTTACCTCACCAACCCCTTGTGCTTGTCTTTCTCCTGTTGTCTTCATCAGAAAACAAGTAACGATTAATCTCGGGATTAAAAACTGCTGAATGTCAATTGTACACATGAGATACGTACTCAATGGTTTCTGTTATCAGACAGTCAGAGAATCACACAGCACAGGAGGAGACTATTTAACAAATCGTACCGGTTCCAGCTCTTTGAAGGAGATTTCCCAATTATTCCTCTCCCCTGTTCTTTTCTCCCAGTCCAGTAAATCACCCTGTTAGTATTGATCCAATTCCCGACTGAAAGCTTCTGTTAAATCTGCTTCCACAACCCTTTCAGGAAGTGAATTCCAAATCATAAACACTCGCTGTGTAAAGAAAAGAAAATCTCCTCATCTCTCCTCTGTTTGTTTGTTAATCAACATTAAACTGTGTTCTCTGGTTACTGAACCTTCATCCAGTGAAACCAGATTCTCCTTATTTATTCTAGAAAAACACATCATCATTTTCAGCCCCTCGATTAAATCTCCCTTTTATCTTCTCTGCTCTAAGGAGAACAATCTCATCTTCTCTCCGCATAACTGAAGTCCCTCATCCCTGTTACCATTCTAGTATATTACCTAGGCACCATATCCAAGGCCTTGGAATCCTTCATAAAGTGTGGTGCCCAGAATGGGACACAATATTCCAGCTGAGGCTTAAACAGTCATTTATCTAGTCTTAGCAGAATGTTCTTGTGTTGTTTTTTTTAATTCTTTGCTTCTAGTTATAATTCTAACGATCCCCTATGCCTTTTTAAATCCTTCACCACTTGTCCAGCCACCATTGAAGATGTCTGTACATACACGCCCAGACTCTGTGCTCCTGTACCATCTTTTAAATGGTGCAGTTCAGTTTCTATTCACTCCCCTTATTATCCCTCACAAAATAATCACTTCCCCAGTACTATGTGTTAAATTTCATTCACCATGTGTATTCTCATTTCTCCATCAGACTGTCCATGTCCTCATTAATCCTGCTTCTGTCTGCCACACTAGTGACAGCATTTATGATTTACATGTCATCTGCAAGAGTTGAAATTATGTTTTTGTTTTACTCTAAGTCTATGTCATTTATATATTTATCTATATGTCAGGACGAGCACTGTTTCTAATATCGACCCCTGAGATACAGCACTGTATTCTCCCCCTCCCCCAGTCTGAACAATGTCTGTTCACCACTTTTCGCTGCTTTCTCTCCCTGAGTCAGTATCATATCCACACTATCACTCTCACAATAATCCATGTGTTACATTTTTCATAACAAGTCTATGAAATGTCATTTGATTACAGGTCTTTTGAAAGTCTATATACATAACACTAAACACACTATCCTCATCAGCTCTCACAGTTCTGTCATCAACGAACTTGATCAGGATTATCAGACATGATTTTCCATTAACCTATCCAGCCTGTTTGTCAATTATTATCCCATGTTTTTCCAAGGATTATATATTTTTGTACTGGATTATGGCCTCTAGAAATTTCCAACCAGTTGCAGGGTTTATCTTATCTCTCCTTTTTAACACAGGATGTAACATTTACAACCCTTCAGTCCTCTGTCACCACTCCCATATCCAAGGAGGATTGGAAGATTCTGGCCAGTGCCTTTGGTATTTCCACCATTCCTTCCCTCAGCAACCGTCACTCATCCCATCCAGACCAGCTAAATGTTCTACGTTATTGTGGTACAAAAGTACTGGATTGAAAGGGGTTAACTCAACCTGTTTGTTCAGTGACTGTAATTAATGTCAGTCTCTTTGGACACTAATTGTGTCACTGGAGGGTTTCCCTCTTCTATTAATAAGGGTCTTCATTTAATGTCTTACCCATAATGTCAGCTGGTGCATCAAACCCGGCACTAACAGGGATCAGCAGCTCCAGAGAGAGGGAGAGGATAGATCAGAATCTGTGAGCAGTAGATTGGAATGTTACAACAATGGGTCAGAATCTGAGAACAATAGATTGGAATGTTATAACAATGGACAGCAGGAGTTTCTCCTCTTGGTTTGGTTTAGTTACTGCAGATTATACTTGGCTAACATTAGAATGGCGGATCTATTATGCACTGAAGATGATTCAAACAATTTACTATCCTTTCCTCGCTATTATTGGTGTCCCCGGTAAGTCTCTGTATCCAACTATTAGATTCATAAACCATATTTCAGTGAATTAGGGTTCTTCTCATTTAAATCGTGAGAAGACTGAATCCATTGTCTTCACTTTCTGTCACAAACTCTGTTCCCTCTCCACGATCTGTAATCCCCTCACTGAGGCTGAACCAGGAAGTTTACAGCCTCTGGTATCTTTAATGCTGAGCTCAGTTGATCCCCATATTAACTCCACCTCCAACCCTACATATTGATACAGCCAGGTGATGAGGGTTCACAGTCGGTCCTCTTGTCCTTCCTCTTATTTGACCGCAATCGTGTTTGTTCTTTTTTAACCGTGGATGTATTTACCATTTTTGTGATGTTTTACTTTTTACCTTTGGTGTAATAGTGAAGGAACCAATCGGAAAGGTTTTCTTGAGTTTAACCATGAAAGAGGTGAGTTTAATACACTTAATATCTAAACCCAATCAAAATAAAATAATAAAAACATACGTTATGCATTTATGCTGTCACTGACCCAAGAATCTCACGTACACAAATAGATTACAGAATAAGAAATAAAATCGTGGCTGGATTAGAGTCCAGAATAAATCAACGGTCGAATTTGAATGCGGAATGCAGGCTCAAAGACAGGATTCTTGTTAGTGTGGAGGAACAGAGGGATCTTGGGGTCCATGTCCATAGATCGCTCAAAGTTGCCACCCAAGTTGATAGGGTTGTAAAGAAGGCGTATGGTGTGTTGGCTTTCATTAACAGGGGGATTGAGTTTAAGAGCCACAAGGTTATGCTGCAGCTCTATAAGGCCCTGGTTAGACCACACTTGGAATATTGTGTTCAGTTCTGGTCGCCTCATTATTGGAAGGATGTGGAAGCTTTAGAGAGAGTGCAGAGGAGATTTACCAGGCTGCTGCCTGGACTGGAGGGCATGTCCTACGAAGAAAGATTGAGGGAGCTAGGGCTTTTCTAATTGGAGCGAAGAAGGATGAGATGTGACTTGATAGAGGGGTACAAGATGATGAGAGGCATAGATAGAGTGGATAGTCAGAGACTTTTTCCCAGGGTGGAAAGGGCTATCACCAGAGGGCATAATTTTAAGGTGATTGGAGGAAGGTTTCGGGGAGATGTCAGAGGTAGGTTCTTTACACAGAGAGTGGTGGGTGTGATGAATGCGCTGCCAGCGGTGGTAGTAGAAGCAAATACATTAGGGGCATTTAAGCGACTCTTGGATAGGTACATGGATGATAGTAGAATGAAGGGTAGGTAGTTAGATGGATCTTAGAGTAGGTTAAAGGTTCGGCACAACATCGTGGGTCGAAGGGCCTGTACTGTGCTGTACTGTTCTATGTTCTATGTTCGAAAACATAATATGCAGTCTGTGAGGTTTGATAAATCCCTGATCTTCCGGCTGAAGTTGTACTCTTGAAGTCTTTGGCTGGTCGAAGTGCCCGTTGTGACTGATCCACATGGTTCAGGATTTTCTTGAAGGCAGACTGGTAGGTGGCCTTTTTACCCTCGTGCCTCAGTCTGTAGCAATCTGTAGGATTGGAGGGTCCACAGTCGCTGATGGTTTTCAAACTTGTGATGTCATCTGGTGAGAGACAGAAAGAGAACGGGGCTTGGGGTTGGGGGGTGGCTAGGGGAGGGGGGAAGGAGACCACCCTTCTGCTTCTGCCAGTTTCAATCACTGGTTTGTCTGTCTTTGTCCAGGGGAAACTGCCAGCTTTCACAGAGATGGTCAGACGGTCTCATGGCTGCCTCAATATATTTTCTGGAGCCTTCTAATGAGATTCAAGGTGAGGAGTTGCCATCTCCCTAGGGCTCAGGATGCCATTGTTGACACTTGGAGTAGTTTACGCTTTCAAGGTCAGTGTGTCAGGATGTCCTTGAAT
Organism: Heterodontus francisci; assembly: GCF_036365525.1. Classification (NCBI taxonomy): domain Eukaryota; kingdom Metazoa; phylum Chordata; class Chondrichthyes; order Heterodontiformes; family Heterodontidae; genus Heterodontus; species Heterodontus francisci. Next base: position 293,326 of record NW_027141284.1, on the reverse strand, counting down.
TCCATGCTAATGAACGCAATCTTAGCAAATTCAGTCTCAAGAGCAAGCCATTATTTTGGGTCCAGTCTCATCAGACATGTGTCTCCTGTTGGAGACGTTGGAATGTGAAAAGGTGCTTCAGATACAAATTGCAGTGGCCATCTTGGCTGCCAGTTTCTTGCAGGATTTTTTCCATTAAAACTTTAATGTAAGTTTCCAACTGATGAATTAAAATTCCTCATTGGCGTATCGTGTTTCCTTGACACCAATAACACCTCTTTAATATGTGCCTCAGCCTACCAGCTGCGTAAACCCTCATCGTGACATTGTTAAATCCACACTTGACTCTTCCAATTCTATCCTGGTCACCTTCCAATTATAAATCCATAAAATGATGTGAACTGCACAGATGGCCACTTTTATTGTGGTCCGCACAGTGTCCCATGTTGGGCAGGGATCTAGCCTGGGTGCCATGTATGTGTTGTTAGTGTGAGGAGGCGTTAGTACTGATGTCAGTCAGCCCTTTTGGCAGGATTGATGTACGATTTTGAAACTTGCTCTGTGCATGTCCACTGACCACCTGTGTAAGTCACTCTCAGCTGAGCATTCATTCAGCAGCATGAGGAACCACCGCACCTCCACCCCCCCACCCACCCCCCCCCCCCCCCATCCCACCACCACCCCCCAAAGTTATTTTATAGGATCAGGCATCCAACTTACAGGTGAGGGGCTTTAGACTTAGTTCTGTTATTGTAAAGTTAGTGGAGGTGCTGTGGATGGTTTTCTGGAGGTTGTGTTGTGAGCTGCTGCAGACATTCAGGGAGAACAGAGGATATGGTGACCCAACACTGGACGAGGTATTGGGATTGTAGTTAAAGTGTCTCTGGGTCTGACTCATGACCAACAAATGGAGTAGAGGCTGCAGAGTGGGGAGTCTCTGTAAAGAGAAAAGAGGAGGGGGCTCTGCCCTACCCACCTGGGGTGTTCCAAGGGCACTTTTTCTACCTACACCTAACCCAGGAGCAGTGTGTGCGGTGACTCTGATTCAATAAGGAGGTGGTCATAGAGCTGTGTCAACTCCCGTAACACGACCTGGAGCCTCACACCAGGGTGGGGACGGAGCTGTCAGTGGCCGTTAAAGTCACAGTTCCATTGATCTTCACTGCATCCGGATCATTCTCCAGGCAGCAGTGGGCGGCATATCCAACAGATTCACAGAGCGTCAGAGTCGTTTACGAAATAGGAGGAGGCCATTCGGCCCCTCTGTACCAGCTCTCTGTGGAACAATCGAGTCAGTCCCACTCCCCCGCTCAATCCCCGTATCCCTGCAAGTTCATTTCCTTCAGATGTCCATCCGGTTTCCTTTTGAAATCATTGATTGTCTCAGCTTCCACCACACTCACGGGCTGTGAATTCCAGCTGATTAACATCCACTGTGTAAAAAAGTTCTTCCTCATATTCCCCCTGCATCTCTTACCCAAAACCTTCCATCTGTGTCCCCTAGTCCGTGTTTCATCAGTTAATGGGAACAATGTTTCCTTGTCTATCTTCTCTAAACCGATCATAATCTTGTAGACTTCTATCAAATCTCTCTCAATCTCCTTTACTCCAGGGAGAGCAACTCCATCTTCTCCAAACTAACCTTGTAACTAAAATACCCCAATCCCTGGAAGCATTCTAGTAGAATCATAGAAAGTTAAGGCACAGAAAGCAGCCACTTGGCCCATCTTGTCTGCGCCAGCCAGAAAATGATCCATCTATTCTCATCCCATCTTTCAGCATTTGGTGCGTAGAGCTGCAGATAACAGCACTTAAGGTGGATATCCAGACTATGTTTGAATGAGTTGAGGGTTTCTGACTCAACTACCCTTTCAGGTAGTGAATTGCAGACCCAGCACCACCCTCATCTCCTTTCTGATCTTTCTACCAATCACTTTAACTCTATTCCCCCTCTTCGATGTTATGGTGAATAGATTCTTCAGATCATACTTCTGCAAGTTGAATTCCTTTTGCCACGTTTCTGCCCATCTGACCAGGCCATCACTATCTTTCTGTCGTCTGCAGCTACCCTCCTCACCGGCTACCACATGGTCAATCTTTGTGTCATCTGCAAACGTCTTGATAATGCCCCCTACATTTAAGTCCAAATCATTAATATAGACCACAAAAAGCGAGGGATCCAGTACTGAGCCCTGCGGAACGCCACTGGAAACAGCCTTCCAGTCTCTAAAACAACCGTCAACAAATACCCTTTCTTTCCTGCCACTGAGTCAATCTTGTATCCACCTTGATGCATTTCCCTGGATCCCGTGGGATTTTATTTTGTTTTTAGAGATACAGCACTGAAACAGGCCCTTCGGCCCACCGAGTCTGTGCCGACAATCAATCACCCATTTATACTAATCCTACATTAATCACATATTCCTACCACATCCCCACCTGTCCCTATATTTCCCTACCACCTACCTATACTAGGGGCAATTTATAATGGCCAATTTACCTACCAATCTGCAAGTCTTTTGGCTTGTGGGAGGAAACCGGAGCACTCGGAGGAAACCCATGCAGACACAGGGAGAATTTGCAAACACCACACAGGCAGTACCCAGAATTGAACCCGGGTCGCTGGAGCTGTGAGGTTGCGGTGCTAACCACTGCGCCACTGTGCCACCCCAATCTGATTTTCTGAACCAGTCTGCCATGTAGGACATTGTCAAAAGGCTTGCTACCATCCAAGTAGACCACATCAACTGCACTACCCTCATTTATCTTCCTTGTTACTTCTTCAAAAAATTCGACCAAGTTGGTCAAACAAAATCTTCCCTTAACAAATCCATACTGACTATCCTAAAATAAATAGAGGTGGTGAGTACAGAAGAAGGCAAGTTATTGTGAACCTTTATAAAGCTCTGGTTAGGCCCCAACTGGAGTGCTGCATCCAGTTCTGTTCACCACACATTAGGAAGGATGTGAGTGTCCTTGACAGGGTGCAGAGGAGATTTACCAGAATCGTTCCAGGGATGGAGGATTTTAGCTACAAGGTTACTCTTGAAAAGCCTATATTATTTTCCTTGGAGTAAAGGAGATTGAGGGGAGATTTGATAGAGGTATACATGATGATGACTTGTTTGGAAAAGGTAGAAGGGAAAAGATGTTCCCATTAGTTAATGGTACAAGGACTAGAGTTCAGGTGGTGGAACAGAGATACAGGGGGATGTGATGAACAACTTTTTTACACAGCGAGTGGGAATGGCCTCTAAAGTCACTGCCTACGAGGGTGGTGGAAGGAGTGATGGTGAATGATTTCAAAAGGATATTGGATGGACACGTGAGGGAAATAAACTTGCAGGAATATGGAGACAGAGCTGGGGAATGAGACTGACTGGATTTATCTAGGAAGAGCTGGCATGGACTCGATGGTTTGAGTGGCCTCATTCTGTGCTCAAATGACTATGACTCTCTGACAGGGGATTACTATTACTACTGCTTTCCTATACTGGGAAAGTTTATCATGGACTGGGCAGTATCACCCGTGATGTAAGTGGCCAGAACGTGGTTAATAAATGTCCTTCACAAACAGAGTAAATCAGTTCAGACCCGCTCACAATTCTGGAGTCATTCACAATGGGGAGTAGTTTCTCCTGGTTTTCTCTACATAGGACAGCAACCAGGCTTTTCACTGTGTCCTCCACCTCCATGTGGAAAATCTTGCCAGTTTTAGGTGGGATAAGGCGCGTTACCTGGGCGACAGCTTTCTTCAGTTGTACTGCTTCTTCCGTGCTCTTTTCAGTCCAACCGGGTTATAACTGGTCAATATCACCATTAGGTAGTTCATAAAGTGGAGTCACAGTCTCTGCAAATCGAGGGATGAAGGTCCACTAATACCCCACCAGCCTGAATATAGGGCACTGGGCAGTCTTTGAGGTGGACAGTTGTAGATGCTGGATGGTCTCGACCTGATGTTGGTCTGGGCTGATGCTGGATGATCCAATCTGGACACCTAGAATGGTGACACAACCTTGCACCAGCTGGGCCTTACGTGGATGGTCTTTTCGTCCAGCTCCCAAAGTACTGCAGTAGTTCCTGTGAAAGGGTTAAATGTGTGGACACGGTCTGTGGTGATGAGGAGGAGATCATTGACATATTGCAGCAAGCAGGAAGACTGTGAAAAGCTCAGAAGGCCCCCGGTTATACGTTTGTGGAAAATAGTGGGGTTATTGTGGAACTCCTTGTGACCGACATGTCCAGAGGTATCTCTGGTCGTCAGAAGTGAATGTGAATTGAAATTGTTTCTCTAGTTTTACTGGGATACTCCAATAACCATTAGAGATATCCAGGGTGATGAAGACAGCCCTGCCGCAGGAAATCCGGGAGAGTAGGGTGGGTGTCTCTCAGACAACTGGATTCACATAGGAGTGAATGAGCTGAGTTTGAGGCTGCAGAGAGGGGAAGCTTTGTAAAGAGGGAGGAGGAGGGGTCTCTGCCCGACCCACCCCGGGTTTTCCAAGAGCAAAAAGAGCAGTGGTTCTCATACCAAACCCTGGGGAAAAACACTGTATACTCCCATCGAGTCTGAACAACAACCTTTCACCACTTCTCTCTGTTTACTGTTCCTTAGCCAATTTTATATCCACACTGTCTCTATCCCTTTAATCCATAGGGTTCAGTTTTCCTAACCTGTCCATTGAATGGCACTTGATCAAACACGTTTTGAAAGTCCATACATATAACTTCAATCACACCACCCTCATCAACCCTCTCCATTGTTTTATCAAAGAACTCCATCAAGTTTCCCTCAGCACTACCTCTCTCCACTCCTCCACTGCTGTTAAATTATCAGACTGCTTATCCGACATCCAGTACTGGATGAGCAGAAATTTTCTCCAATTAAGTATTGGGAAGACTGAAGCCAATGTTTTCAGCCCCCAATCCAACTCTGTTCCCTTGCTATTGATCCCATCCCTCTCCCGAGTAACACTCTGAGATTCAGACAGTTTATTTGCAACCTTGGTGTCATATTTGGGATAAAATTAATGGGCACATGGACAAATAAGGAAAACCAGCATGTATTTGTTTGGGGAAAATTGTGTTTAACTAAATGGTTGGAATATTTTGAAGAGGTAAAAAGGAAGCTTCGTGAGGGCAATGCTGTTGCTGTGGTATAAATTGAATTCCAAAAGGCATTTGATAAAGTGTTACACAACAGACCTGTGAGCAAAGTTATAGCTCATCAAATAAAAAGGCCAGTAGCCACATGAAACTAAGCTGGTTGAGTGACAGGAGACAGAGAGTAGTGATTAATGGATGCTTTTCGGGCTGGAGAACAGTTTGCAGTGGAATCAAAACAAAATACAGCGGATGCTGGAAATCAGAAATACAAACAGAAAGTGCAGGAAATACTCAGCAGGTCTGGCAGCATCTGTGGAGAGAGAGGCAGAGTTAATGTTTCAAGTCGCTGACCTTTCATCAGAACTGGCAAAGGTTAGAAATGTAATAGGTTTTAAGCAAATAAAGTGGGGGTTTTGGGGGAAACACAAGTACAGAAAGGTGAGCATTAGAGCCGGGGTGGGGGATGGAGGGTGTTGAAATGATAAGCGAGCGGAAGTTCAGTGTCATGCCTTTGGACTGAGTGGAGGTGTTCCACAAAGCGGTCACCCAATCTGCATTTAGCCTGCTGCGGTGTTCCAGTGAATAACAACGCCAGCTCAAGGAACAGCACCTCATTGTCCGATTAGGCATTTACAGCCTTCTGGACTGAATATTGAGTTCAACAATTATTTTGTTTTAACATTTTTTGCCATGTGTCGGCCTGAAACTGGATTTGTTCTGTTGGTGCTTTTGGCTAGAGCTGTTCATTATTCTATCATTTAACACCCTCTCTGCACTAATGCTTTATCTTTCGCCACACAACAAGCACATTTTCTTTGCCTTTGCCCCAAGACCTCCTCGTCACTTAATCTCTCTGACCCTCTGTTCTATCTGCACCCCTTTTGTTCTCTTTTGCCCCACCCCTGCTTTATTTGCTTAAAATCTATTACATTTCTGACCTTTGCCAATTCTGATGAATGGTCACACACCTGAAACGTTAACTTTGTTTATCTCTCCACAGATGCTGCCAGGCCTGCTGAGTATTTCCAGCACTTTTTGTTCATATTTACGGTTTGCAGTGGAGTTCCCCAGGGATCAGTGTTGGGACCCTTTCTCTTCCTGACAAATATTAATTACCTAGACCTTGGTGTACAGGGCACAATTTCAAAGTTTGCAGAGGATGCAAAACTTGGAAGCATTGTGAACTGTGAAGAGGATAGTGTAGAACATCAAAAGGACATAGACAAGTTGGTGGAATGGACAGACAGGTGGCAGATGAAGATCAATGTGGAGAAATGTGAAGTGATTCATTTTGGTAGGAAGAACATAGAGAGACAATAGAGAATAAAGGGTGCAATTCTAAAGGGGGTGCAGGAGCAGAGGGACCTGGACGTATATGTGCATTGGTCATTGAAGGTGGCATGACAGGATGAGAGAGCAGTTAATAAAGCATATAGTATCCTGGGCTTTATTAACAGAGGCATGGGATACAAGAGCAAGGAGGTTATTTTGAACTTGTGTAAGACACTAGTTCGGCCTCAGTAGCAGTATTACGTCTAGGTCTGGGCACCACACCTTATCTAACGTGAAGACATTGGAGAGTGTGAAAAAACATTCACAAGAATGGTTCCAGGGATGAAGAATATCAGTTAGGAAGATAGACTGGAGAAGTTGGAACATTTTCCTTAGAGAAGAAAAGGCAGAGAGGAGATTTCAAAAAGTCTGCAAAATTATGAGGTGTCTGGAGAGAGTGGATAGGGAAAAACTGTTGCCATTCCTGAAAGGATCGAAAACGAGAGGGCAAAGAATTAAAGTAATTGGTAAAAGAAGCATAAGTGACATGAGGAACACTTTTTCACACAGCGAGTGGTTAAGGTCTGGAATGCACTGCCTGAGAGTGTGGTGGAGGCAGATTCAATCGAGGCATTCAGGAGGAAATTGGACAGCTATCTGAAAAGGAAAATTGGACAGAGTTACAGGGAGAATGCAGGGGAGTGGCACTAGATGAATTGCTCTTTTGCAGAGCCAGTGCAGATACGATGGACTGAATGGCCACCTTCTGTGCTGTAACAATTCAATTATTCTGTGACATTCGACCACAAAATGAGCTTCCAACCTCATATTCGTGCCATCACTATGACGACGTATTTCCACCTCAATAACATTGTCCGACTTCACCCCTGTCTCAACTCATCTGCTGCTGAAGCTCTCATTCATGCTTTCATCACCTGTAGACTAGACTGTTCCAACTCATTCTCCCACATTCTGCTATCTGTAAACTTGAAGTCATTTAAAACTCTGCTTCCTGTGTCTTAACTCACGGCAAGTCCCATTCCCCGATCACTGACCTGCATCAGCTCACAGTCAAGCAATGTCTTTATTTTAAAATTCTCAACACGTTTTCAAATCCCTCCATGGTCTCACCCCTCACTATCTCTGTAATCTCCTCCAGCCCCACAGTCCTTCGAGGTACCTCTGCTCCTCTAATTCTGGATTCTTGTGCATCCCTGATTTTAATTACTCTCCCTTTTGTGGCCACACCTTCAGTTGCCTCGGTTCCAAGCTCTGGAATATCCTCCCTTCACAGCTCCACCTCTCCACCTCGCTTTTATCCTTTAACACACTCCTTTAAAACCTGCCTCTTTGACCGAGCATTTGGCTACCCATCCTAATATCCCATTTTGTGGTTCAGTGTTATACTTTGTTTCATAATGCTGCTGTGAAGTACCTCGGGATAAGTTCTTGTTGAAGTTTTCCAGAAATGATTTGTCGTTAGCATATCCGTGCTGCTTGAAATTTATTATGCTGTACTTTTCCAAGCAACGAATATTTATGACCTGGGTTGTGAAATGCCCCACCTAACGTAATATTGACTGGACAGTACATGGTTTAACCCATATCACCTTTTTTAAACAAGGTGTAACAATTGCAGCCCTCCAGTCCTCTGTCATCATTCCCATATCCAAAGAGAATTGACAGATTCTGTCCAGTGCCTCTGCCATTTGCACATTTCCTTCTCTCATCAACCCTCATAATTCCCATCCAGACCGGTTAAATGCTCCAGTTTATTGTAGTGCTAAGAGTGTTGGATTGAAAGGTGTTAATTGAACCTGTTTGTTCAGTGACTTTAATTAATACCAGTCTCCATGGACCGTAATTGTGTCACTGGAGGGTTTCCCTCTTCTATTAATAAGAGACTCATTTCAATGTGTTACCCCTGGTGTCAGTGGGAGCATCATCCCCGGGACTAACAGGGATCAGTGGCCCCAGAGAAAGGGAGAGGATAGATCAGAATCTGAGAACAATAGATTGGAATGTTACAACAATGGGTCAGAATCTGAGAACAATAGATTGGAATGTTACAACAATGGGTCAGAATATGAGTACAATAGATTGGAATGTTACAACAATGGGTCAGAATCTGAGAACAATAGATTGGAATATTACAACAATGGGTCAGAATATGAGTACAAAAGATTGGAATGTTACAACAATGGGTCAGAATATGAGTACAATAGATTGGAATGTCAGAACAGTAGGCAGGAGTTTCATCTGGCAGTTTGACTTTCTTTCTGCAAATTTTGACTGGCTGCCAATAAACAGGCGGCTCTATTACACAATCATGATTATTCAATATTTTTTTTTTGTCCCATCCTGGCTATCATTGGTTTCCCTGGGAAGTGTCTCGATCCACTTATTTATTCTATAAACCATGTTTAACTGCATTACTGTTCTTGCCATTTACTCCATATGTTGAACAGGCAGATACATAGTGCAGAGAGTCTGTGAGCAAGGTTAGACAGTTGACAGGGCACAGTTGCAGCCAGTATGATGGGAGAAGTGTGTCTATATTAACGCAAGAAGTGTCAGGAATAAGGGTGATGAACTTAGAGTATGGATCAGTACTTGGAGCGACAATGTTCTGGCCATTACGGAGACTTGGATATCACAGGGGCAGAAATGAATGTTGGATGTTCCGGGGTTTAGATGTTTCAAAAGGAATAGGGAGGTGGCAACATTGAATAGAACTGATGGGATTTTCCTGTTATTTGCTTTGTAAAAACAGTGTCCAGCTCTCTGCCGGCCATTTTGGTTGTTTTACAAGCTTTTCACAAGTGACGAAAAATTCTGCCACATCCTCCTCATTGAACTTTGTCATGAACTGGGAGAACTTTAAGAGATCAGCACATGGTCCTGAGCTAGGGGTAGCTCCCTCAAGAGCTGTGCCTTCACTGGGTGTACTGGGTCTTCTTCTAGTTGTTTGAGCCGCCTTAACTCCCTTTCCTCCTTCTCCTTCTGGAACACTCTTACTTTTTCCCTTTCTTGGCACTCGCTCTGCGCTTTCTCGCTCTCTCTGGAATTCTAATTCTAGTCTCTTCTTTTCCAGTTTTACCTTAGCTAACATTACTCTATCTGTTAGTGATTCTAACCCTGTTTGAATCTTCAGCTTTAAGTGGAAAATGGTTGGCCAAAAGTCTTAGGAATTCGGGTTTCCAGGTTTTTAGATGGAGAGTAATCCCTAACTGTCCAGCTACATTGCTCAACTTTTCAACAGAGAAGGATTTTAACCTGTACCAAGTTACTTCACTCTGTATATAACTCCTTGATTGGGAATGTAACTCCTTTAGTCAAAAAGCGAGGGAAACAGATAACAGAAAACTACAGGCAAGTTAGCATCACATCTGTCATAGGAAACATGTTAGAAGCTATTATTAAAGACAGTGTAGCCGGCACTTAGAAAAATTCAACCTAATCAGGCAGAATCAAAATGGTTTTATGAAAGGGAAATCATGTTTAATCAATTTGTTGGAGTTCTTTGAAGAGGTACCATGTGCTGCGGAGAAAGGGGAACCGGTGGATGTACTGTACATAGATTTCCAGGATGCAATAGATAAGGTGCCACATCAAAGGTTTTGTGAAAATAAAAGCTCATGGTGAACGGGGTAACATGTTGGCATGGATAGAAGATTGGTTAGCTAACAGAAAACAGAGAGTAGGCATAAATGGGCCATTTTCTGGTTGGCAAGATGTAAGGACTGGTGTGCCACAGGGATCAGGGCTGGGACCTCAACTTTTTGCAATTTATATAAATGACTTGGATGAAGGAGCCGAAGGCCTGGTTACCAAATTTGCTGATGACACAAAGATGCGTAAGAAAGTAACTTGTGAAGGAGACATAAGGAGGCTGTAAATGAATATAGATAGGTTAAGTGATTGGGTAAAGACCTGGCAAATTGAGTATAATGTGGGAAAATGGGAAATTGCCCATTTTGGCAGGAATAATAAAATCGAAGCATATTATCTAATGATGAGAGATTGCAGAGCTCTGAGATGCAAAGGGATCTGGGTGTCCTTTTGCATGCATCTCCAAAGCTTAGTATGCATGTTCAGAAAGTAACTAGGAAAGCTGATAGAATGTTATCATTTATCGCGACGGTAATTGAATACAAAAGTAGGCATGTTATGCTTCAGTTATAGAGGGCATTGGTCAGACCACATCTGGAGTACAGTATACAGCACTGGTCTCCTTATTTAAGGAATGATGTAAATGCATTGGAAGCAACCCAGAAATGGTTTACTAGACTAATACCTGGAATGGGTGGGCTGTCTTATGAGGAAATATTGGACAGGCTAGGCTTATATCCACTGGAATTTAGAAGGGTAAGTGGCGACTTGATTTGAACATCTAAGATCTTGAGCAGTCTTGACAGGTGCATGTGGAAAGATGTGTGTATCTGGGTGTATCTAGGATTAGGGGTCACCATTTAAAAATGAGAGGTCGCCCATTTAAAACAGAGATGAGGAGATTTTTATTTCTCTGAGGGTTGTGAGCCTTGGGAATTCTCTTCCTCAAAAGGCAGTGGAAGAGAGTCTTTAAGTACTTGTAAGACAGAGATAGATAGATTGTTGATAAGCAAGGGGGTGAAAGATTATCGAGGGTAGGTGGTAATGTGGAGTTGAGGTTTCAATCAGATTAGTCATGATCTTATTGAGTGGCAGAGCAGGCTTGAGGGGCCGAGTGGCCTACACCTGCTCCTAATTCATATGTTCATATGTTTGTATGCTCTGTCTTCGACCGTGGACATTTCAGTGTTCCAGCAGTGAAAACCACAATAAAACCTGCATTGATATTTTTAACATTTTTCTCAGGATCAATTGCTTTTCCCACTTCCAATTTCTCATGTGTTGTTGCGTTATCATCATTCGAACCTCCAGATTTCTGTTCCAGCCAGGTGAGTAAGGGTCCCAGTCCCCCTCTTGTCTTATATCTTATTTTACCGCAAGAGGGTATCCTTTTTAACAGTGGACGTGCTGACCACCTTAGTGAGTATTCTACCTTTTATCTTTGTTGTGATCATAAAAGAACCAATAGGACAGGTTTTCTTGAGTTTAAACAAGAGGTGAGTTTATTATACTTCACAAAAGAAGCTGAATCTAAATAAAATAATAAAAATATACTCTACACATTCTCGCACACACTCTCATGAAAATCACACACAAATCAATTAGAGTGCGGATGTTGAGGTTAGGAACAGATGTTTGATTACTCTAGGTCAAGTCGGCATAAGGAGGGAGGAAGTGTTGGGTATTCTAAAGGGCATTAAGGTGGACAAGTCCCCAGGTCCGGATGGGATCTATCCCAGGTTACTGAGGGAAGCGAGAGAGGAAATAGCTGGGGCCTTAACAGATATCTTTGCAGCATCCTTAAACACGGGTGAGGTCCCGGAGGACTGGAGAATTGCTAATGTTGTCCCCTTGTTTAAGAAGGGTAGCAGGGATAATCCAGGTAATTATAGACCGGTGAGCCTGACGTCAGTGGTAGGGAAGCTGCTGGAGAAGATACTGAGGGATAGGATCTATTCCCATTTGGAAGAAAATGGGCTCATCAGTGATATGCAACATGGTTTTGTGCAGGGAAGGTCATGTCTTACCAACTTAATAGAATTCTTTGAGGAAGTGACAAAGTTGATTGATGAGGGAAGGGCTGTCGATGTCATATACATGGACTTCAGTAAGGCGTTTGATAAGGTTCCCCATGGCAGGCTGATGGAGAAAGTGAAGGCGCTTGGGGTCCAAGGTGTACTAGCTAGATGGATAAAGAACTGGCTGGGCAACAGGAGACAGAGAGTAGCAGTAGAGGGGAGTTTCTCAAAATGGAGACGTGTGACCAGTGGTGTTCCACAGGGATCCGTGCTGGGACCACTGTTGATTGTGATATACATTAATGATTTGGAGGAAAGTATAGGTGGTCTGATTAGCAAGTTTGCAGACGACACTAAGATTGGTGGAGTAGCAGATAGTGAAGGGGACTGTCAGAGAATACAGCAGAATATAGATAGATTAGAGAGTTGGGCAGAGAAATGGCAGATGGAGTTCAATCAGGGCAAATGCGAGGTGATGCATTTTGGAAGATCCAATTCAAGAGTGAACTATACAGTAAATGGAAAAGTCCTGGGGAAAATTGATGTCCAGAGAGATTTGGGTGTTCAGGTCCACTGTTCCCTGAAGGTGGCAACGCAGGTAAATAGAGTGGTCAAGAAGGCATACGGCATGCTTTCCTTCATCGGACGGGGCATTGAGTACAATAGTTGGCAGGTCATGTTACAGTTGTATAGGACTTTGGTTCGGCCACATTTGGAATACTGCGTACAGTTCTGGTCGCCACATTATCAAAAGGATGTGGATGCTTTGGAGAGGGTGCAGAGGAGGTTCACCAGGATGTTGCCTGGTATGGAGGGCGCTAGCTATGAAGAGAGGTTGAGCAGATTAGGATTATTTTCATTAGAAAGACGGAGGTTGAGGGGGGACCTGATTGAGGTGTACAAAATCATGAGAGGTATAGACAGGGTGGACAGCAAGAGGCTTTTTCCCAGAGTGGGGGTTTCAATTACGAGAGGACACGAGTTCAAAGTGAAAGGGGAAATGTTTAGGGGGGATATGCGTGGAAAGTTCTTTACGCAGAGGGTGGTGGGCACCTGGAACGCGTTGCCAGCGGAGGTGGTAGACGCGGGCACGATGGAGTCTTTTAAGATGTATCTAGACAGATACATGAATGGGCAGGAAGAAAAGAGATACAGAACCTTAGAAAATAGGCGACATGTGTAGAGAGAGGATCTGGATCGGCGCAGGCTTGGAGGGCCGAAGGGCCTGTTCCTGTGCTGTAATTATCTTTGTTCTTTGTTCTTTGTTCTTTGAAATAAACTCGTGATGGATTAGAGTCCAGAATAAATAAATTTTAAAAAAAACGTCTGTGTGGTTGGATAATTCTCTGGTCTGCATTGTTCCACCGTTAGCTATGAGTTTCATGTCTTCTGCAAGAGTTGAAATTATGTTTTTTTTTTTACGGAGACGTTGGTGTCATTTATATATCTATCTATATTCCAGGAACAGCACTGGTTCTCATACCGAGTCCTGAGAAACAGCACTGTATACTCCCCCTCCCCCAGTCTGAACAATGACTGTTCACCACTTCTCTCTGCTTTCTGTCCCTGAGTCAGTGTCATACCCACACTATCACTGTCACATTAATCCATATGTTCCATTTTTCATAACAAGTCTATAAACTGACATTTGATCACCGGCCTTTTGAATGTCTGTACACATAACACAAAACACTCACAGTTTTGTCATCAACGAACTTGATCAGGATTATCAGACATGATTTTCCATTAACCTATCCGTGCTGTTTGTTATTTATTATCCCATGTTTTTCCAAGAAAGATATATTTTTGAGCTGGGTTCTGGCCTCTAGTAATTTCCAACCACTGACATTCGGCTGACTGGTCAGTAATTACAGGATTTATCTAATCACTCCTTTTGTAACAGGGAGTAACATTTACAGCCCTACAGTCCTCTGTCATGACTCCCATATCCAAGGAGGATTGGAAGATTCCGACAGTGCCTCTGCTATTTCCATCATTCCTTCCCTCAGCAACCGTCTCCATTGTTTTATCAAAGAACTGCATTGGGTTCAGTTTTCCTAATCAGTCTATTGAATGACACTTGATCAAACACCTTTTGAAAGTCTATAAATATAACTTAAATCACACCACCCTCATCAACCATCTCAATTGTTTTATCAAAGAACTCCATCATGTTTACCTCACCACCACCTCTCTCCACTCCTCCACTGTTGTTAAATTATCCAACAGCTTATCCGACATCCAGTACTGGATGAGCAGAAATTTCCTCCAATTAAATATTGGGAAGATTGAAGCCATAGTTTTCACGCCCCACTCCAACTCTGTTCCCTTGTTATTGATTCCATCCCTCTCCCTGGCAACAGTATGAGATTCAGACAGTCTGTTTTTAACATTGGTGTCATATTCAGGACAACATTAATAGGCACATGGACAAATGTGGGTTAATTAAGGAAAACCAGCCGGATTTGTTAAGGGAAAATGGTGTTTAACAAACTTGCTGGAGTTTTTTGAAGTGGTAAAAAAGAAGCTTGATGAGGACAATGAACAAAGAACAAAGAAAATTACAGCACAGGACCAGGCCCTTCGGCCCTCCAAGCCTGCGCAGATCCAGATCCTCTATCTAAACATGTCGCCTATTTTCTAAGGGTCTGTATCTCTTTTCTTCCTGCCCATTCATGTATCTGTCTAGATACATCTTAAAAGACGCCATCGTGCCCGCATCTACCACCTCGGCTGGCAACGCGTTCCAGGCACCCACATGCTGTTGATGTGGTTTAAATGGAATTCCAAAAAGCATTTGATAAAGTGTCACACAACAGACCTGTGAGCAAAGTTACAGCTCATCAAATAAAAGGACAGTAGCAACATGAAACTAAACTGGTTGAGTGACAGGAAACAGAGAGTAGTGATTAATGGATGCTTTTCGGGTTGGAGAAAAGATTGTAGTGGAATCAAAACAAAATGCTGCAGGTGCTGGAAATCTGAAATAAAAACAGAAAGTGCTGGAAATGCTCAGCCGTGTCTGTGGAGAGAGAAACAGAGTTAATGTTCCAGGTTTGTGTCCTTTCATCAGAACTGGCCAAGGTTAGAAATGTAATAGGTTTTAAGCAAGTAAAGCGGGAGTAGAGGGTGTAAACACAAGGACAGAAATGTGGACATTTGATCAGGGGTGGGGGATCAAAGGTGTTGAAATGACAAGCGAGTGGAAGCTCGGGATCATGCTTTTGGACTGAGCGGAGGTGTTCCACAAAGCGCTCACCCAATCTGCGTTTCACCTGCTGCGGTGTTCCAGTGAACATCAACGCCAGCTCGAGGAACAGCACCTCATTGCCTGATTAGGCACTCGACAGACTTCTGGACTGAACACTGAGTTCAATAATTTCAGAGCATTCAGAGCAGGTCCATTTTTATTATTTGTTTTATCAGTTTTTTTTACCATGTGCCAGACTTAAACTGGGATTTTTATATTGGTGCTTTTCGCTCGGGCTGTTCATTGTTCTGTCATTTAACAACTGCTCTGCACTAATGCTTTGTCTTTCACCACACCATGAGCACACTCTCTTTGCCTTTGCCCCATGACCTCCTGGTCAGTTAATCTCTCTGGCCCTCTGTCTTATCAACACCCCTTCTGCTCCATTTTGCCCCATCCCTGCTTTATTTGCTTAAAACTTATTACATTTCTAACCTTTTCCAGTTCTGATGAAGGGTCACTGACCTGGAACATTAACTCTGCTTCTCTCTCCACAGGTGCTGCCAGACCTGCTGAGTATTTCCAGCTCGTTTCGTTTTTTATTTAAGATTTGTAGTGGAGGACCACAGGGATCAGTGTTAGGACCCTTTCTCTTCCTGACATATATTAATGACCTAGACCTTGGTGTACAGGGCACAATTTTAAAGTTTGTAGATGATACAAAACTTGGAAGCATTATGAACTATTAGGAGGATAGTGTAAAACTTCAAAAGGACACAGACAAGTTGGTGGAATGGGCAGACAGATGAAGTTCAATGTGGGGAAATGTGAAGTGATTCATTTCGTAGGAAGGACATGGAGAGAAAATATAGAATAAAGGTTACAATTCTAAAGGGGGTTCTGGAGCAGAGGGACCTGGATGTATATGTGCATCGGTCATTGAATGTGGCATGACAGGATCAGAGAGCAGTTAATAAAGCCTACAGTATCCTGTAGCATGGAATACAAGAGCAAGGAGGTTGTTTTGAACTTGTATAAGACACTAGTTCGGCCTCAGCTGCAGCGTTACGTTTAGTTCTGGGCACATTAGATAACATGGAAACATTGGAGAGTGTGAAAAAACATTCACAAGAATGGTTCCAGGGATGACGAATATCAGTTCTAAAGATAGACTGGAGAAGTTGGAACATTTTCCTTAGAGAAGAGAAGGCTGAGAGGAAATTTGAAAAAGGTCTGCAAAATTATGAGGTGTCTGGACAGAGTGGAAAGGGAAAAACTGTTCCCATTCCTGAAAGGATCGAAAACGAGAGGACAAAGAATTAAAGTAATTGGTAAAAGAAGCAGAAGTGACATGAGGAAAACTTTTTCACACAGCGAGTGTTAAGGTCTGGAATGCGCTACCTGAGAGTCTGGTGGAGGCAGATTCAATCGAGGCATTCAGGAGGAAATTGGATAGCTATCTGAAAAGGAAGATTGTGCAGAGCTACAGGGAGAAGGCAGGAGAGTGGCATTAGATGAATTGCTCTTTTGGAGAGGTAGAGCAGACTCGATGGACTGAATGGCCACCTTCTGTGCTGTAACAATTCTGTGATTCTGTGGCATTTGAACACAAAATGAGCTTCCAACCTTATATTCGTGCCATCACTATGCCCACCTATTCCCACCTCAATAAGATCGCCCAACGTCACCCCTGTTTCAACTCATCTGCTGATGAAGCTCTCATTCATGCTTTCATTACCTGTAGACTAAACTATTCCAACTCATTCTCCCACATGCTACTACATGTAAATTTGAGGTAATCTAAAGCTGTGCTGCCTGTGTCTTAACTCACAACAAGTCCCATTCCCCGATCACTAACCTACATCACCTCACAGTCAAACAATGCCTTTATTTTAAAATTCTCAATCATGTTTTCAAATCCGTCCATGGTCTCACCCCTCACGATAACTGTAATCTCCTCCTGCCCGACAACCCTCTGAGATATCTCTGCTCCACTAATTCTGGCCTGTTGTGCATTCCTGATATTAATTACTCCCCCATAGCTGTCTGCACCTTCAGTTGCCTCGGTCCCGAGCTCGGGAATATCCTCCCTACACAGCTCTACCTCTCCACCTCGCTTGTATCCTTTAAGACACTCCTTTAAATCCTACCTCTTTGACCAAGCTTTTGGTCTCATAACCGAATATCTGCATTTGTGGTTCAGTGTTACACTTTGTTTCATAATGCTGCTTACCTTAGGATAAGTTCTTGTTGAAGTTTGCCAGACATGATTTTTCATTGGTATATCTGTGCTGCTTGAAATGTATTATGCTGTGCTTTTCCAACCAACGAATATTTCTGCCCTGGGTTGTGAAATTTCCCCACCACTGACGTCAGATTGACTGAACAGAACAGGGTTTACTCCATCTCTCCATTTGTAACCAGGGTGTAACATTTACAAACCTCCAGTCCTCTGTCACCACTCCCATATCCAAGGAGAAGTGAAAGATTTTGTCATGTGCCTCTACTATTCCCACCATTCCTTCCCTCCGTAATCCTTATACCATTCAGACAGGGTAAATGTTCTATTTTATTGTGGTACAAAAAGTGTTTGATTGAAAGGGGTTAACTGAACCTGTTTGTTCAGTGACTGTAATTAATGTCAGTCTCCATGGACTCTAATCGTGTCACTGGAGGGTTTCCCTCTGCTATTAATAAGGGACTGCTTTCAATGTGTTATCACATAGTGTTAGCGGGAGCATCAGACCTGGCACTAAAAGGGATCAGCAGCTCCAGAGAAAGGGAGAGGATAGATCAGAATCTGAGAGCAATAGATTGAAATGTTCCAACAATGGATCAGAATCTGAGAACAATTGACTGGAATGTTACAACAATGGGTCAGAATATGAGGACAATAGATTGGAATGTTACAACAATGGATCAAAATCTGAGAACAATTGACTGGAATGTTACAACAATGGGTCAGACTCTGAAAACAATAGATTGGAATGTTACAACAATGGTTCAGAATCTGAGAACAATAGATTGGAATGTTACAACAATGGGTCAGAATCTCAGAACAACAGACTGGAATGTTACAACAATGGGCAGGAGTTTCATTTGGGAGTTTGACTATCTTTCTGCCAATTATGATCGGTTCCCATTAGACTATCGGATCTATCTTGTATTGAAGATTATGCAACACATTTACTATCCCATCCTTGCTATTATCAGTGTCCCTGGTAAGTCTCTCTATCCAGCTATGAATGTTATAAACCAAGTTTCGCAACATTACTGTTCTTGTCATTTACTCTGCCCTCCTTGTTACTTTTGTTATCCCTGGCAAAACTCTATCTCCAGCTATGAGCTCTATAAACCATTGCTACTTGTATTAGAGTTCATGGAATTTACTCGACCATGTTTTCTGCTGTTGCTGCCCCTGCTAAGTCCCTACTTCCCGCTATGTGATCTGTAAACCGCGTTTCACTGAAATAATGTTCTTACAATTTTAATTTTGGGAAGAGTGGAGCTTGTGCAATCGGTCTCCTTCGGAAATGTTGTCCATCTCCATGAACGACGTACCCCTAACCGGCTAATATCTGAGGTTGAACCAGACAGTTTGCATCCTCTGTGTTCTATTTAACCCTGAGCTGAGTTCTGAACCCTTATTCTCTCCATCACCTAACCTGCCTACTACCAGCTCTGTAATATCACCCGTCTGCCTCAGCTCATTTGCTACATAAACCCTCATCTGTGCCGTTGTTAACATAGAAACATAGAAAATAGGTGCAGGAGTAGGCCATTCGGCCCTTCGAGCCTGCCCCGCCATTCATTATGATCATGGCTGATCGTCCAACTCAGCGACCTGTTTGCGCTTTCCCCCCATTTCCTTTGATCCCTTTCATCCTGAGAGCTATATCTAACTCCTTCTTGAAAACATGCAATGTTTTGGCCTCAACTGCTTTCTGCGGCAGCGAATTCCACAGGCTCACCACTCTCTGGGTGTAGAAATTTTGCATATCAGTCCTGAAAGGTTTACCCCGTATCCTTAGACGACGACCACTGGTTCTGGACTTCCCCACCATCGGGGACATCCTTCCTGTATCTGTTCTGTCAAGTCCTGTTAGAATTTTATAGGTTCCTATGAGATCCCCATCAATCTTCTGAACTCCAGCGAACATAATTCTAACCGACTCAATCTCTCCTCATACGTCATTCCCGCCATCCAGGGAATCAGTCTGGTAAACCTATAGCAATAACATCCTTCCTTAAATAAGGAGACCAAAACTGTACACAATATTCCAGGTGTGGCCTCACCAAGGCCCTGAATAATTGCAACAAGACATCCCTGCTCCTGTACTCGAATCATCTCGCTGTGAAGGCCAACATACTATTTGCCTTGCACCTGCATTCTTACCTTCAGTGACTGGTGTACGAGAACACCCAGCTCTCCTTGCATATTCCCCTCTTTCAGTTTATAGCCATTCAGATAATAATCTGCCTTCCTGCTTTTGCTACCAAAGTGATTAACCTCACATTTATCCACATTGTACTGCATCTGCCATGCATTAGCCCACTCACTCAATTTGTCCAAATCACCCTGAAGCCTCTCTGCATCCTCCTCACAACTCACCCTCCCACCCTGTTTCGTGTCATCTGCAAATTTGGAGATATTACATTTAGATCCCTCACCGAAATCAGTAAGATATATTGTGAATAGCTGGGGTCCTATCACCAATCCCTATGGTACCCCACTAGTGACATTAGCAGGTGAATAGCCTGCCATTCGGAATAAAAGACCCATTTATTCCTACTCTTGGGTTTCCTGTCTGCCAACCAATTTTCTATCTATCACAATACACTAGCACCAATCTCATGCGCTTTAATTTTACAGGCTAATGTGTTACGTGGGACTTTGTCGAAAGCCTTCTGAAAGTCCAAATAAACCACACCCACTGGCTCCCCCTCTACTAGTTACATCCTCGAAGAATTCTTGTAGATTTGTCAAGCGTGATTTCCCTTTCGTAAATCCATGCTGACTCTGTCCGATTCAACCACTTTTCTCCAAGTGCTCCTCTATAAAATCGTTGATAATGGACTCTAGAACTTTCCCCACCACCGACGTCAGGCTGACTTGTCGATAATTCCCTGCTTTCTCTCAACCTCCCTGGGGTTACATTAGCTACATTCCAATCGTTAGGAAATGATCCAGAATCTATAGAATTTTGGAAGATGACCACCAATACATCCATTATTTCTGGGACGGCTTCCTTCAGCACTCTGAGATGTAGATTATCAGGCCCTGGGAATTTATCGGCCTTCAATACCATCAATTTCCCCAACACCATTTCTCTACTAATACAGATTTCCTTAAGTTCCTCTCTCTCACTAAACCCCGTGTTCCCCAACATTTCTGGTATGATATTTGTGTTCTCCTTTGTGAAGACAGAACCAAAGTATGCATTTAGTTGGTCAGCCATTTCTTTGTTCCCCATAATTAATTCCACTGTTTCTGACGGTAAGGGACCTACATTTGTCTTCATCAATCTTTAAATCTGTTAAATCCACACTTGACTATTCCAGTTCTATCCTGGTCACCCTCCCAGTTATAAACCTCGATAAAGCACTGCCCATCCAGAACTCTGCTGCCTGTACACTAATATGTACCAAATCCTCATCACCCGTCACCCCAAATCCTGATCACCCATCACCCCTGTGCTCACTGATCTACATTAGCTCCGGGACCAGCAGCACCTTAAATTTAATATTTTCATTCATGTGTTTGAATCTCATCCTCAATTAGTCCCATTGCCCTGTCCATTCCCATATTCCTGCCTTCAAGTCTTTTCTTCAATTCCGATTTAAAAGAAGGCTTCTTTCCCTCTGTTTCGGTCTATGGCAGGTATTCTCAGCTCTGCAGTGTCACTGGGCCCAATGCCATGGACGTTTGGATCCATAAAATGGTATCAGCTGAGCTGCCGGTCACTTCCAGTGCTCCATGCTAAGCAGGGCTCTCGTCCCTGTTCACCAAGTATGTGCTGGTAGTGTGCAGAGGGATTTGATCTGACACCAAACAGCGATTCCAGCAGCTTTGATACACGTCTTTGAAACTAAGTGATGGGGGTGTGGTACATTGAGCAGTGTGAGAGGTTGGTGATGTAGGGGGTAGGAGATGCCATGTAGCAATGCATTCACTGACATTCACCACCCGTGTGAGCTCATCAAACGTCTTCTGGCTTTGCTGCCAGGTCCTTGGGGCCATACTTCTTGCATTGACCTCCCTGGCCACCTGCTCCCATTCCCTTCGGAAGACGTTCCTTGAGGGTCTCCGCCCCACCCCACAGAAACATGGCCTCTCTCCTCCGGTCAACCTCCATGACTAAGGCCTCCAGCACGACATCCGTGAACAGCACAGCTCTCTCTCTGCCCTAGTATTCCATTTACCTTGTCTCCATTTGCAGCATTCAGAGTCAGCAGCAGCCTCCTGTGATTCAGTACAGCTTCCCTTTAAGAGGGACAGACTACCTTTAAGAGCTGAATCCTGGCTGAAGCACGTGCCAGCCTCAAACACAGTTACGTCCCTGTTCAGCTTGCAGACAGACAGCAGCGCGGGTCACCCTAGGCGGTACGTAGAATTCATGAAAATGAGGAGGCAGCAGGAAGTTTGTGTGTCACCTGCCTCAACAGGAATGGGCACGGGCAGATCAGGAATCACAATCCCAACCCCTGAAAACTGGTAGAAACTTCTCTTTAACTCTGTATCTATTTTCCTTTTCTCTTTCACCCTTTCTCCCTCTCTCTCTTTGTCCCTTGTTCATATAATCATAGATTGATGCAGCACAGAATGTCCATTGTATCAGTGCTGTCTCCTTTAAAGAGCTAACTAATTAGTCCCACTCCCTCCTCTTTCCCCAGACTCCTGTTGATTTTTTTTTCCTTGTCAAGTTTTTGTTATATTCCCTTCTGAAAGATATTATTGAATCTGCTTCCACCATGATTTCAGGCAGTGAATTCCAGATCCCACCCACAGACCGATAGGACCAAATATCCATGGAAGGGTTATGGCACAAAAGGAGTCTATTCAGCCCAATGTGTCTCTGCTGGCTGAAAAGACTAGCCGCCGAATCTAATCCCATCTTCCAGCCGCTGGTCCATGGCCTTGCCAGTTGCAGCACTTCAGGTGTAGGTCCAGGTACCTTTTAAAATCTTTGATGGTTTTTGCCTCCACCACCGTTCCTGGCAGTGAATTCCAGACACCCACCACCCTCTGGGTGAAAATGTTTGTCCTCACGTCCCCTTTGATCCGTCTACCAATCAATTAAATCTGTGCCCCCTGGTAATTGACCTCTCCAATGGGGGAAACATGTCCTTCCTGACTACTCTACCTGGGCCCCTCATAATTTTGTACACCTCAATCAAGTCACCCCTCAGTCTCCTCTGTTCTAAAGAAAACAATCTTAGCCTATCCAATCTTTCATCATGGATGCAATTTTCCATCACTGGCAACATTCTTGAAAATCTTCTCTGTACTCTCTCCAAAGCAATTATGTCCTTCCTGTAATATGGTGACCAGAACTGTACACAATACTCCAGCTGTGGCCTAACCAGTGTTTTATACAATTCCAGAATTACATCCCTCCTTTTGTATTCTATATATCGGCCAGTAATGGAAAGCATTCCATATGCCTTCTTCACCACTCTGTCTACCTGTCTTGCCACCTTCCAGGAACTGTGGACAAACACTCCAAGGTCTCTAACATCTTCTACCCCTTTCACTATCCTCCTGTCTGTTGTGTATTCCTTCGCTTTATTTGCCCTTCCCAACTGCATTACCTCACAGTTCCCCAGATTGACTTCCATTTGCCACTTTTTCGCCCACTCAACCAAACCATTTAAACCATTGATATCATTCTGGAGTCCACAGCTATCCTCTTCACTATCAACTACATGACCAATTTTTGTGTCATCAGCAAATTTTCCAATCATGCCTCCCACATTTAAGTCCAAAGCATTAATATCTATCACAAATTGCAAGGGACCCAACACTGAGACCTGGGAACGCCACTAGACACCGCTTTCCATTCACAAGAAACATCTGTCGACCATTACCCTTTGTTTCCTGACATTGGGCCAATTTTGGATCCAACTTGCCACATTCCCCTGTATCTCATGAGCTTTCACTGTTCTGATCAGTCTGCCATGTGGGACCTTGTCAAACGCCTTACTAAAATCCATGTAGACCACATCCACTGCACTACCTTTATCAATCCTTTTTGCTCCTTCCTCAAAAAACTTAGTTATGTTAGTAAGACAAGACCCTCCCTTAACAAATCCATGCTGACTATCCCTGATTAATCTTTGCCTTTCTAAGTGGCAGTTTATCGTAGCTCTGAGAATTTATTCTAATAATTTGCCCACCGATGTCTGGCACAATTGCGCAGTGGTTAGCACCGCAGCCTCACAGCTCCAGGGACCCGGGTTCGATTCCAGGTACTGCCTGTGTGGTGTTTGCAAGTTCTCCCTGTGTCTGCGTGTGTTTTCACCGGGTGCTCCGGTTTCCTCCCACAAGCCAAAAGACTTGCAGGTTGATAGGTAAATTGGCCATTATAAATTGTCACTAGTGTAGGTAGGTGGTAGGGAAATATAGGGACATTTGGGGATGTTTGGTAGGAATATGGGATTAGTGTAGGATTAGTATAAATGGGTGGTTGATGTTCGGCACAGACCTGGTGGGCCGAAGGGCCTGTTTCAGTGCTGTATCTCTAATCTAATCTAAAGGCCTGCTCGGGTCTGGAAATAAAACCGACCAAACCTCACAGAACCACATTGGACCCGAGTCCGAGCCGGCCCGAGCCTGACCCGACCATATTGCACTCACTGTACTTAGCACTTTTGGATTGAATGGAAGGAAGCTGCATCATGAGCGCGGTGACATCATAGAAACACTCACTTTCTCACTGCGCAGACTCACAGTCTGTTGAGTCCAGATGCACGTTTCCCTCCTTGACGTCACAGACTCCCAGCTCTGGCAGGCTTTTCAAATGTTGATGCTTACTTACTCAACTTCTCTTTCCTTCCCAGCCGAGCAAAAGGTAGTACTGTGTGTGTCCGACCCAACCCGAGCCCGAAAACCGGATCCGGAAGAGCGATCCGACCCGAACCCGACATATGACGTCGGGTCTCATCGGGTTTGTGTCAAGTAGCGGGCCTTTCGGTCAGACTGACCAGCCTATAATTATTTGGCCTAACCTTTGCACTATGTTTAAACACTGGCACTATGTTCACAGACCTCCAATCGTCTAATGCCTCGCCTGTATCTAGTGAGAATGTGAAGATGATCCTCAGAGTATCTGCTATTTCCTCCCTCGCTTCCTTTAACAGCCTGGGATACCATCCATCCTGCCCTGGCGATTTATCCACTTTCAAGGATTTCAGACCCTCGAGTACTTCCTCTCTCATTATGCTGATTGTATCTAATATTTCACACTCCTCCTCTTTAATTACAATGTCTACATCATCCCTTTACTTTGTGAAGACGGAGACATGAAATCCATTAAGGACCCTGCCAACATCTTTTGCAACCATGCACAAACTACCTTGTACATCTCTGATATGTCCTCCCCTTTCCTTAGTTATCCTTTTATTCTTAATGTACTGATCAACCATCTTTGGGTTTTCCTTGATTTTATCTGCCAATATTTTTTCATGCCCTCTCTTTGCTTTTCTAATTTCCTTTCTTTACTTCACCCCTGCACTTTCTTTACTCCTCTCAGCTTTCTAAATTATTATTTGTTTGTGACTGTCATAAGCTTTATTTTTCTGATTTATGTTTCTGTATGTTTCTAGACAACCGGGGGCTCTAAATTTGGCAACTTACTGTGTCAGAAAATTCTCTTCAATTTGTCTCTGGTTCTTTGCCAATTACCTTAAATCTGCATATTTTTAATGATGTTGTGAGCACAGTCCTGGCAATTACAGACCAATTAGTTTAACATCAGTAGAGGGTAATGTTCTGCAAACAATAATTAGAGAAGAAATCAACAGAAACTTGGAGAGGTTTGAGGGAATGAAGGATAGCAAGCACGGGAACATAGGAGCAGGAGTAGGCCATTCAGCCCATCGACCCTGCTCTGTCATTCAATTAGATCATGGCTAATCATCTACCTAAACGCCACATTCCCGTGCTATCCCTGTATCCCTTGATGTCATTTGTCTCCCGAAATCCATTGATTTCTGTCTTGAACATGCTCAATATTGAGCTTCCACACCCTCTGTGGTAGTGAATTCCAAAGATTTACCACCCTCTGAGTGAAGTTATTCTTCTTCATCTCAGTCTTAATTTGCCTGCCCCTTATTCTGAGTTTATGTCCCCTGGTTGTAGACTCACCAGACAGGGGGAACATCCGATCTGCAGCCACCCCATCACCCCCTGTAAGAATTTTGTATGAGATCACTGCTCATTTTTTGAAATGCGAGAGAATACAGGCCCATTTTTCTCAATCTCTCCTCATAAGACAATCCTGCCATCCCATGGATATCCTGCTGAACCTCAGTTGCAATCCCTGCATGGCAAATATATCCTTCTGTGCCACGTGCCAGTGAGGCTAGAAATAGGAAGCTCGTGCAGCTAAACACGGAGCTGAACAGCTGGTGTAGAAGGGAGGGTTTCAGATATCTGGACCATTGAGATCTCTTCAGGGACAGATGAGACCTGCACAAGAAGGACGGGTTGCATTTGAACTGGAGGGGCACAAATAACCTGGCTGCGAGGTTTGCTAGCGTCACTCGGGAGGGTTTAAACTAGTGTGGCAGGGGGGTGGGAACCAGAGCAGTAGGACAGCAAGTGAAATAAATGAGGGGGAACTAGGACAGTAAGGACAGTAAGACTAAGAGAAAGAGCAGGCAGGGAGATGTTGCAGAGCACAGCGGGACTGGTGGTCTGAAGTGCAATTCTTTCAATGTGAGAAGTATAACAGGTAAGGCAGATGATCTTAGAGCATGGATTAGTACTTGGAACTATGATGTTGTTGCTATTACAGAGACTTGGTTGAGGGAGGGACAGGATTGGCAGCTAAATGTTCCAGGATTTAGAAGCTTCAGGCGGGAACGAGGGGGATGTAAAAGGGGTGGGGGAGTTGCATTACTGGTTAAAGAGAATATCACAGCTGTACTGCGGGAGGACACCACGGAGGGGTCATGAAGCGAGGCAATATGGGTGGAGTTCAGGAATAGGACAGGTGCAGTCACGATGTTGGGGGTTGACTACAGGTCTCCCAACAGCCAGCGGGAGGTAGAGGAGCAGATATGTAGACAGATTTCGGAAAGATGTAAAGGTAACAGGGTTGTAGTGGTGGGTGATTTTAACTTCCCCGATATTGACTGGGACTCACTTCGTGCTAGGGGCTTGGATGGGGTAGAATTTGTAAGGAACATCCAGGAGGGCTTCTTGAAACAATACGTCGATAGTCCAACTAGGAATGGGGCCGTACTGGACCTGGTATTGGGGAATGAGCCCGGCCAGGTGGTCGAAGTTTCATCGGGGAGCATTTCGGGAACAGTGACCATAATTCCATAAGTTCTAAGGTACTTGTGGATAAGGATAAGAGTAGTCCTCGGCTGCAAGTGCTAAATTGGGGGAAGGCTAATTATAACAATATTAGGCAGGAACTGAAGAATTTAGATTGGGGACGACTATTTGAGGGTAAATCAACATCTGACATGTGGGAGTCTTTCAATCGTCCGCTGATTAGAATCCAGGACCAACATGTTCCTGTGAGGAAGAAGGATAGGTTTGGCAAGTTTCGGGAAGCTTGGATAACGCGGGATATTGTGAGCCTTGTCAAAAAGAAAAAGGAAGCATTCATAAGAGCTGGAAGATTAGGAACAGACGAATCCATTGAGGAATATAAAGACAGTTGGAAGGAACTTAAGCAAGGAGTCAGGAGGGCTCAAAGGGGTTATGAGAAGACATTGGCAAACAGGATTAAGGAAAAACCAAAGGCCTTATATACGTATATAAAGAGCAAGAGGGTAACCAGGGAAAGGGTTGGCCCACTCAAGGTCAGAGAAGGGAATCTATGTGTGGAGCCAGAGGAAATGGGCGAGGTACTAAATGAGTACTTTGCATCAGCATTCACCAAGGAGAAGAACTTGGTGGATGATGAGCCGAGGGAAGGGAGTGCAGATAGTCTCATTCATCTCATTATCAAAAAGGAGGATGTGTTGGTTGTCTTGCAAAGCATTAAGGTAGATAAGTCCCCAGGGCCTGGTGGGATCTACCCCAGAATACTGAGAGAGGCAAGGGAAGAAATTGCTGGGGCCTTGACAGAAATCTTTGCATCCTCATTGGCTACAGTTGAGGTCCCAGAGGACTGGCGAATAGCCAATGTTGTTCCTTTGTTTAAGAAGGGTAGCAAGGATTATCCAGGAAATTATAGGCCGGTTCGCCTTACGTCAGTGGTAGGGAAATTATTAGAGAAGATTCTTCGGGACAGGATTTACTCCCATTTGGAAACAAATGGACTTATTAGCGAGAGGCAGCATGGTTTTGTGAAGGGGAGGTCGCGTCTCTCTAATTTGATCGTGTTTTTTGAGGAAGTGACGAAGATGATTGATGAAGGAAGGGCAGTGGATGTTATCTAGATGGACTTCAGTGAGCCTTTGACAAGGTCCCTCATGGCAGACTGGTACAAAAGGTGAAGTCACATGGGATCAGAGGGGAGCTGGCAAGGTGGATACATAACTGGCTCAGTCATAGAAGACAGAGGGTGCTTTTCTGAATGGAGGAATGTGACTAGTGGTGTTCCGCAGGGATCAGTGCTGGGACCTTTGCTGTTTGTAGTATATATAAATGATTTGGAGGAAAAAGTAGCTGGTCTGATAATTAATTTGTGGATGACACAAAGGTTGGTGCAGTTGCAGACAGTGATGAGGATTGTCAGAGGATACAGCAGGATATAGATCGGTTGGAGACTTGGGCGGAGAAATGGCAGATGGAGTTTAATCCGGACAAATGTGAGGTAACGCATTTTGGAAGGTCTAACACAGGTGGGAGGTATACAGTAAATGGCAGAACCCTTAGGAGTATTGACAGGCAAAAAGATCTGAGCGTGCAGATCCACAGGTCACTGAAAGTGGCAACGCAGGTGGATAAGGTAGTCAAGAAGGCATACGGCATGCTTGCCTTCATCGGTCGAAGCACAGAGTATAAAAATAGGCAAGTCATGCTGCAGCTATACAGAACTTTAGTTAGGCCACACTTCGAATATTGTGTGCAATTCTGGTCGCCACACTACCAGAAGGAAGTTGAGGCTTTGGAGAGGGTGCAGAAGAGGTTTACCAGGATGTTGCCTGGTCTGGAGGGCATTAGCTATGAGGAGAGGTTGGATAAACTCGGATTGTTTTCACTGGAAGGACGGAGGTGGAGGGGCGACATGATAGAGGTTTACAAATTTATAAGCGGCAAGGACAGAGTGGATATTCAGAAGCTTTTTCCCAGGGTGGAAGAGTCAGTTAAAAGGGGACATAGTTTTAAGGTGAGAGGGGCAAAGTTTAGAGGGGATGTGCGAGGCAAGTTCTTTACACAGAGGGTGGTGAGTGCCTGGAACTTGTTGCCGAGGGAGATGGTGGAAGCAGGTACCATAGCGACGTTTAAGAGGCATCTTGACAAATACATGAATAGGATAGGAATAGAGGGATACGGACCACGGAAGTGCAGAAGGTTTTAGTTTGGGCAGGCATCAACATCGGCACAGGCCTGGAGGACCGAATGGCCTGTTCCTGTGCTGCACTGTTCTTTGTTCTTTGTTGTTTTAGACAAGGAGACCAAGACTGTACGCAATACTCCAGGTGCAGTCTCAGCAAGGCGGGATACAATTGCAGCCAGACATCTTTACTCCTGGATTCAAAACCCATTTGAGATGGAGGCCAACATACCATTTGCCTTCCAAATTGATTGGTGCACCTGCACATTTTCTTTCAGTGACTCATGCACAAGGAAACACAGGTCTCTTTGAAAATCAACACGTCGCAACCTCTCTCCAGTCCAGAAATATTCTGTCTTTCTGTTTTTGTTTTACCGGAGTGGAGCACTTGATACTTATTCATATTATATTCCAGCTGCCATTTTCTTGCCCACTCACTTAGCCTGTCCAAATCCACTTGAAGCCTCCTTGCATCCTCTTCACAACCTACTTTCCCACCTAGTTTTGTGTCATCAGCAAATTTGTAAGTATTACATTTGGTCCCCAAATTCAAATTATTTGTATAGATTGTGAACAGCAGTGGCCCTAGTACTGATCCTTGTGTTACCCACTAGTAACATCCTGCCATCCGGAGAATGACCCGTTTATTCCTGCTCTCTGTTTTCTGTCTGTTAACCAGTTCTCGATCCATACCAGCATATTGCCCCCAATTCCATGTGCTGTAATTTTATTTACTAATCACCTGTGTGGGACCTTACCAAAATAGGTCCAAATGCACCACACCTGCTGGTTCTCCTTTAGTAATGCAGCAAGTAACATTCTCAAAAAACTTCAACAGGTTTGTTACACAGGTCGGCGCAACATCGATGGCCGAAGGGCCTGTACTGCGCTGTAATGTTCTAATTCTAATTCTAATTCTAACATAATACCCCTTTCATAAATCCACGTTGACTCTGCCAATTTTACTATTATTTTCGAAGTGTCCAGTTATCACATCCTTGACAATAGATTCTAACATTTTCCCTATTACTGATGTTAAACTAACAGGCCTGCAGTTCTCATTCTCCCTCTCCCACCCTTCTTAAATAGTGGGGTTACATTTGTTACTTACCAGTCCTCAGGAACTCTTCCTGAATCGAGAAATTTGAACGATTCCCATAAATACATCCACCATCTATAATGCCACCTCCTTTAACACTCTGGGATGTAGCTCATCTGGTCCAGGGATTTATCAGCCTTCAATCCAGTTACATTTTCAAGTACTACCTCTTTGCTAACACTAAATTGACAATTTGCCCCCGTACCTTCATGGTTTTCCTTGTTCAGATTGAACACCCTGGTTTCAGATTTATCACATTCAAATGGAATGTGAAATTCTATCATAATATGGTCATTATTTCCCAAATGCTCCTTTATAGCAGTGTTATAAACTAATCCTTTCTCGTTACATAAAATAGCCCGATTCTTAGTCCTTCAATGTTCTGCTCCAGAAACCCATCTCTACACACTCCAGTAAAGGTAGATCATACTTCACTCATTTACTTGATGTTTTCGATCATGTAACAGAGACGGTTGATGAAGGGAATGCCGTGGATACTGTTTATATGTATTTTAAGAACGTGTTTGATAAGGTACCACGTAAAAGGCTGGTTAGTAAAATTGAGGCTCATGGAATAAGAGGATCATTGTCAAATTGGATTAAGGATAGAAAACAGCGAGTGGTAATAAATGGTTGTTTTGAAGTTTGGAGGATGGTAGACAGTGGGAGTTCCCCAAAGTTCAGTGTTGGGGCCATTGTGATTTTGCGGTATATAAATGACTTAGTTCTTGGAATACAGAGTAGAATCTCCAAATTTGCCAATGCCACCAGCTTCGAGATTTCTGAGCCAGTCCCAACGCTAATCACATGTTTTAGAGTGTACATTCTCTCTCTCCAGCTCTCTGTCACAAAATTCCTACGTAGACTTTGCAATAACCACAGGCATCTGGCCGATTGTAATCTCTCTCTGTCTCCAAATCTCCTACCCATTCCCAGCAAAGATCGCTCAACTGAGTTTGTCATTTCTCACAAACCAAGTGAGCCAAGCCGATGATCCAGATCTCTGTGAACGCTCTCCTACACAACTGTAAGATCTGATCAACGGTCACAGATTAACCAAAAGGAGGGAGAAGAGTCACAAGCAGTTAATTGAGTAATGACAGTTCAAATACAGCACAAAATCAGATTAGAAACAGGAGACATATGACCTGTCACAGGTGATGGCTTTCTGGCTACAGACTAGTTATTGGAAGCGAGTATGAAAGACGCTATAGCAGGGCACATAGAAAAATTCAAGGTGATCAGGTAGAGTCAACATGGTTTTGTGAAAGGGAAATCATGTTTAACCAATTGATTGGAGTTCTTTGAAGAAGTAACATGTGCGGTGGCTAAAGGGGAACCGGTGGATGTACTGTACTTAGATTACCAGAAGGCATTTGATAATGTGTCACATCAAATGTCAATGCGGAAAATAAAAGCTCATGGTTAAGGGGGCAACATATTGGCATGGATAGAAGATTGGCTAGCGAACAGGAAACAGAGCGCAGGCAAGAATTGCTAATTAATATAAACACAAAAAGTGCTGGAACCACTCAGCAGGTCTGGCAGCATCTGTGGAAAGAGAAGCAGAGTTAACGTTTTGGGTCAGTGACACTTCTTCAGAACTAGAGTATTGTGTACAGTATTAGTCTCCTTATTTAAGTAAGGATGTAAATGCGTTGGAAGCAGTTTAGAGAAGGTTTACTAGACTAATATCTGGAATGGGTGTGCTGTCTTATGCAGAAAGGCTGGAAAGGATCGGCTTACATCAGCTGGAGTTGAGGGAATTAATAGGCGACTTGATAGAAACATATAAGATCCAGAGGGGGGCAGAGCAAGTGAAGGCGACAAAGAGAGAAACAGAAAGAGAGAAAGAGGAAGAGCGAGAGAGAGATAGAGCTCAGCTCATCTGCTGCTGAAACCCTCATCCATGCCTTTCTACCTCGAGATTTGACTATTCTAACACACTCCCGGCTGGTCTCCCACATTCTACTCACTGTAACTTTGTGGTCATCCAAAACTCTGCTGGCATCTTCTAATTTATACCAAATTCTGTTCACCCAACAACCCTGTGCTCACTGAACTACATTGACTCTTGGTCCAGTAACACTTTAATTTTAATATTCTCAATCGTATGATCAAATCCCTTCATGGCCTCACCGCTCTGATTATCCCAATCCCCTGTCCATTTCCAATAGACCTGAAACTTGTTCATATTAAAGTCTTTTTCTAATTCACTTTTGAAAGTGAGTTTGTTTCCCTCTGTCTCTCCCTGACCACACATTTCATCTCTCCAGCTCCACTTGTGCTATGGAAGTTTGGATCAATAAAATGGTGTGAGCTGCACTGCTGGACCAGGCATCCAACTTACAGTTGAGGGGCTTTTGACTTGCTTCTGATATTGTAAAGTTAGTGGAGGTGCTGTGGATGGTTTTCTGGAGGTTGTGTTGTGAGCTGCTGCAGACATTCAGGGACGGCAGAGGATTTGGTGACCCAACTCTGGACGAGGTATGGGGACTGTAGTTGCAGTATCTCTGGGTCTGTAACATGACCAACAAATGGAGCAGAGGCTGCAGAGAGGGGAAGCTCTGTAAAGCGGGAGGAGGAGGGGTCTCTGTCCTACCCACCTCGTGTTTTCCAAGAGCAAAAAGAGCAGCGATCCTAATACCGAGTCCTGGGGAACACCACTGTATACTCCCATCGAGTCTGAACAACAACGTTTCACTACTTCTCTCTGTTTACTGTTCCTTAGCCAATATTAAATATTGGGAAGACTGAAATCATTGTTTTGACTCCCCACTCCAACTCTGTTCCCTTGCTATTGATTCCATCCCTCTCCCTGCTAACAATCTGAGATTCAGACAGACTGTTTGCAACATTGGTGTCACATTTCGCCACAAAATGAGCTTTAACCTCATTCTCAGGATATAATTACAACCGCCTATTTCCACCTCAGTAACATCACCCGACTTCACCATGTCTCAGTCCATCTGCTGCTGAAACCTCATTCGTGCCTTTGTCACCTTTAGATGTGACTATTACATCTCACTCTTGGCTGATCTCCCACATCTACTCTCTTGTAAACGTGAGGTCATCCAAAAATCTGCTGCCCATGTCTTAGCTCACACCAAGTCCGGTTCATCAACCAAAGACCGACATTGTCTCCCAGTCAAGCAATGTCTTGATTTTAAAATTCTCCAACTTGTTTCCATATCCCTCCATGGCCTCGTCCCTCCCTACCTCTGTTATCTCCTCCAGCTCCACAACACACCGAGATATCTGTGCTCCTCTAATTCTGGTCTCTTGTGCATCCCTGATTTTAATCACTGCATCACTGGCGGCCGTGCCTTCAGCTGCCGGGGCCCTAAGCTGTGTAATATCTTCCCTACACCTCTTCGCCTCTCCACATCGCTTTCCTCCTTTCAGACACACCTTAAAACCTACCTCTTCGACTAAGCTGTTGGTTATCTGACCTAATATCTCCTGTTGTGTCTCAGCGTTATACTTTGCTTCTTAATGCTCCTGTGAAGCACCTTGGGATGTTTTACAATGTTAAAGGCATTATATAAACATAAGTTGTTGTTGTTGAATTTTGCCAGACATGATTGTCCTTCAGCATATCCATGTTACTAGACAGTTACAAACCAATGGTTTTCCAAGTAACAAATATTTTTCTCCTGGGTTGTCACCTCTACATTTTTCCCCAGTAGTGACACCGGTCTGATTGGTCAATAATTGTAGAGTTTATCCTATCTGTCCTTTTTTCAACAGGTTGTAACATTTGCAACCTCCAGTCCTCTGTCACCACTCCCATATCCAAGGAGAATTGAATGATTCTGGCCAGTGCCTCTGCTATTTCCACCATTCCTTCCCTCAGCAACCCTCATACATCCCATCCAGACTGGATAAATGTTCTACTTTATTGTGATACAGAAAGTGCCTGGATTGAAAGTGGTTAACTGAATCTGTTTGTTCAGTGACTGTAATTAATGTCAGTCTCCATGGATCCTAATTGTGTCACTGGAGGGTTTCCATCTTCTATTAAAACGGGACTCCTTTCAATGTGTGATCCCATACTGTGAGCTGGACCATAACCCCGGCACGAACAGGGATCAGCAGCTCTAGAGAGAGGGAGAGGATGGATCAGAATCTGAGAACAATAGATTGGAATGTTACAACAATGGACAGGAGTTTATCCTAGGCTATTTACATTCTTTCTACATATTATGATCGGCTCTCATTAAATGCTCGGATCCATCGCGCACTTGAGATTATTCAATACATTTACTATCCTATCCTCGCTATTGTTGGTATCCCTGGTAAGTCTCTCTCTCTCTGTCTAGCTATTAATTCTATAAACCGTTTTTTAACTGCATTACTGCTCCAGTCATTTACTCTGCCCTGCTTACTTCTGTTATTATTCTTGGTGAATCTCTATCTCCAACTATTAGCTCTATAAACCATTGCTAATAGTATTACAGTTCTTGTCATTTACTCTCTCATCATTGCTTCTGCTGCTGTTTCTATTTCCAGCTAGGAGATCTGTCAACCCTGTTTCACTGAAATACGGTTCTGTAATGTAAATTTTGGGAAGACTGAAGCCAGTGTCATTGGTTTCCATACAAACTCCATCCCCTATCTGTCAAACTCATTCTCCACCCTGGCTAATGACTGAGGCAGAACCAGACAGTTTACAACCTCTGTGTTCTATATAAACCTGAGCTGAGTTCATCTCCATTTTTTCTCCATCATCAGCCGTGCCTACTCCCACCTCTGTAATATCACCCGTCTCCACCTCTGCCTCAGCCCACCTGCTGCATAAACCCTCATCTGTACCTTTGCTAAATCCACACTTGACTATTCCAAGACTATCCTGGTCACACCCCCCCCCCCCCCAGTTATAAAACTCCATAAACCACAGATCATCCAGAACTCTGCTGCCTGTATCCTAACTCACACCAAATCCCGATCACCCATTACCCCTGTGCTCACTGATCTACATTGACTCCAGGTCTGACAGCAACTTAATTTTAATATTCTCATTCTGGTGTTTGAATCTCTCCATGGCCTCAGCCCTCCAATTAATCTCATTCCCCTGCCCATATTCTTGAAAATCTTATACCTTCAACTTTACATCCAATTTCCTTTATAAAGTGAGTTATTTTAAATCCTTAACTTCCCCTGCTGCGATTTTCAATCTATGGCGCCGTTGGTGCCAACGCTATGGCAACCTGGTTTCAGAAAATGACGTGAACAGCACAGCCGGCTACTTCTATCATGGTCAGCACAGTGTCCCATGCTGGACAGCGCTCTAGTGTGGTCAGCACAGTGCCCCATGCTGGACAGGGCGCTAGTGTGGTCAGCACAATGCCCCATGCTGGACAGGGCGCTAGTGTGGTCAGCACAGTGCCCCATGCTGGACAGGACGCTAGTGTGGTCAGTACAGTGCCCCATGCTGGACAGCGCTCTAGTGTGGTCAGCGCAGTGCCCCATGCTGGACAGTGCTCTAGTGTGGTCAGCACAGTGCCCCATGCTGGACAGGGCGCTAGTGTGGTCAGCACAATGCCCCATGCTGGACAGGGCTCTAGTGTTGTCAGCACAGTGCCCCATGCTGGGCAAGGGTCCAGTCCTGTTGTAACATGCATGTGATGCTCATATGAGGAGAGTTTGAATGTGACGTCCGTGAGCGATTCTGACAGCTTTGATGTACATCTTTGAAACTTGGTCTGTGCATGTCCACTGACAGCTTGTGTTAGTCACTCTCAGCTGAACATACATTCAGCAGCACGAGGAACCCCCTCTCGTGTTATTTAAAAGGACCAGACATCCAACTTGGAGGTGAGGGGCTTTTGACTTACTTCTGCTATTGTAAAGTTAGTGGAGGTGCTGTGGATGGTTTTCTGGAGGTTGTGTTGTGAGCTGCTGCAGACATTCAGGGAGGACAAAGGATCTGGTGACTCAACTCTGGACGAGGTATGTGGACTGTAGTTAGAGTGTCTCTGGGTCTGTAAAACGAACAACAAATGTGGCAGAGGCTACAGATAGGGGAAACTCTGTAAAGAGGGAGGAGGAAGGGGAATCTGCCCTACCCACCCCGGGTTTTCCAAGAGCACTTTTCCTACCAAAACCTAACCCAGGAGGAGTATGTGAGGTGACTCTGATTCAATAACGATGTGGTCAAAGAGCTGTGTCACCTCCTGGAAGACGACCTGGAGCCTCACACCAGGGTGAGGACATAGCTGTCAGTGGCTGTTAAGATCACAGTTTCATTGAACTTCTATGCATTTGGATCTTTCCAGGCCGGCGCAGGAGACATATCTAACATAGAGTCACAGAAAGTGATAGAGACATCTACGACACAGGAGAAGGCCATTCGACCCCTTCGTGCCACCCCTGTGTGGAACAATTCAGACACTCCCACTCTCCCTCCCAATCCCCGTGTCCCTGCAAGTTCATTTCCTTCAGGTGCCCATCCAGTTTCCTTTTGAAATCATTTATTTTCTCGGCTTCCACCACCCTCACGGGCAGTGAGTTCCAGGTCATTAACATCCACTGTGTAAAAAAGTTCTTCCTCATATTCCCCCTGCATCTCTTACCCAAACCTTGCATCTATGTCCCCGAGTCCGTGTTTCATCAGTTAATGGGAACCGTTTTTCCTTGTCTATCTTATCTTCTTCTTCTTTGGCCTCCTTGTCTCGGGAGACAATGGGTAAGCGCCTGGTGGTGGTCAGTGGTTTGTGAAGCAGCGCCTGGAGTGGCTTGTAAAGGCCAATTCTAGAGTGACAGACACTTCCACAGGTGCTGCAGATAAAATTGGTTGTTGGGGCAGTCCCACAGTTGGCTTATCGAATCTTATCTAAGCCTATCATAATCGTGTACACCTTTATCATACCTCTCTCATCCTCCTTTACTCAAGGGAGAACAACTCCGTCTTCTCCAAATTAACCTTGTAATTAACCATCCCGCTCCCCACACCCCCCCCCCCCCGCCACCCAACCCCCAATCCCTGGAACCATTCTGGTAAATCTCCGCTGCACCCTCTCACGGACCTTCACATCCTTCCTAAAGTGTGCTGACCAGAACTGGACACAGTTCTCTCGTTGGGGCCTAACCAATGCTTTATAAAATTTCAGCACAACTTCCCTGCTTTTGTATCTTTGCCTCTAATCATGAAGCCCAAGATCTGATAAGCTTTCCTTAACACTCTCCATATATGTTCTTCCACCTTTAAAGATCAATGCATATCGAGCCCCAGGTCCCTCCGTTCCTGCACAATCTTTAGAACTGTCCCATTAAGTCTATATTGCTTTCCTAATCCATCTGACAAAATGCATCACCTCACACTCCTCTGTATTAAGCTCCACCTGCCACTTCTCTGGCCATTCTGCTAGCCTATCTATATCCTGTTGTAGGCAGTTTGCATCATCCTCACTGTTTACTATACCCTCAAGTATGGTATCATCGGAAAATTTTCAATTTCTAATCTTGAATTCCAAGATCCATCTTATATGTATATATATAGCAAAAAAAAAGCAGTTGGTCCTAGCACTGACCCTTGGAAAATCCTGCACACACTGTAGTAATACTTGCCTCCCTCTGCCCTTTACGTTACTACTATCCCAGTTCTTATTACGATAATGAATGTTCCCCCATTGTAACTACTCTATAATTCTTGCATCTTTCAGTAATTTTCTTGCAGATTTGTTCCTCCACATCCTTCCCATTAGCTGATGGCCTATAGACAACAACGAGCAATGTAAATGCATCTTTTTTTGTTCTTTAGCTCTATCCAAATAGATTCTGTCCTTCACCCACCCACGCACCCCCCCCCCCCCCCCACCCCCCCGCACCCCCACTCCCACCTCTCATCTCCCCACTCACGCCCCCGGGACTTTTATTCTGTCCAGCACTATAATGTTCTCCTTTATCAATACCACCACCCTTAATCCTTTTCTCCCTTTCCTATTTTTTCTGAACACCTTGCATCCAGGAATATTTAACACCCAGTTCTGCCCTTCTTTGAGCCAGATCTCTGTTTTAGCCACAACATCATATTTCCATATGGCAATCTGCACCTGTACCTCACCAGTCTTATTAACCACACTCCGTATTCACATACATGCACATCAACCCTGATGTACACTTTATTACTTCATTCCTTACTCAAACCCCAACTAGTAACTTTCTAAACCCTACTATAGAGTTATCCATCTCTCCCAGTATTCTGTGCACTTTAGAATTCCTCTCTGATGTTTACCCCTGGTTCCCACACACCTGCCAATTTAGTGTAAACCTGCTCCAATATTATTAACATATCACCCTGCAAGGAAATTAGTTCCAGCTCTGTTCAGGTGCAGCAGTCCGGCCTGTACAGATCCCACATTCTCCAGAACTTGTCCCAGTGTCCCAGCAATGCAAACCTCACCGCTTCTGCAGCATCCTCCCAGCCACACATCCATCGGTACTATCCTCCTATTTCTATACTCACTCGCACGGGGTACTGGCAGTAATCCGGAGATTACTACGTTGATATGGCTAACTTCTTTCCCAGCGCCCGGAATTCTGACTGCAGGACCACCTCCCTCTGTCTGCCCAGCTCATTTGTACCGATGTGGCCCACGACTGCTGGCTGTGCATCCCACCCGCCCACCCCCCCCCCCCCCACCACCACCGCCCCTCCCCCCCGACCTTCAGGATGCTCTGCAGCTGCCCAGTGATATCGTTGAACCTGACACAAGGGAGGAAACACACTATCCTGGATACATGTTTGGGGCCTCAGAAACGCTCGTCTGTTCCCGTGACTATGGAATCTCCTATCACTACCAACATTCTCGTCCTGCCTGTACTGCTCAGTACAGCTGAGACAGCCCTGGGACCATGGCCTTGTCTCTGGCTGCAGTCCCCAGATGAACCATCACTTTCCTCAGTATTGAATACTGGTTGAAGAGTGAGATGCACTCTGGCGTCTCCTGTGCTACCTGCCTGATTCTTCTTGACTGTCTGGTGATCACCCATTACCTCTCTCACTGCATACCCTTAAACTGTGAGGTGACCACTTCCATAAACATGCTCTCCACAAATCACTCAACCTCACGTACACACCACAGTGACATGCATGGTCCCACCATCTGCAGCTTGTACACCATCCCAGACAGCAGGATGAGGGGGAGGTGGGAGTTAAGAAGGGACATACGGCAGGAACATAGCATCATCCTGAATGCTCTCGGGGATGCCGGATGCTACAGGCTCTGTCACAGCCGGTCCCATGATGTGGAGAACCATCTCCTCCCTCAGGCTCAGGGGATGAAGGTGTGCCTGACCCACGCCAGTTCACTGCTGCTCCCTGTGATTATGGGCCACCTTGTCCTGTACGAGAGAGAGCAGAATGTCAGTGATTGTGTTGCACTGTGTATGGGTGATGTGCCTGCCATAGCTGAATAGCTGGAGGTATGTGAAGGCAGTGAGAGGTGGGTATGAGGCTGATATCAGTGGAAGGTGTGTCAGGGTGATGTGGAGTATGTGAATGTTAGGTGTGAGTCCTGAGTGTTACGGACTGCTGATGGGTGAGTGATGGGGGTGTGGTACATTGAGCAGTGTGAGAGGGTGGTGATGTTGGGGGTAGGATATGCCATGTAGAGATGAATTCTCTGACATTGACCACCCGTGTGAACTCATTAAACTTCTTCTGGCTCTGCTGCCAGGTCCTTGGGGCCAGACTTCTTGCATTGACCTCCGTGGCCACTTGCTCCCATTCCCTGAGGAGGGCGTTCCTTGAGGGTCTCCACACCACCCCACAGAAACATGGCCTCTCTCCTCCTGTCACCCTCCATGTCTAAGGCCTCTAGCACCACATCCGTGAACCGCAGAGACCTCTCTCTGTCCTAGTGTTCCATTTACCTTGTCTCCAATTGTAGTATTCACAGTCACCAGCAGCACCCTCATGTGATTCAGTGCAACTTCCGTTAAGAGGGACAGACTGCCGTTAAGAGCTGAATCCTGGTTGAAACACGTGCCGGCCTCACACACAGTTAGGTGCCTATTGAGCGTGCAGACCGACAGCCGGGCGGGTCACCCTGGGGGGCATTGGAATTGATGGAAATGAGGAGGCAGCAGGACGTTTGTGTGTCACCTGCCTCAACAGGAACGGGTACAGGCAGATCATGAATCAGAAACCCTATGCCTGAAAAGCAGCACATATATGTTTTTATTTTCCTCCAATTACCTCTCTCTCTCTGTATCTGTGCTGTCTTTTTGAAAGAGCAATCTAATTAGGTCGACTCCCATCCTCTTTCCCCGGAATACTGCTTTTTTTTTTCCTTTACAACTAATTGTTAAATTCACTTTTGAAAGATAGAATTATAGAAGTATGCATCGTTTAAGGTACTGAAAGAGGCCACTTGTCCCATCGTATCTGTGCTGACTGAAAAACGATCCACCTATTCTAATCCCATTTTCAGGATTTGATCCATAGTTCTGTATATTACGGTATTTGAGGTGTATATCCAGACTCCTGTTGAATGAGTTGAGGGTCTCTGCCTCAACTGCACTTTCAGGCAGTGAGTTCCAGACCCCAACACACTCAGTATGAAAACGTTTTCCTCATCTCCCCTCTGATCTTTCGACCAATCACTTTAAATACACCCCCTCCCCACCCCCAACCCCCCACCCCCATGCCACTGACTTTTCTGCCAAGGTGAATAGACCCTTCACCTCCACTCTGTCCAGGCCCCTCAAAATTTTGTACATTTCAGTCCGATCTACCCTCAGCCTTCTATATTCCAAAAAGAACAACCCCAGCCTATCCAATCTTTCCTCACAGCTGCATTTCTCCAGCCCTGGCAACATCCTCATAAATCTCCTCTGTACTCTCTCCAGTGCAATTCGATCCTTTCAGATATGAGGTGACCAGAATTGCACTCAGTACTCAAGTTGTGGCCTAGCCAATGAGTTTACAGTTCCAGCATAATTTCCCTGCTCTTTTATTCTATACCTGAGCTAATAAAGGAAAGGATTCCATCTGCCTTCTCCACCATATTACTATTGAATCTGCTTCCATCATGTTTTCAGGCAGTGAATTCCAGATCCCAACAACTCGCTGTGTCAGAAAATTCTCCTCATTTCACCTCTGGATCTTTGTTCAATTACCTTCAATCTGTGTCTTCTTAATACTGAACTTTCAGACACTGGAAACATTTTCACATTAATTACCCTATCAAAGCCCTTCATGATTTTGAATTCTATATTAAATTCCCTCTTACCCTTCACTGCTCGAAAGAGAAAAATCCCAGTTTTTCCAATCTCTCCAGGAAACAGAATTCCCAGATACCTGGTACCATTCTCGTAAATCACTTCTGTTTCTTCACTAAGTCCTTGACATCCTTGCCAAAGTGTGGTGATCAGAATTGGACACAATTCTCCAGCTGGCACCTAACCAATGATGTCTAAAAATCAGCATTTCCTCCTGAGTTTTATTACTCTGTGCTGTGTTTATAAAGCCAAGGACACGATATGTTGTTATTTTGTAGCAGCCTTCTCAGTGTCCTGCTGCCTCAGAAATTAGTACAGCCCGAGGTCTGTCCATTCCACCATCCACATTATTTTGCCTTTCCTCATATTTCCTACCGATATGTATCACTTCACAGTTCAATGTGTAAAGTTCAATCTGCCAGGTGACTGTCCATTTCACCAGTCACCCTCTGTCCTCATTGGGACAGACCAGGCTCCATCCTCAGACTGTGCTGAGTAAGCGGCTTTTACGCAGTGTGGCACTGAGCTCCAAATAGAGCAGAAAAGACTCGCTTCTATCCCCGGTATGAGTTAATCCCACCCGGTGTGGTACTGGCCCACACAGAGAGCAGGAAAGACCCAATTCTGTCCCCAGCCTGTGTTAATCCTACCCGGTGTGGCACTGATACACACAGAGAGCAGGAAAGACCCAATTCTATCCTTGGCCTGTGTTAATCCCACCCAGTGTGGTACTGACACACACAGAGAGCAGGAAAGACGCAATTCTATCCCCGGCCAGTGTTAATCCCACCCGGTGTGGTACTGACCAAAATAGAGAGCAAGTAAAACCCAATTCTATCCCCGGCCTGTGTTAATCCCACCTAGTGTGGTACTGACCAAAACAGAGAGCAGGAAAGACCCAATTCTATCCCCGGTCTGTGTTAATCCCACCCGGTGTGGTACTGACCCACACAGAGAGCAGGAAAGACCCAATTCTATCCCCGGTCTGTGTTAATCCCCCCCGGTGTGGTACTGACCCAAACAGAGAGCAGCAAAGACCCAATTCTATCACCGGCCTGTGTTAATCCCACCCGGTGTGCTACTGACCCACACAGAGAGCAGGAAAGACCAAATTCCATCCCAGGCCTGTGGTAGTCCCACCCGGTGACGTACTGAAACATACAGAGAGCAGGAAAGACCCAATTCTATCCCCGGTCTGTTTTAATCCCACCCGGTGTGCTACTGACCCACACAAAAATCAGGAAAGATTCAATTCTATCCCCGGTCTGCGTTAATCCCACCCGTTGTGGTACTGAAAGATACAGAGAGCAGGAAAGACCCAATTCTATCCCCGGTCTGTGTTAATCCCACCCGGTGTGGTACTGACCCACACAGAGAGCAGGAAAGACCCAATTCTATCCCCGGTCTGTGTTAATCCCCCCCGGTGTGGTACTGACCCAAACAGAGAGCAGCAAAGACCCAATTCTATCACCGGCCTGTGTTAATCCCAGCCGGTGTGCTACTGACCCACACAAAAATCAGGAAAGACCCAATTCTATCCCCGGTCTGTTTTAATCCCACCCGGTGTGCTACTGACCCACACAGAAATCAGGAAAGATTCAATTCTATCCCCGGTCTGCGTTAATCCCACCCATTGTGGTACTGAAAGATACAGAGAGCAGGAAAGACCCAATTCTATCCCCGGTCTGTGTTTATCCCACCTGGTGTGGTACTGACCCACACAGAGAGCAGGAAAGACCCAATTCTATCCCCGGTCGGCGTTAACCCCACCTGGTGTGGTACTGACCCACACAGAGAGCAGGAAAGTCCCAATTCTATCCCCCACCTGTGTTATTCCCACCCGGTGTGGTGCTGACACACAAAGAGAGCAGGAAAGACCCAATTCTATCCCCGGCCTGTGTTAATCCCTCCCGGTGTGGTACTGACCCACACAGAGAGCAGGAAAGACCCAATTCTATCCCCGGCCTGTGTTAATCCCTCCCGGTGTGGTACTGACCCACACAGAGAGCAGGAAAGTCCCAATTCTGTCCCCTGCCTGTGTTATTCCCACCCGGTGTGGTACTGACCCACAAAGAGAGCAGGAAAGACCCAATTCTATCCCCGGCATGTGTTAATCCCTCCCGGTGTGGTACTGACCCACAGAGAGAGCAGGATAGACCCAATTCTGTCCCCAGCCTGTTTTAATACCAGCCGGTGTGGTACTGAAACACACAGAGAGCAAGAAAGACCCAATTTATTCCCGGCCTGTGTTAATCCCACCCGGTTTGGTATTGACCCACACAGAGAGCAGGAAAGAAGCAATTCTGTCCCCGGCCTGTGTTAATCCCACCCGGTGTGGTACTGACCCACACAGAGAGCAGGAAAGACCCAATTCTATCCCCCGCCTGTGTTAATCCCACCCGGTGTGGCACTGACCCACATAAAATCAGGAAAGACACAATTCTATCCCCGGCCTGTGTTAATCCCACCCGGTGTGCTACTGACCCACACAAAAATCAGGAAAGATTCAATTCTATACCCGGCCTGTGTTAATTCCACCCGGTGTGGTACTGACCAACACAGAGAGCAGGAAAGACCCAATTCTATCCCTGGCCTGTGTTAATCCCACCCGGTGTGGTACTGACCCACACAGAAATCAGGAAAGTTTCCATTCTGCCACCAGTCGGTGTTAATCCCACCCGGTGTGGTACTGACCAACACAGAGAGCAGGAAAGACCCAATTCTATCCCTGGCCTGTGTTAATCCCACCCGGTGTGGTACTGACCCAGACACAAATCAGGAAAGATTCAATTCTATCTGCGTTCTGTGTTAATCCCACCCGGTGTGGTACTCACCCACACAGAAATCAGGAAAGTTTCCATTATATCCCCAGTCGGTGTTAATCCCACCCGGTGTGGTGCTGACCCACACAGAGAGCAGGAAAGATTCAATTCTGTCCCCGGCCTGTGTTAATCCCAACCGGTTTGGTACTGACCCACACAGAGAGCAGGAAAGACCCAATTCTATCCCGGCCTGTGTTAATCCCACCCGGTGTGTTTCCTGCCCACACAGAGAGCAGGATAGACACAATTCTATTCTGGCCTGTGTTAATCCCACCCAGTGTGGTACTGACCCACACAGAGAGCAGGATAGACACACTTCTATCCCGGCCTGTGTTAATCCCTCCCGGTGTGGTACTGACCCACACAGAGAGCAGGAAAGACCCAATTCTATCCCGGCCTGTGTTAATCCCACCCGGTGTGTTTCCTGCCCACACAGAGAGCAGGATAGACACAATTCTATTCTGGCCTGTGTTAATCCCACCCAGTGTGGTACTGACCCACACAGAGAGCAGGATAGACACACTTCTATCCCGGCCTGTGTTAATCCCACCCGGTGTGGTACTGACCCACACAGAGAGCAGGATAGACACACTTCTATCCCGGCCTGTGTTAATCCCTCCCGGTGTGGTACTGACCCACACAGAGAGTGGGAAGACACAATTCTACCCCATCCTGTGTTAATCCCCCCCGGTGTGGTACTGACCCACACAGAGAGCAGAAACGATTC
Organism: Heterodontus francisci; assembly: GCF_036365525.1. NCBI lineage: Eukaryota > Metazoa > Chordata > Chondrichthyes > Heterodontiformes > Heterodontidae > Heterodontus > Heterodontus francisci. Next base: position 248,593 of record NW_027141284.1, on the reverse strand, counting down.
AATTCTTTCCGCAGCCTGTGTTAATCCCTCCCGATGTGGTACTGAACCACACAGAGAGCAGGAAGGACCCAATTCTATCCCCGGCCTGTGTTAATCCCACCCGCTGTGGTCCTGACCAAGGCACAGAGATCAGGAAAGACCCAATTCTATCCCCAGCCTGTTTTAATCTCACCCGGTGTGATACTGACACAAACAGAGAGCAGAAAATACCCAATTCTATTCCGGCCTGTGTTAATCCCATCCGGTGTGGTACTGACCCACACAGTGAGCAGGAAAGACCCAATTCTATCCCCGGCCTGTGTTAATCCCACCCGCTGTGGTCCTGACCAAGGCACAGAGATCAGGAAAGACCCAATTCTATCCCCAGCATATGTTAATCTCACCCGGTCTGGTACTGACCTACACAGAAATCAGGAAAGACCCAGTTTTATCCCCGGCCTGTGTTAATCCCACCCGGTGTGGTACTGACCCACACAGAGAGCAGGAAAGACCCAATTCCCTCCCAGCCTGTGTTAATCCCACCCGGTGTGGTACTGACCCACACAAAAATCAGGAAATATTCAATTCTATCCCCGGTCTGTGTTAATCCCACCCAGTGTGGTACTGAACCACACAGAGAGCAGAAAAGACCCAATTCTATCCCAGTTCTGTGTTAATCCCACCCGGTGTTGTACTGCCCACACAGAGAGCAGGAAAGTCCCAATTCTATCCCCGGCCTGTGTTATTCCCAGCTGGTGTGGTACTGACCCACTCACAAATCAGGAATGATTCAATTCTATCCCCAGTCAGTGTTAATCCCACCTGGTGTGGTACTGACCCACACAGAAATCAGGAAAGATTCATTTCAATCCCCAGTCTGTGTTAATCCCCGCCGGTGTGGTACTGACCCACACAGAAATCAGGAAAGATTCAATTCAATCCCCAGTCTGTGTTAATCCCCGCCGGTGTGGTACTGACCCACACAGAGAGCAGGATGGGCCCAATTCTATCCCCGGCCGTTGTTAATCCCACCCGGTGTGGTACTCACCCTCACAGAAATCAGGAAAGTTTCCATTTTATCCCCAGTCGGTGTTAATCCCACCCGGTGTGCTGCTGACCCACACAGAGAGCAGGAAAGATTCAATTCTGTACCCGGCCTGTGTTAATCCCACCCGGTTTGGTACTGACCCACACAGAGAGCAGAAACGATTCAATTCTTTCCCCAGCCTGTGTTAATCCCACCCGATGTGGTACTGACACACACAGAGAGCAGAAAATATCCAATTCTATTCCGGCCTGTGTTAATCCCATCCGGTGTGGTACTGACCCACACAGTGAGCAGGAAAGACCCAATTCTATCCCCGGCCTGTGTTAATCCCACCCGGTGTGGTAAAGACCCACACAGAGAGCAGGAAAGACCCAATTCTATTCCCGGCCTGTGCTAATCCCACCCAGTGTGGTACTGACCCGCACAGAGAGCAGGAAAGACCCAATTCCATCCCCGGCCTGTGTTAATCCCACCCGCTGTGGTCCTGACCAAGGCACAGAGATCAGGAAAGACCCAATTCTATCCCCAGCATGTGTTAATCTCACCCGGTCTGGTACTGACCCACACAGAAATCAGGAAAGACCCAGTTTTATCCCCGGCCTGTGTTAATCCCACCTGGTGTGGTAATGACCTACACAGAGAACAGGAAAGATGCAATTCTATCCCCAGCCTGAGTTAATCTCACCCGGTCTGGTACTGACCCACACAGAAATCAGGAAAGCCCCAGTTTTATCCCCGGCCTGTGTTAATAACACTTGGTGTGCTACTGACCCACACACAGAGCAGGAAAGACACAATTCTATCCCCAGCAACTGATAATCCCACCCGGTGTGGTACTGACCCACACAGAGAGCAGGATGGCCCCAATTCTCTCCCAGCCTGTGTTAATCCCACCCAGTGTGGTACTGACCCACACAAAAATCAGGAAAGATTCAATTCTATCCCCGGTCTGTGTTAATCCCACCCAGTGTGGTACTGTACCACACAGAGAGCAGGAAAGACCCAATTCTATCCCCGTTCTGTGTTAATCCCACCCGGTGTTGTACTGACCCACACAGAGAGCAGGAAAGTCCCAATTCTGTCTCCGGCCTGTGTTATTCCCAGCTGGTGTGGTACTGACCCACACAGAAATCAGGAAAGATTCAATTCAATCCCCAGTCTGTGTTAATCCCCGCCGGTGTGGTACTGACCGACACAGAGAGCAGGATGGGCCCAAGTATATCCCCGGCCGTTGTTAATCCCACCCGGTGTGGTACTGACCCACACAGAGAGCAGAAAAGACCCAATTCTATCCCCGGCCAGTGTTAATCCCCGCCGGTGTGGTACTGACCCACACAGAGAGCAGAAAAGACCCAATTCTGTTCCCGGCCTGTGTTAAGCCCCGCCGGTGTGGTACTGACCGACGCAGAGAGCAGGATGTGCCCAATTCTGTCCCCGGCCGTTGTTAATCCCATCCGGTGTTGTACTGACCCACACAAAAATCAGGAAAGATCCAATTCTATCCCCGGCCTGTGTTAATTACACCCGGTGTGGAACTGACCCATACAGAGAGCAGGAAAGACCCAATTCTATCCCCAGCCTGTTTTAATCTCACCCGGTCTGGTACTGACCCACACAGAAATCAGGAAAGACCCAATTCTATCCCCAGCCTGTTTTAATCTCACCCGGTCTGGTACTGACCCACACAGAAATCAGGAAAGACCCAATTCTATCCCCAGCCTGTTTTAATCTCACCCGGTCTGGTACTGACCCACACAGAAATCAGGAAAGATTCAATTCTATCCCCAGTCTGTGTTAATCCCCGCCGGTGTGGTACTGACCAACACAGAGAGCGGAAAAGACCCAATTCTGTTCCCGGCCTGTGTTAATCCCCGCCGGTGTGGCACTGACCCACACAAAAATCAGGAAAGATCCAATTCTATCCCCGGCCTGTGTTAATCTCACCCGGTCTGGTACTGACCCACACAGAAATCAGGAAAGACCCAGTTTTATCCCCGGACTGTGTTAATCCCACTTGGAGTGCCACTGACCCACACACAGAGCAGGAAAGACGCAATTCAATCCCCAGCAACTGATAATCCCACCCAGTGTGGTACTGACCCACACAGAGAGCAGGACGGCCCCAATGCTCTCCCAGCCTGTGTTAATCCCACCCGGTGTGGTACTGACCCACACAAAAATCAGGAAAGATTCAATTCTATCCCCGGTCTGTGTTAATCCCACCCGGTGTTGTACTGACCCACACAGAGAGCAGGAAAGACCCAATTCTATCCCCGGCCTGTGTTACTCCCTGCTGGTGTGGTACTGAAACACTCACAAATCAGGAATGATTCAATTCTATCCCCAGTCAGTGTTAATCCCACCTAGTGTGGTAATGACCCACACAGAAATCAGGAAAGATTCAATTCAATCCCCAGTCTGTGTTAATCCCCGCCGGTGTGGTACTAACCCACACGGAAATCAGGAAAGATTCAATTCAATCCCCAGTCTGTGTTAATCCCCGCCGGTGTGGTACTGACCCACACGGAGATCAGAAAAGACCCAATTCTGTTCCCGGCCTGTGTTAATCCCCGCCGGTGTGGTACTGACCGACGCAGAGAGCAGGATGGGCCCAATTCTATCCCCGGCCGTTGTTAATCCCACCCTGTGTGGTACTGACCCACACAAAAATCAGGAAAGATTCAATTCTATCCCCGGTCTTTGTTAATCCCACCCAGTGTGGTACTGACCCACACAGAGAGCAAAAAAGACCCAATTCTATCCCCGGCCATTGTTAATCCCACCCGGTGTGGTACTGACGCACACAAAAATCAGACAAGATTGAATTCCATCCCCAGTCTGTTAATCCCACCCGGTGTGGTACAGAACTACACAGAGAGCAGGAAAGACCCAATTCTATCCCCAGTCTGTGTTAATTCCACCCGGTGTGGTACTGACCCTCACAGAGAGTGGGAAAGACCCAATTCTATCCCCGGCCTGTGTTATTCCCACCCGGCGTGCTACTGACCCACACAGAGAGCAGGAAAGACCCAATTCTATCCCCGTTCTGTGTTAATCCCACCCGGTGTTGTACTGACCCACACAGAGAGCAGGAAAGTCCCAATTCTGTTCCTGGCCTGTGTTATTCCCAGCTGGTGTGGTACTGACCCACTCACAAATGAGGAATGATTCAATTCTATCCCCAGTCAGTGTTAATCCCACCTGGTGTGGCACAGACCCACACAGAAATCAGGAAAGATTCACTTCAATCCCCAGTCTGTGTTAATCCCCGCCGGTGTGGTACTGACAGACACAGAGAGCAGGATGGGCCCAATTCTATCCTCGGCCGTTGTTAATCCCACCCGGTGTGGTACTCACCCTCACAGAAATCAGGAAGTTTCCATTTTATCCCCAGTCGGTGTTAATCCCACCCGGTGTGGTACTGACCCACACAGAGAGTGGGTAGACCCAATTCTATCCCATCCTGTGTTAATCCCACCCGGTGTGTTTCCTGCCCACACAGAGAGCAGGATAGACACAATTCTATCCCAGCCTGTGTTAATCCCACCCAGTGTGGTACTGACCCACACAGAGAGCAGGAAAGATTCAATTCTATCCCCGGCCTATGTTCATCCCACCCAGTGTGGTAATGACCCACACAGAGAGCAGGATAGACACAATTCTATCCCGGCCTGTGTTAATCCCTCCCGGTGTGGTACTGACCCACACAGAGAGTGGGAAGACACAATTCTATCCCGGCCTGTGTTAATCCCCCCCGGCGTGGTACTGCCCCACACAGAGAGCAGAAACGATTCAATTCTTTCCGCAGCCTGTGTTAATCCCTCCCGATGTGGTACTGAACCACACAGAGAGCAGGAAAGACCCAATTCTATCCCCAGCCTGTTTTAATCTCACCCGCTGTGGTACTGACACACACAGAGAGCAGAAAATACCCAATTCTATTCCGGCCTGTGTTAATCCCATCCGGTGTGGTACTGACCCACACAGAGAGCAGGAAAGACCCAATTCTATCCCCGGTCTGTGTTAATCCCACCCGGTGTGGTACTGACACACACAGAAATCAGGAAAGATTCAATTCTGTCCCCCACCTGTGTTATTCCCACCCGGTGTGGTGCTGTCACACACAGAGAGCAGGAAAGACCCAATTCTATCCCCGGCCTGTGTTAATCCCTCCGGGTGTGGTACTGACACACACAGACAGCAGGTTAGACCCAATTCTGTCCTTGGACTGTGTTAATGCTAGCCTGTTTGGTACAGACCCGCACAGAGAGCAGGAAAGACCCAATTCTATCCCCGTTCTGTGTAAATCCCACCCGGTGTGGTACTGACAGACACAGAGAGCAGGATGGGCCCAATTCTATCCTCGGCCGTTGTTAATCCCACCCGGTGTGGTACTCACCCTCACAGAAATCAGGAAAGTTTCCATTTTATCCCCAGTCGGTGTTAATCCGACCCGGTGTGGTACTGACCCACACAGAGAGTGGGTAGACCCAATTCTATCCCATCCTGTGTTAATCCCACCCGGTGTGTTTCCCGCCCACACAGAGAGCAGGATAGACACAATTCTATCCCGGCCTGCGTTAATCCCTCCCGGTGTGGTACTGACCCACACAGAGAGTGGGAAGACACAATTCCATCCCATCCTGTGTTAATCCCCCCCGGCGTGGTACTGCCCCACACAGAGAGCAGAAACGATTCAATTCTTTCCGCAGCCTGTGTTAATCCCTCCCGATGTGGTACTGAACCACACAGAGAGCAGGAAGGACCCAATTCTATCCCCAGCCTTTTTTAATCTCACCCGGTGTGGTACTGACCCACACAGAGAGCGGGAAAGACCCAATTCTATTCCGGCCTGTGTTAATCCCATCCGGTGTGGTACTGACCCACACAGTGAGCAGGAAAGACCCAATTCTATCCCCAGCCTGTTTTAATCTCACCCGGTGTGGTACTGACACACACAGAGAGCAGAAAATACCCAATTCTATTCCGGCCTGTGTTAATCCCATCCGGTGTGGTACTGACCCACACAGTGAGCAGGAAAGACCCAATTCTATCCCCGGCCTGTGTTAATCCCACCCGGTGTGGTACTGACCCACACAGAGAGCTGGAAAGACCCAATTCTATCCCCGGCCTGTGTTAATCCCACCCGGTGTGGTACTGACCCACACAGAGAGCAGGAAAGACCCAATTCTATCCCCGGCCTGTGCTAATCCCACCCAGTGTGGTACTGAACCGCGCAGAGAGCAGGAAAGACCCAATTCCATCCCCGGCCTGTGTTAATCCCACCCGCTGTGGTCCTGACCAAGGCACAGAGATCAGGAAAGACCCAATTCTATCCCCAGCATGTGTTAATCTCACCCGGTCTGGTACTGACCCACACAGAAATCAGGAAATACCCAGTTTTATCCCCGGCCTGTGTTAATCCCACCTGGTGTGGTAATGACCTACACACAGAGCAGGAAAGACCCAATTCTATCCCCGGTCTGTGTTAATCTCACCCGGTCTGGTACTGATCCACACAGAAATCAGGAAAGACCCAGTTTTATCCCCGGCCTGTGTTAATAACACTTGGTGTGCTACTGACCCACACACAGAGCAGGAAAGACACAATTTTATCCCCAGCAACTGATAATCCCACCCGGTGTGGTACTGACCCACACAGAGAGCAGGATGGCCCCAATTCTCTCCCAGCCTGTGTTAATCCCACCCGGTGTGGTACTGACCCACACAAAAATCAGGAAAGTTTCAATTCTATCCCTGGTCTGTGTTAATCCCACCCAGTGTGGTACTGACCCACACAGAGAGCAGGAAAGACCCAATTCTATCCCCGTTCTGTGTTAATCCCACCCGGTGTTGTACTGACCCACACAGAGAGCAAGAAAGTCCCAATTCTGTCCCCGGCCTGTGGTATTCCCAGCTGGTGTGGTACCGACCCACTCACAAATCAGGAATGATTCAATTCTATCCCCAGTCAGTGTTAATCCCACCTAGTGTGGTAATGACCCACACAGAAATCAGGAAAGATTCAATTCAATCCCCAGTCTGTGTTAATCCCCGCCGGTGTGGTACTGACCGACACAGAGAGCAGGATGGGCCCAAGTATATCCCCGGCCGTTGTTAATCCCACCCGGTGTGGTACTGACCCACACAAAAATCAGGAAAGATCCAATTCTATCCCCGGCCTGTGTTAATTACACCTGGTGTGGAACTGACCCACACAGAGAGCAGGAAAGACCCAATTCTATCCCCGGCCTTTGTTATTCCCAGCTGGTGTGGTACTGACCCACTCACAAATCAGGAAAGACCCAATTCTATCCCCGGCCTGTGTTAATCTCACCCGGTCTGGTACTGACCCACACAGAAATCAGGAAAGACCCAGTTTTATCCCCGGACTGTGTTAATCCCACTTGGAGTGCTACTGACCCACACACAGAGCAGGAAAGACGCAATTCTATCCCCAGCAACTGATAATCCCACCCGGAGTGGTACTGACCCACACAGAGAGCAGGATGGCCCCAGTTCTCTCCCAGCCTGTGTTAATCCCACCCGGTGTGGTACTGACCCACACAAAAATCAGGAAAGATTCAATTCTATCCCCGGTCTGTGTTAATCCCACCCGGTGTGGTACTGAACCACACAGAGAGCATGAAAGACCCAATTCTATCCCCGTTCTGTGTTAATCCCAGCCGGTGTGGTACTGAACCACACAGAGAGCAGGAAAGACCCAATTCTATCCCCGGCCTGTGTTATTCCCAGCTGGTGTGGTACTGAAACACTCACAAATCAGGAAAGATTCAATTCAATCCCCAGTCTGTGTCAATCCCCGCCGTTGTGGTACTGACCCACACAGAGTTCAGAAAAAACCCAATTCTGTTCCAGGCCTGTGTTAATCCCCGCCGGTGTGGTACTGTCCGACGCAGAGAGCAGGATTGGCCCAAATCTATCCCTGGCCGTTGTTAATCCCACCCGGTGTGGTACTGACCCACACAAAAATCAGGAAAGATTCAATTCTATCCCCGGTCTTTGTTAATCCCACCCAGTGTGGTACTGACACACACAGAGAGCGGGAAAGACCCAATTCTATCCCCGGCCATTGTTAATCCCACCCGGTGTGGTACTGACCCACACAAAAATCAGAAAAGATTCAATTCCATCCCCAGTCTGTTAATCCCTCCCGGTGTGGTACAGAACAACACAGAGAGCAGGAAAGACCCAATTCTATCCCCAGTCTGTGTTAATTCCACCCGGTGTGGTACTGACCCTCACAGAGAGCGGGAAAGACCCAATTCTATCCCCGGCCTGTGTTATTCCCACCCGGCGTGCTACTGACCCACACAGAGAGCAGGAAAGACCCAATTCTATCCCCGGCCTGTGTTATTCCCACCCGGCGTGCTACTGACCCACACAGAGAGAAGGAAAGACCCAATTCTATCCCCGGTCTGTGTTAATCCCACCTGGTGTGGTACTGAACCACACAGAAATCAGGAAAGATTCAATTCTATCCCCCGCCTGTGTTATTCCCACCCGGTGTGGTGCTGTCCCACACAGAGAGCAGGAAAGACCCAATTCTGTCCCCGGCCTGTGTTAATCCCTCCGGGTGTGGTACTGACCCACACAGACAGCAGGATAGACCCAATTCTGTCCTTGGACTGTGTTAATGCCAGCCGGTTTGGTACTGACCCACACAGAGAGCAGGAAAGACCCAATTCTGTCCCCAGCCTGTCTGAATCCCAGCCGGTGTGGTACTGACCCACACAGAGAGCAGGAAAGATTCAGTTCTATCCCCGGCCTGTGTTAATCCCACCCAGTGTGGTACTGAACCACACAGAGAGCAGGAAAGACCAATTCTATCCCCGGCCGTTGTTAATCCCACCCGGTGTGGTACTGACCCACACAAAAATCAGAAAAGATTCAATTCCATCCCCAGTCTGTTAATCCCACCCGGTGTGGTACAGAACTACACAGAGAGCAGGAAAGACCCAATTCTATCCCCAGTCTGTGTTAATCCCACCCGGTGTGGTACTGACCCTCACAGAGAGCAGGAAAGACCCAATTCTATCCCCAGTCTGTGTTATTCCCACCCGGCGTGCTAATGACCCACGCAGAGAGCAGGAAAGACCCAATTCTATCCCCGGTCTGTGTTAATCCCACCCGGTGTGGTACTGACCCCCACAGAGAGCAGGAAAGACCCAATTCTGTCCTTGGACTGTGTTAATGCCAGCCGGTTTGGTACAGACACACACAGAGAGCAAGAAAGATGCAATTCTATCCCCAGCCTGTCTTAATCCCACCCGGTGTGGTACTGACCCACACAGAGAGCAGCAAAGACCCAATTCTGTCCCCAGCCTGTGTTAATCCCACCCGGTGTGGTACTGACCCACACAGAGAGCAGGAAAGACCCAATTCTGTCCCCAGCCTGTCTGAATCCCAGCCGGTGTGGTACTGACCCACACAGAGAGCAGGAAAGATTCAGTTCTATCCCCGGCCTGTGTTAATCCCACCCAGTGTGGAACTGACCCACACCGAGAGCAGGAAAGACCCAATTCTATCCCAGGAATGTGTTAATCCCACCCGGTTAAGTACTGACCCACACATAGTGCAGGAAAGACCCAATTCTATCCCCGGCCTATGTTAATCCCACCCAGTATCGTACTGACCGACACAGAGAGCAGCAAAGATTCAATTGTTTCCCCAGTTTGTGTTAATCCCACCAGGTGTGGTACTGACCCACACAGAGAGCAGGGAATACCCAATTCTATCCCGGACTGCGTAAATCCCACCCTGTTTGGTACTGACCCACACAGAGAGCGGGAAAGACCCAATTCAATCCCGGCCTGTGTTAATCCCACCCGGTGTGGTACTGACCCACACAGAGAGCGGGAAAGACCCAATTCAATCCCGGCCTGTGTTAATCCCACCCGGTGTGGTACTGACCCACACAGAGAGCAGGAAAGACCCAATTCTATCCCCAGTCTGTGTTAATCCCACCCGGTGTGGTACTGAACCACACAGTGAGCAGGAAAGACCCAATTCTATCCCGGCCTGTGTTAATCCCACCCGGTGTGGTACTGACACACAAAGAGCGCAGGAATACCCAATTCTATCCATGTCCTGTGTTAATCACACCCGGTGTGGTACTGACCCACACATAAATCAGGAAAGACCTAATTCTATCAAAGCCTTTTTTATCCCACCCGGTGTGGCACTGACCCACACAGAGAACAGGATGGACCCAATTCTATCCCCGCTCTGTGTTAATCCCACCCGGTGTGGTACTGAACCACACAGAAATCAGGAAAGATTCAATTCTATCCCCCGCCTGTGTTATTCCCACCCGGTGTGGTGCTGTCCCACACAGAGAGCAGGAAAGACCCAATTCTGTCCCCGGCCTGTGTTAATCCCTCCAGGTGTGGTACTGACCCACAGAGACAACAGGATAGACCCAATTCTGTCCTTGGACTGTGTTAATGCCAGCCGGTTTGGTACAGACACACACAGAGAGCAAGAAAGATGCAATTCTATCCCCAGCCTGTCTTAATCCCACCCGGTGTGGTACTGACCCACACAGAGAGCAGCAAAGACCCAATTCTGTCCCCAGCCTGTGTTAATCCCACCCGGTGTGGTACTGACCCACACAGACAACAGGATAGACCCAATTCTGTCCTTGGACTGTGTTAATGCCAGCCGGTTTGGTACAGACACACACAGAGAGCAAGAAAGATGCAATTCTATCCCCAGCCTGTCTTAATCCCAGCCGGTGTGGTACTGACCCACACAGAGAGCAGGAAAGATTCAATTCTATCCCAGGAATGTGTTAATCCCACCCGGTTAAGTACTGACCCACACATAGTGCAGGAAAGACCCAATTCTATCCCCGGCCTATGTTAATCCCACCCAGTATCGTACTGACCGACACAGAGAGCAGCAAAGATTCAATTGTTTCCCCAGTTTGTGTTAATCCCACCCGGTGTGGAAGTGACCCACACAGAGAGCAGGGAATACCCAATTCTATCCCGGACTGCGTAAATCCCACCCCATTTGGTACTGACCCACACAGAGAGCGGGAAAGACCCAATTCAATCCCGGCCTGTGTTAATCCCACCCGGTGTGGTACTGACCCACACAGAGAGCAGGAAAGACCCAATTCTATCCCCAGCCTGTGTTAATCCCACCCGGTGTGGCACTGAACCACACAGTGAGCAGGAAAGACCCAATTCTGTCCCGGCCTGTGTTAATCCCACCCGGTGTGGTACTGACACACAAAGAGCGCAGGAAGACCCAATTCTATCCATGTCCTGTGTTAATCACACCCGGTGTGGTACTGACCCACACAGAAATCAGGAAAGACCTAATTCTATCAAAGCCTTTTTTAATTCCACCCGGTGTGGCACTGACCCACACAGAGAACAGGATGGATCCAATTCTATCCCAGCCTGTGTCAATTCCTCCCGGTGTGGCACTGACGCACACAGAGAGCAGGATGGACCCAATTCTATCCCCAGCCTGTTTTAATCCCAGCCAGTGTGGTACTGTTCCACACAGAGAGCAGAAAAGACCCAATTCTATCCCGGCCTGTGTTAATCCCCCCCCCCCCCCCGGTGTGGTACTGACACACACAGAGAGCAGGAAAGACCCAATTCTATCCCTACCTGTGTTAATCCCACCCGGTGTGGTACTGACCCACACAGAGAGCAGGAAAGACCCAATTCTATCCCCGGCCTGTGTTAATCCCACCCGGTGTGGTACTGACCCAAGCACAGAGGGCAGGAAATACATAATTCTATCCCCTGCCTGTGTAATTCCCACCCGGTGTGGTACTGAACCACACAGAGAGCAGAAGAGAACCAAATCTATCCCCGGCCTGTGTTAATCCCACCCGGAGTGGTACTGACCCGCACAGAGATCAGGAAAGACCCAATTCTATCCCCGGCCTGTGTTAATCCCACCCGGTGTGGCACTGACCCACACAGAGAGCAGGAAAGATTCAATTCTTACCCCAGCCTGTGTTAATCCCTCCCGGTGTGGTACTGAACCACACAGAGAGCAGGAAAGACCCAATTCTATCCCCGGCCTGTGTTAATCCCACCCGGTGTGGCACTGACCCACACAGAGAGCAGGAAAGATTCAATTCTTACCCCAGCCTGTGTTAATCCCTCCCGGTGTGGTACTGAACCACACAGAGAGCAGGAAAGACCCAATTCTATCCCCAGCCTGTGTTAATCCCTCCCGGTGTGGTACTGACACACACAGAGAGCAGGAAGACCCAATTCTATCCCCAGCCTGTGTTAATCCCACCCGGTGTGGTACTGAACCACACAAAAATCAGAAAAGATTCAATTCCATCCCCAGTCTGTTAATCCCTCCCGGTGTGGTACAGAACTACACAGAGATCAGGAAAGACCCAATTCTATCCCCGGCCTGTGTTAATCCCACCTGGTGTGGTACTGACCTACACAGAGAGCAGGAAAGACCCAATTCTCCCCCCAGCCTGTTTTGTTCCCACCCGGTGTGGTACTGACCCACACAGAGAGCATGAAAGCCCCTATTCTATCCCCGGCCTGTGTTAATCCCACCCGGTGTGGTACTGACCCACACAGAGAGCAGGATATACCCAATTCTATCCCCTGCATGTGTTACTCCCACCCGGTTTGGTACTGAAACACACAGAGAGCAGGATGTGCCCAATTCTATTCCTGGTCTGTGTTAAACCCACCCGGTGTGGTACTGACCCACACAGAGAGCAGGATGGACCCAATTCTCTCCCAGCCTGTTTTAATCTCATCCGGTGTGATACTGACCCACACAGAGTGCAGGAACGACCCAATTCTATCCCCGGCCTGTGTTAATCACACCCGAAGTGGTACTGACCCAGGCACAGAGAGCAGGAAAGACCCAATTCTATCCCCGGCCTGTGTTAATCCCACCCGGTGTGTTGCTGACCCACACAGAGAGCAGGAAAGGACCAATTCTATCCCTGATCTGTGTCACTCCCACCCGGAGTGGTAATGACTTCCACAGACACACAGAGAGCAGGATATGACCATTCTATCCCTGATCTGTGTCATTCCCACATAGTGTGGTACTGACCCCCATATACACACACAGAGCAAGACATTTCTATTTCTCTCCCTGGCCTGTGCGAATCCAACAAGTTGTGTTAATGACCCCCACACACAGAGCAGGAGATTTCCATCTCTCTCCCTCGCCTGTGTTAATCCAACAAGGTGTGTTCCAAGTGCAAGTAACGATCAGCCTCTGCTTTAAATTGCTGATGGTCTATCCCTGATCAGTGTTACTTCCACACAGTGTGGTACTGACCAAACAACCAGAGCAGGAAAGGACTAATTCTCTCCCTCATCTGTGTTAATCCAACATGATGTTTTCCTGAACCATATCAAAGTACAAGTAATGATCAGCCTCTGCTTAAAATTGTTGACCGTCTGTTGGACAAATCAGGTAAGGTTTCAATGGTTTCTGTTTCCACAGACTCAAAGAATCATACAGCACTGAGGAGGCTATTTGGCCCATCGTGTCTGTGCATGCTGTTTGAAGGAGAAATCCAATTTGTCCCTCTCCTCTACACAATTACCACTTCGCTGAAAATCTCCCCTGATACTATTGAATCAATTCTCTTTTTTAAATTTATTATTGAATCTGCTTCACCACTCTTTCAGGCTGTGAATTCCGGTTTATAGTAAATCAATGCATTTTTGTTGGCTCATCACCTTAAAAATGTGTCCTCTGGTTACTGACAGTACTTCCAGTGAAACCAAACTCTCTGTCTTTGCTCCATCAAATATTGTTCAAGATTTTGCATATCTCTATTCAATCTCCATTTAACATTCCTGCTCTAAAGAAAACAATTACAGTTTGCAGTCAAGGGACAAAAGACAGAGGGGAGGGGGTAGAATTCAGCTCGGACTCTGACACCATCACCACCATATTCCCGTCCTCCGAGGCACAGACCATCTAGACTTGGATAGATATCACCGTCCCTTCATCATCACTGGGTTGATAGCCTGAAATCCTTTATGTAACAGTATTGTGGGAACACCTTCACCACATGGACTGCAGTGGTTCAGGATGAAGGCCTATCATTTTCTCATGGTAACCAGGGATGGGGAAGTAATGCCGACCTTGTCAGTACCACCCATATCCTGGGAACAAATAGACAGGAAATAAAATAGGAACAAAATCAATGTGTTTGTAACTGACTGATTGAAGTGATCAAAGAGAGAGACGTCATAAATCAATAAGTAAATTGTCAACACAATTCACCACACCTGCACCTTGTGTTTGCCTTTCTTCTGTTATCTGTGTGAGGATACAAATAACAATGAGCCGCTGGCTCAAGAACTGCTGGACATCAATTGTACACACGGAATAAGGACTCAATGGATTCTGTTACCATAGAATCGGAGAATCACAAAGCATGGAAGCAGTCCATTGGCCCATCGTGCCTGTGCCATCTTTGAAAGAGCTTTTTATTTTACCCCTCTTTCCTCCTCTTTTCCCAAAGCCCTGCAAATCCCCCTCTGCAGCGTTTATCCAGTTCCCTTTTGAAACTTGCTCTTGAATCTGCTTCCAGCACAACTTCAGACCGTGTATTCCAGACTATAGCAACTCACTGTATAAAAATGTTTTCCTTATGCCACCTCTGCATCTTTTGCCAAGTATTTTGAGTATTGTTATTGGTCCTTTTCCCAAAGGAAACAGTTTATCTTACTCTGTCAAAACTGCACATAATTGTGATCTGCTCTATTAAATTTCCCCTTTACCTGATCTGCTCTATTTCCTGTTTCTGTCGTTTCCACATGTACCTGAACTTCCTCATTCCTGGACCATTCCAGTAAATCTCCTCTGCACCTTCTCCAAGATTCTGACATCCTTTCTAATAAGTAATGCTCAGAATTGGACACAATTCCTGAACTGAGACCTAACCAGTGATTTTTAAAGTTTTAGTTAGCTTCCTTGCATTTCCACGCAATGCCTCTTTTAATAAAGTTCGATATCCCGGATGTGTTTTTAATAATTTTATCAACTTGTCCAGCTACATTCAAAGACATCTGTTCATGCACCCAATTTAAAATTGCCCCATTTCATTTCCATTGCCTCACCTCATTCTTCCTCCCTTCACTCATGTCTGCAGTAAATGTCATGTGCCTCATTACCTCATGTCATCTCTCTCCCTGAATCCCTCTGATATCATCCTTATTTTTTTACATTTCCGAGTTTCTGTCACCTGAGAACATTGAAATTATGCCTTTTATAGATAAGTAAATGTCACACACAAACACAGTACACAGATATATGTTTATGTATGTTTTTATAAAAGAACAATGGCCTGAATACTGACCATTGGGGAGCATCACTGTATAATCCCCTCCACTGTCTGAGCAACAATAGATCACCAATTCCCTCTGTATTCTATCCCTTAGCCAATGTCATATCCACACTGTCACTGCCTCTTGAATCCATGAGGTTCAGACTTCCTAACAAATCTATTAAATGGCATTTGATTCCACGACTTTTGATTGTTCATATACAAAGTAGCAACCGTGCTTTCTGCAGCAACACTCTCCATTACTTCATCAAAGAATATGATCAAGATAGTCAGACATGATTTGCCACTAACATATCTGGTGGACCTTCTTGTCATTTATAAACTCATGCTATTCAAACCACAATTATCTTGTCCCAGATTAGAGACTCTAAATGTTTCCCCAACATTTCAGTGAGGTGAGACTGATGGGTCAGTAGTTCCAGTGTGTAGCCTATCACTACTGTTTGGAACAGGGTGTAGAATTTTGAAAACCTCCAGTCCTCTGTCATCACTCCGATATCCAAGGAGGATTGGATGATTCTGGCCAGTAGCTCCGCTACTTCCAACATTTCTTCCCGCAGCAACCCTCAAACATCCCGTCCAGACTGGATAAATGTTTATTGCGGTACAGAAAATGTTGGATTGAAAGGGGTTAACTGAACCTGTTTGTTCAGTGACTGTAATTAATGTCAGTCTCCATGGACTCTAATTGTATCACTGGAGGGTATCCTTCTTCTTAATAAGAGACTCCTTTCAATGTGTTATATTCAGTGGGTTGGCTGGAGCATCACCCCTGGCACTAACAGGGATCAGCGGCTCCAGATAGAGGGAGAGGATAAATCAGAATCTGAGAACAATAGATTGGAATGTTACAACAATGGGTCAGAATCTGAGAACAATAGATTGGAATGTTACAACAATGGGTCAGAATCTGAGAACCATAGATTGGAATGTTACGACAATGAGAAGGAGTTTTTCCTGGGAGCTTGATTATCTTTATACTAACTATGATTGGCTATCGTTAAATTGGCGGATCTATTACGCACTTCTTTTTATTCAACACATTTACTATCCTATCCTCGCTGTTGTTGGTGTCCCTGGTAAGTTTCTCTATCCAGTTATTAATTCAACAAATTGTTGAACAAATGTTGGAACACATTACTGTTCTCCTCATTTACAGTGCTTACTTGCTGCTACTGTTATTCCTGTTAAGTCTCTGCATCTGGCTGCTAACTCTACAAGCCATTGTTAACAGTAATACTATTTTTGTAATATACTCTTGCAATGTACTCTGTCATCTTTGCTGCTGTTGGTTTCCTGGTAGATCCCTACGTATAGTTATGAGATCTGTAATCCTTGATTCATTATATCAATAAACCACATTTCACTGATATACTGTTCTTCTCATTTAAGTTTCATGTAGACTAAAGTCAGTGTCTTCGAACCCCATCACAAACATCATTTCCTATCTACTGACTCCATCCGCCAGCAAGGTCAGTGTCTGAGGGTGAACCAGGCTGTTTACAACCTCGGCGATCCTTTTAACCCTCAGCTGAGTTTCAACACCATATCCTCTCCAGTACCAATCCTTTAACCTCCCAGCTCCCTAATATCACCTGGTTCCAGCTCTGTCTAAGCCCACATGCTGCATAAACCCTCATTCATAACTTTGTTAAATTTGACTCCCAATGCTTCCCTGCCCACCCTCCCAGTCAAAAACCTTCATAAACTACATCCCAACCAGAAATATGCTGCCTGTATCCTAACTCACACCAAACCTCGATCACCCATGACCCCTGTGCTCACTGATCTACATTGGCTCCCGCTCTGGCAGCACCCTAATTTTAGAATATTCTCATTCTTGTGTTTGAATCCCTCTATGGCCTCACCCGTCCAATTAGTCCCATTCACCTCCTTATTTCACATATTCCTACAACGTATTCACCTTTAAGCATTTATTCAATTCTCTATTTAAAGTGAAATATTTCCCCTCTGTATTGTTCCCTGGCTGTCGTTTGGGCTCTGTAGAGATGTCGGTGCAACAAACCCAGAAACAATAAAATGATGTGAGATGCACCGCTAGCCACTTCTGCCATGCCCCGTGCTGTGCTCCATGCTGGACAGGGCGTTGGGCAGCTTTGATTCACGCCTATGAAACTTGGTCTGTGCATGTCCACTGACCACCTGTGTTAGTCTCTCTCAGCTGAACATACATTCAGCAGCACGAGGAACCCCCTCTAGTGTTATTTAAAATGACCAGGCATCCAACTTACAGGTGAGGGGATTTTGACTTACTTCTGCTATTGTAAAGTTAGTGGAGGTTCTGTGGATGGTTTTCTGGAGGTTGTGTTGTGAGCTGCTGCAGAGACTCAGGGAGGGCAGAGGATTTGGTGACCCACATCTGGACGAGGTATGGGGACTGTAGTTACAGTGTCTCTGGCTCTGTAACATGACCAGCAGATGGAACAGAGGCTGCAGAGAGGGGAAGCTCTGTAAAGAGGGAGGAGTAGGGGGCTCTGCCCTACTCACCCCGGGTTTCCCAAGAGCACTTTCCTACCTACACCTAACCCAGGAGCAGTGTGTGAGGTGACTTTGATTCAATAAGGAGGTGGTCACAGAGCTGTGTCACCTGCTGTAACATGACCTGGAGCCTCACACCAGCGTTCGGACGGAGCCTTCAGTGGCTGTTAAGGTCACAGTTTCATTGAACTTCTACGTATCTGGATTTTTCCAGGCACAAGCGGGTAACGTATCCATTATCTCTCTCTATGTTGTCCATTGATGCTGGGTGACGGAGGTCACCTATGTCGAGTGAGGTGAGTACATAACTTTATCCCTCAGCAGGGAGAACCAGGATGAGAAGTCCCCTGGCTTTGTCGGGATGGTGGGATTCCTGATGGCGTAGGTGATTCAGCGGGGTCCCCATATCAATGGGGAGATGTACAGGAACTGAAAAAAACTCCATTGATTGACAAGAGAGTCTGTGGCTACTCAGAGCAGGCAGGAAAATATAGTTAAGAATACCATCGGACCAGGGATGATCTTATTAAATAGTGCAGCTCTCCTGGGGGCCGAATGGCCCACTTCTGCTCCTTTGTTAAAGAATATTTTATTCTTATTAATGTACAGATAGTGTGTGACCATGCCCAGTATATCATGTTGATGAATGCCTTCTTTCCAGGCAGCAGCCACCATACCTTCAATCTGAAACAGTCGGCCATTGCCACTGTCATCGGATCTTCATGGCTCCTGAGAGGAGAAGGCTACCTCCTCCATCAATGGCTCATTACCTCTAAACACCACACACTCTCCTCCTCCCACACCCCAACTACAAATCATCCACATGAAAATCACCCGAATATAACGTGAGCAATGGAGTCACCAGGAACATGGTGGAACAGACCATCAGTGTAATGAAACAATGCTTGTGATGTCTGAACAGCTCGGGGGGAGCCCTCCAGTACACACTGGAGCAGGTGTCCAAATTCATGGTGTTCTGCTGCACCCTTCATATCATCACCATCATGAGGACACAGGCATTGGCAGCAGGAATCCGGAGGCCACCTCACGAGGAGGAGGAGGCAGAGAGGATATTTCCTGGATGCCTTCGACCCGGATAGGCTGTCGGGGAATCCCAGCTATAATTACGGTTCCCATAGGACAACTTCCCTTTCCCAACATGGATGCCCATTCTCCACCATTACATTCATCTGAGACGCCCCATCACAGTGTCCCCTTGGTAATTATCCTGTTAAAAAAACACCACCAAAACATTTTCATTAACATCTTTATCCAACAACACATCCAATTGTACAAACAATACTGAACTATTCACCCTTGTTTATTTCCTTAGTCCCTGACTTGTGGATGCCCTCAACCTGCCTAGTGCTCCTACACAGTGTTTCCCCAGTGATTGCAGCATGGCTGGTGGAAAGTTGCTGACTTTCACTGAGGAGACTGCAGATGACCTTGCAGGACGTCCTCGAGCAGCTCTGGGGTTTGAGGACTCGGATTCAGACTGCAACACCTCGACATGGGCAGCAGCAGCCTGGGCTGGCTGATGGGTAATAGAATCATAGAAAACCTACGGCAAGAAGGAGGCCATTCAGCCCCTCTGCTTGTGCTCGCTGAAAAATCGAACAGTTCAATCTAATCCCACTTTGCAGCATTTGTTCCGTATCCCTGCAGATTATTGTACCTGAGGTGCATATCCAGACTGCCTTTGAATGGTTTGAGGGTTTCTGCCTCTGCTACACTTTCAGGCAGTGTGTTCCAAGACCTACAGCACCCACTGGGTAAAAAGGTCTTCTCTCATTTCCCCTTTGTTATTTCTACCAATCACATTAAGTCTATGCTCCCTCCTCACTGATCTCTCTGCTAAGGTGAATAGACCCTTCACCTCCACTCTATCCAGGCCCCTCACAATCTTGTACATTTCAATCAGATCTCCCCTCAGCCTTCTCTGTTCCAAGGAGAACAACCACAGCCTTTCCAATCTATCCTCGTAGCTGCATTTTTTCCAGTCCTGGCAACATCCTCGTAAATCTCCTCTGTACCCTCTCTAGTGCAATTACATCCTTTCTGTAATGAGGTGAGCAGAACTGCACACAGTACTCAAGTAGAGGCAAAACCAATGATTTATACAGTTCCAGCATAACCTCCCTGCTCTTGTACTCTATACCTCGGCTAATAAAGGAAAAGATTCCATATGTCTTCTTAACCACCTTAACGACCTGTCCAGCTTCCTTTCGGGATCTGTGGACATTGACTCCATGGTCGCTCGCTTCCTCTAAACTTCTCAGTATTTTCCCATTAATCGTGTATTCCTTTGCCTTGTTTGACCTCCCCAAATGAATCACCTCATATTTCTCCGGGTTTGAATTCGATTTGACCCTTTTCTGCCCGTCTGGCTAGACTATCAATATCTTCCTGCAGCTTACAGATATCCTCCTCGCTATCTACCACGTGGCCAATCTTTGTGTCGTCTGCAAACGTCTTTATCATGTCACCTGCATTTACATCCAAATCGTTAATATGTATTGCAAAAAACAGGGGACCCAGGACTGAGCCCTGTGGAATGCAACCGGAAACAGTCCTCAAATCGCTAAAACACCCATCAACAATTATCCTTTGTTTCACCTCTTCTACCCCTCTCAATATCACCATGTTTTTGTCTGCTCCCTCACTTTGTTTTCTCTCTCCAAATACATTACCTCACACATCTCTGGATTGAATCCCATTTGCCACTTTTCCGTCCACTCAACCAAACATTAATATCTTTCTGGAGTCTCAGGCTAACCTCTTCACTATCAACTCCACGGCCAATTTGTGTGTCACCAGCAAATTTTGAAATCCTGTCTCCCACATTTAAGTCCAAATCATTAATATACACAGCAAACAGGAAGAGAGCCTGCACTGAGCCCTGTGAAACGCCACTGGAAACAATTTTTCACTCACAAAAACATGTGTTGACTATTACCCTTTGTAACCTGTCACTGAGCCAATTTTGGATCCAAACTGCCACATTCCCCTGTAGCCCATGGACATTCCTTTTACTGACCAGTCTGCCATCTGGGGCCTTGTAAAATGCCTTACTAAAATCCATGTAGACCACCTCCATTGCATTACCCTCATCAATCCTCCTTACTTCCTCAGAAAACTCAATTAAGTTAGTAAGACAAGATCTCCCCTTAACAAATCCATGCTGACTGTCTCTGATTAATCTGTGCCTTTCTAAGTGACTGCTTATTCTATCCCACAGAATTGATTCTAATAATATACCCACCAGCGAGGTCAGACTGACAAGCTTTTAATTATTTGGCCTATCCCTGGCACCCTTTTTAAATAACGGTACAACGTTTACAGACCTCCAAACCTCTGGTACCTCTCCTGTATCAAGTGAGGATTTGAAGATTATCCAACGAGCGTGTGATTTCCTCCCTGGCTCCTCTTAACAGCTGGGATACAATCCTTCCAGCCCTGGTGATTTATTCACTCTCAATGATGTCAGACCCTCTAGTACTTCCTCTCTCATTATGCTTATCATATCTAATATTTCACCTCCTCTCTAACTACAATGTCAGCATTATCCCTCTCCCTTGTGAAGACAGAGACATAAAACTCATTAAGGACCCTACCCACATCATCTGCATCCATGCATAAATTACTTTGTACATCTCTGACATGGCCACACCTTTCCTTAGTTATCCTCTTGTTCTTAATGTACTGAAAAACCATCTTTGGGTTTTCCTTGATTTAACGTGTCAATATTTTTTTCATGTCCTCTCTTTGCTTTTCTAATTTCCTTTTTTACTTCACCCCTACACTTTCTATACACCTCTTGGCTATCTAAAGTATTATTTGTTTGTGACTGTCATAAGCTTTTTTCTTCTGATTTATCTTACTCTGTATGTTTCTAGATAATCGGGGGCTCTAGATTTGGCTGTGAAAGAAAATTCTACTCATTTTGCCTTTGGTTCTTTGCCAATTACCTTGAATTTGCTGTAATAAGGCTGTGAGCACAGTCCTAGTAACTACAGACCAGTTTGTTTCACATCAGTGGTGGGTAATGTTTTACAAACAAGAATTAAAGAAGAAATGGACAGAAACTCGGAGAGTTTTCAGTTAATGAAGGATACAAAGCACGTATTTGTAGGAACATAGGATCAGTAGGAGACCATTCAGCCCGCCGAGGCTGCTCTGTCATTGAGTTAGTTCATGGTTGATCATGTACCTCAACGCCACTTTCCTGCTCTATCCCCGTATCCCTTGATGTCAGTTGTCTCCCGAAATCCATTGATTTCAGTCTTGAACATGCTCAGTGTTGATCTCCCACACCCTCTGTGGTAGTGAATTCCAAAGATTTAACACCCTCTGAGTGAAGAAATTCTTCTCACTCTCAGTCTTAAATTGCCTATTGCTTATTCTGAGATTATATCCACTGGTTCTAGACTCACCAGCCAGGGGAAACGCCCTATAAGAACTTTGTATGTGATCAACTCTCATTCCTTGAAACTCAAGAGAGTTCAGGCCACGTTTTCTCAACCTCTCCTCATACGACAATACCGCTATCCCAGGGATTAGTCTGCTGAACCTGCATTGTACTCCCTCTACTGTAAGCATACCCTTCTTTTGATAGGGACACCGAACTGTAAACAAAACTCCAAGTGCAGTCTCACCAAGTTTGTATACAATTGAATCAATACATCTTTATGTCTGTACTCAAATCCCCTTGTGATGGAGGCCAACATACCATTTTCCTTCTTCATTAATTGTTGCACCTGCATACTAGCTTTTAGTTACTCATGAACTTCCCAACGTCTTACGATTTGAGAAATATTCTGTCTTTCTGTTTTTTTTTACCAGAGTGGATCATTTGACACTTATTCACATTATATTCCATCGACCATGTTCTTGCCCATTCACTTAGCCTGTCCAAATCTGCTTGAAGCTTCCTTGCATCCTCCTGACAACTTACAGTCCCAGCTAGTTTTGTGTCATCGGCAAATTTGTAAATATTACATTTAGGCCCCACGTCCAATATAGATTGTGAACAGCTGTGGTCCGAGTGCAGATCCTTGTGGTACCCCACTAGTAAGAGCCTGCTATCCTGAGAATGACGGCTTTATTCCAACTCTCTCTCTTCTGTCTGTTAACCAATTGTCAATCCATACCAGTATATTACCCCCCAATCCCATGTTCTCTAATTTTATTTACTAACCTCCTGTGTGTGACCTTATCAAAAACCTTCTGTAAATCCAAATAACCTACATCCACTGCTTCTCCATTATCTTCTTTTTTGGCCTCTTTGTCTCGAGAGACAATGGGTTAGCGCCTGGAGGTGGTCAGTGGTTTGTGAAGCAGCGCCTGGAGTGGCTATAAAGGCCAATATTAGAGTGACAGGCTCTTCCACAGTCGCTGCAGATAAAATTGGTTGTCGGGGCTGTTACGCTTCTGTCTTTTTTCCTGCCCACTGCCAAGTCTCTTCGACTCGCCACACTTTAGCCCCGCCTTTATGGCTGCCCACCAGCTCTTGCGATCACTGGCAACTGACTCCCATGAGTTGTGATCAATGTCACAGGACTTCAAGTCTTTAAAGCGGAGACATGGACGGCCAGTGTGTCCGATACCAGTGGCGAGCTCACTGTGCAATTTGTCATTGGGGAACTTGCCATCTTTGATGCGGCTCACATGGCCAGGGAGAATGTTGTCACTGAGATCGCCCTCAATGCAGCCCACCCTCTGCCAGTCATGGATGAGCTGGACGTACAGCCAACAAAATCGAACTCAGTGATGCCATTAATTCTCTAGCCAGCGGAAAAGCCCCTGGGAAGGACGGCATTGCCCCTGAAATAATCAAGAGTGCCAAGCCTGCTATACTCTCAGCACTTTATGAACTGCTTTGCCTGTGCTGGGATGAGGAAGCAGTACCTCAGGACATGTGTGATGCCAATATCATCACCCTCTATATAACAAAGGTGACCGTGGTGACTGCAACAACTACTGTAGAATCTCGCTGCTCAGCATAGTGGGGAAAGTCTTCGATCGAGTCGCTTTAAACTGGCTCCATTATCTATGCTCAAAGTAAATCCTCGAAAACTTCAAAAGGTTTGTCACATATGATGTCCCTTTCATAAATCCATGTTGACTCTGTCAATTTTACCATTATTTTCTAAGTGTCCAGTTATCACACCCTTCACAGTAGATTCAATTTTTTTCCCCTACGACTGACGGACAGAGCAGTGAGGTGATGCATTGTGGGAGGACTAACATGTCAAGGGAATATACAATGGATGGTAGGAACCTAGGAAGTACAGAGAGTCAGAGGGACCTTGGTGTACTTGTCCATAGATCACTGAAGGCAGCAGCACAGGTAGATAAGGTGGTTAGGAAGGCATATGGGATACTTGCCTTCAGTGGCTGAGGAATAGAATGTAAGAGCAGGTCGGTTATGATGAAGCTGTATAAAACCCTACTTAGACCACCGCTGGAGTACTGTGTCCAGTTCTGGTCACCACACTACAGGAAGGATGTGATTGCGCTGGAGAGGGTGGAGAGAATATTCACCAGGATGTTGCTTGGGCTGGAGAATGTCAGCTACGAAGAGAGCCTGGATAGGCTAGGGTTGTTTTCCTTAGAGCAGAGAAGGCTGTGGGGGCGGGGGGTGGGGGGGGGTTGGGAGGTAGATGCTTGAGGTATACAAAATTATGAGGGGCATTGATAGGTTGGATAGGAAGAACCTTTTCATCCCTTAGCAGAAGGGTCAATAACCAGGGGACATAAATTTAAGGTAAGGGGTAGGAGGTTTAGAGGGGATTTGAGGAACAACTTTTTCACTCAGAAGGCAGTTGGAATCTGGAACGCACTGCCTGAAGAGGTGATCGAGACAGGAAAACTCGCAACATTTAAGAAGTGTTTATATTAGCACTTGAAACGCCATGGGAGACAAGGCTACTGGACACGTGTTGGAAATGGGATTAGGTTAGTTAGGTGCCTGATGGCCACACGGACACAATGGTCCAAAAGGCCTATTTCTGTGCTGTACAATTCTGTGAATCTAAGACACTGTGATGTCAAACTAACAGGTCTGTAGTTCTCATATTTCCCTCTCCCACGCTTCTTAAATAGTAGGGTTGCATTTGCTACCTTCCAGTCTCAGGAATCCTTCCATAATCTGTAGAATTTTGAAAGATACCCACCTTAGCATCCACCATCTCGATAGCCACCTCCTTCAACACTCTGGGATGTAGCTCATCTGGTCCAGGGGATTTATCTGGCATCCTAATAAACCACTTCATTTGATCTAATGCAATCTTTAAATTCTTTTGTTAGCCACAGTTGATTCAACTTTCCCATTGGTTGCTTGTGCCTCAGAGGAATATCTATCTGTTGTCGACCATGTAGTATTTTTAACTACAAGCCATTGCCTGTCTACTGTCAAATCTGTTTAGTGTATTTTCCCAATCCACAACAGCCAACTTGTCCCTCATACTTTCATAGTTTCCCTTGTTCAGATTTAAGACCCGAGTTTCAAAATTATCACATTCAAACTTAATGTGAGATTCTGGCGGATTATGGTCATTAATTCTCAAAGGCTCCTTGACAGCAAAGCTTTTCATTAGCCTTTTCGCATTGCATAATAGTAAATCTATAATCGCCCGATCTAGAATTGTTCCTTCAACGTACTGCTCCAGAAACACATTTCGTACACACTCCAGTAAAGGCAGATCGTATTTGACTACCCTAATTAAATTTTTGATGACGTAACAAAGAAGGTTGATGAAGGGTCTGCCATGGATGCTATTTATATGGATTTTAACAAAGCATTTGATATGGTTCCACATAAAAGGCTTGTTAAATTGCTCATGGAGTAAGAGGGTCATTGTCAAAATTAAATTAAAACTGGCTTAAGGACAGAAAATAGTGAGTCGTAGTAAATGATTGTTTTGAAGATTGGAGGAAGCTAGACCGTGGTGTTCCCCAAGGGTCAGTGCTAGGACCACTGTTTTTGTTTTTTGATATGAATATATGATTTGAATATTGAAATATAGAGCAACATTTCAAAATTTGCTGATGATACCAAACTTGGAGACGGGGCAAAAAGTGAGGTTGATACCAATCAACTGCAACGGGAAATAGATAGGCGAGCAGAATGGGCAGATAGGAGGCAAATGGAATTTAATACAGACAAGTGTGAGGTAATGCATTTTATCATCAGTAACAGGGAGAGGCAATATACACTTAATGGCACAGTTCTAAAGTGTATGCAAGGACGAAAGGACATGCGGTTCATGTACATAGATGCTTGAAGGTGGCAGGACATATTGAGAGAGTCGTTAGTAAAGCATATGGGATCTTGGGCTTCATACATAGAGGTAGTGAACACAGAAGAAGGAAAGTTATGCTGAACCTTTATAAAGCTCTGGTTAAGCCCCAACTGGAGTACTGCATTTAGTTCTGTTCAACACACTTTAGGAATGATCTGAGGGTCCTTGACAGGGTGTAGAGGAGATTTACCAGAATGGTTCCAGGGATGGAGGATTTTAGCTGCAAGGTTAGTCTGGAAAAGCTGGGATTGTTTCCCTTGTAGTAAAGGAGATTGAGGGGAGATTTGATAGAGGTATACAAGATGATGACATGTTTGGATAAGGTAGACAGGAAAAGATGTTCCCATTAGTTAATGGTACAAGGACTAGAGTTAAGGTTGTGGGCAGCGATACAGGGGGATGTGAGGAACAACATTTTCACACAGCGAGTGGGAATGGCCTGGAAATCACTGCCTACAAGGTTGGTGGAAGCAGAGATGGTGAATGATTTCAAAAGGTTATTGGATGGACACTTGAGGGAAATAAACTTGCAGGAATATGGAGACAGAGCTGGGGTAAGAGACTGACCGGGTTTATCTACAAAGAGCCGAATGGCCTCATTCTGTGCTGAAAAGACTACGACTCCATGTCTCTCTGACAGGTGAATACTATTACTACTGCTTTCCTATACTGGGAAAGTTTATAATGGACTGGGCAGTATCACCCTGTTGAACCCCATAATGTAAGTGAAATGTTTGATGTCCCAGAATGTGGTTAACAAATGTCCTTCACAAACAGAGTAAATCAGTTCAGACCCACTCACCATTCTGGATCATTCACAATGGGGAGTAGTTTCTCCTGGTTTTCTCTACCTAGGACAGCAGCCAGGCTTTTAACTGTGTCCCCAAACTCCATGTGGAAAGTCTTGTCAGGGCTAGGTGAGATAAGACACGTTGCCTGGGCGACAGCTTTCTTCAGTTGTATTACTGCTTCTGTGCTCTCTTCAGTCCAATCGGCTTAAACCTGGTCATCATCACCATTCGTTAGTTCATAAAGAGGAGTCACGGTCTCTGGAAATCGGGGGATGAGGGTCCACTGATACCCACCATCCTGAGGAACGGACACAGGGCAGTCTTTGAGCTGGACATGGATACACACTGGATGAGGGTCCACTGATACCCCACAAGCCTGAGGAAAGGACACCGGGCAGTCTTTGAGCTGGACAGGGGTAGACACTGGATGAGGGTCCACTGATACCCCACCAGCCTGAGGCAGGACACCGGGCAGTCTTTGTGGTGGACAGGTATAGACACTGGATGGTCTCGACCTGATGTTGGTCTGGGCTGATGCTGGATCATCCAATCTGGACACCTGGAGAGGTGACACGATTTTGCACCAGCTGGGCCTTACGTGGATGGTCTTTTATTCCAGCTCCCAAAGTAACTGCAGTAGTTCCTGTAAAAGGGTTAAATGTGTGGACACGGTCTGTGGTGATGAAGAGGAGATCATCGATATATTGCAGCGAGCAGAAAGGCTGCGAAAAGCTCATAAGGGCCCCGGCCATTGGTTTGTGGAGAATAGTGGGGTTATTGTGGAACCCCTTGTGACAGACATGTCCAGGGGTATCTCTGGTCCTCAGAAGTGAATGTGAATTTAATTTGTTTCTCTAGTTTTACTTGGATACTCCAATAACCATTTGAGATATCCAGGGTGGTGAAGACAGCCCTGCCGCTGGGAATCCGGGAGAGTAGGGTGGGTGTCTCTCAGACAACTGGGTTCACACAGGGGTGACTGAGTTGTGTTTGTGATGGTCAATAGTCACCAGCTGCCATCCGGTTTTCTAACCGATCAAATTGGGCAGTTAGTAATGAATGTGTCTTTGTGAATTACACCCTGCTGTAAATATGACCTGATGATGTCTGGAATATATGATATAATCTCAGCTCGGTATGAATACTGCTTTATGGAGCATGCAATGGTCAGTCAATTTCTTCAGGACTGCTCATGTTTCCACAGTCATTTTTATGGGTTGTGAATACACTCAGCACCGACTCGATAATCGCCTGCAGCTCAGGGTCATCAGAGGTGTCTGGTTCACACTCCTCTGATATTTTAATCATGAATGTTGAGGGTACACTGGACACCAGAGCAGGGGTATGTTTTATGGTTCGACAATATACAAATATAGAGATAATCAATTACTGCTGATAACCTTTGAGCACATTACTGCCCAGTAGTCCCTGTCCATTATGCAGGGTCATAGAAAATGGAGGCAAGACTTTGACATGAAATCTGTTCCCTCTCCTACACCACTGTAAGGTCTGATCTAGGGTCATAGATTAACAAAAAGGAGGTCGAAGTATCACCTTTTATTGAGGAGTGTCAGTTCAAATACTGCACCAAATCAGAATAGACATAGTCGACATACGAACTGTGACAGGTGAGATAGGCTTTATGGCTATGGAACAGATGTTAAAAGCTATTATTGAAGACGTTATAGCAGGACACAGAGAAAAATACAAGTTGATCAGGCAAAGTCAACATGGTTTTGTGAAAGGGAATTAATGTTTCACTGATTTTCTGACGTTCTTTGAGAAAGTAACATGTGCTGTGGATAAATGGGAACCGTTGGATGTAACGCACTTAGATTTCCAGAAGGCACTTGATAAGGTGTCACATCAATGGCCATTGCAGAAACTAAAAGCTAATGGTGTAGGGGTAACATATTGGC
This sequence comes from Heterodontus francisci, assembly GCF_036365525.1. Classification (NCBI taxonomy): domain Eukaryota; kingdom Metazoa; phylum Chordata; class Chondrichthyes; order Heterodontiformes; family Heterodontidae; genus Heterodontus; species Heterodontus francisci. The sequence goes on along the minus strand of NW_027141284.1, from coordinate 219,707 downwards.
ATGGATAGAAGATTGGCCTAGCTAACAGGAAACAGAGAGTAGGCAAAATGGGTCATTTTCGGCTTGGCAATATTTGATGACTATTTTTTATTCATTCACGGGATGTGGGCGTCGCTGGCCAGGCCAGCATTTATTGCCCATTCCTAATTGGCCTTGAGAAGATGGTGGTGAGCTGCATTCTTGAACCACTGCAGTCCATCTAGGGTAGGTACACCCACAGTGCTGTTAAGAAGGGAGTTCCAGGATTTTGACCCAGCGACAGTGAAGGAACGGCCATATAGTTCCAAGTCAGGATGTTGTGTGACTTGGAGGGGAACTTGCAGGTGGTGCTGTTCCCATGTATTTGCTGCCCTTGTCCTCATAGTTGGTAGAGGTCGCGGGCTTGGAAGGTGCTGTCTAAGGAGCCTTGATGCATTGCTGCAGTGCATCTTGTAGATGGTACACACTGCTGTCACTGTGCGTCGGTGGTGGAGGGAGTGAATGTTTGTAGATGGGGTGCGAATTAAGCGGGCTGCTTTGTCCTGGATGGTGTTGAGCTTCTTGAGTGTTGTTGGAGCTGCACCCATCCAGGCAAGTGGAGAGTATTCCATCACACTCCTGACTTGTGCCTTGTAGATGGTGGACAGGATTCGGGGAGTCAGGAGGTGAGTTACTCGCCTCAGGATTCCTAGCCTCTGACCTGCTCTTGTAGCCACGGTATTTAGATGGCTACTCCGGTTCAGTTTCTGGTCAATGGTAGCCCCTAAGATGCTGATAGTGGGGGGATTCAGAGATGGTAATGCCGTTGAATGTCAAGGGGAGATGATTAGATTCTCTCTTGTTGGAGATGGTCATTGTTTGGCACTTGTGTGGCGCAAATGTTACTTGCCACTTATCAGCCCAAGCCTGGATATTGTCCAGGTCTTGCTGCATTTCTACACGGACTGCTTCAGTATCTGAGAAGTCACGAATGGTGCTGAACATTTTGCAATCATCAGCAAACAACCCCACTTCTGACCTTATGGTTGAAGGAAGGTCATAGATGAAGCAGCTGAAGATGGTTGGGCCTAGGACACTACCCTGAGGAATCCCTGCAGTGATGTCTGGGAGCTCAGATGATTGACCTCCAACAACCACAACCATCTTCCTTTGTGCTAGGTATGACTCCAGCCAGCGGAGGGTTTTCCCCTTGATTCCCATTGACCTCTGTTTTGCTAGGGCTCCTTGATGCCATACTCGGTCAAATGCTGCCTTGATATCAAGGGCAGTCACTCTCACCTCACACCTTGAGTTCAGCTCTTTTGTCCATGTTTGAACCAAGGCTGTAATGAGGTCAGGAGCTGAGTGGCCCTGGCGGAACCCAAGCTGAGCGTCACTAAGTAGGTATTGCTGAGCAAGTGCCGCATGATGGCACTGTTGATGACAACTTCCATCACTTTACTGATGATCGAGAGTAGGCTGATGGGGCGGTAATTGGCCGGGTTGGACTTGTCCTGCTTTTTGTGTACAGGACATACCTGGGCAATTTTCCACATTGCAGGGTAAAGGCCAGTGTTGTAGCTGTACTGGAACAACTTGGCTAGGGGTATGGCAAGTTCTGGAGCACAGGTCTTCAGTACTATTGCCAGAATATTTTCAGGGCCCATAGCCTTTGCAGTATCCAGTGCCTTCAGTCGTTTCTTTGTATCACGTGGAGTGTATCAAATTGGCTGAAGTCTGGCATCTGTGATGCTGGGGACTTCTGGAGGAGGCCGAGATGGATCATCAACTCGGCACTTCTGGCTGAAGATTATTGCAAATGCTTCAGCCTTATCTTTCACACTGTTGTGCTGGGCTCCCCCATCATTGTGGATGGGGATATTTGTGGAGCCACCTCCTCCAGTTAGTTGTTTAATTGTCCACCATCATTCACGGCTGGATGTGGCAGGACTGCAGAGCTTAGACCTGATCCATTGGCTATGGGATCGCTTTGCTCTGTCTATCGCATGCTGCTTATGCAGTTTGACATGCAAGTAGTCCTGTGTTGTAGCTTCACCAGGTTTACATCTCATTTTGAGGTATGCCTGGTGCTGCTCCTGGCAGGCCCTCCTGCACTCTTCATTGAACCAAGGTTGGTCTCCTGGCTTGATAGCAATGGGAGCGTGGGGGATATGCCGGGCCATGAGGTTAGAGACTGTGGTTGAGTACAATTCTGCTGCTGCTAATGATGTACCACCGGAATTAATGCTGAGGCTTCAACTTTTTACAATGCATATAAATGACTTGGATGAAGTGGCCGAAGGTATGGTTGCTAAATTTGCTGACGACACGAAGATAGGTCGGAAAGTAAGTTGTGAAGAGGACATAAGTGGACTACAAGTGGATATAGATAGGTTAAGTGAGTAGGCAAAGATCTGGCAAACGGAGTGTAATGTGGGGAAAAGTGAAGCTGTCTGTTCTGGCAGGAAGAAGTTTGATAATGCATATTATCGGAATGGTGAGAGATTGCAGAGCTCAAAGATCAAGGGGGAACTGGGTGTCCTAGTGCATGGATTGCATAAGGTTAGTATGCAAGTTCAGCAAGTAATTAGGACAACTAATAGAATGCTATCATTTATTGCAGGAGGAATTGAATGCAAAAGTAGGGATGTTATGCTTCAGCTGTACAGGGCATTGGTGAGACCAAATCTGGAGTCCTATGTACCGTACTGGTCTTCTTATTTAAAGAAGGATGCAAATGTGTTGGAGGCAGCTCAGAGAAGGTTTACGTGGACTGATACTTGAAATAGGCGGTCTGTCTTATGAGGAAAGTCTGGACAGTCTAGGCTTATATCAGCTAGCGTTTAGAAGATTAAAAGCCGACCTGATTGAAATGAATAAGGTTCTGAGGTTGGGACAAAGCAAGTGAGGGAGACAGAGAGAGAGAAGCAGCGAGAGATTGAGAGAGAGAGAGAGAGAAAGAGAGAGAGAGAGCTCAGCGCACCTGCTGCTGAAACCCTCACCCATGCCTTTGTTATGTCGAGACTTGACTATTCTAACACAGTCCGGACTGGTCGACCACATCCTACTCTCTGTAACCTTGTGGTCATCCAAAACTCTGCTGCCATCTTCTAATTTACACCAAATTCTGTTCACCCAACATCCTTGTGCTCACTGACCTACATTGGCTCTTGTTCCAGTAACACCTCAATTTTAATAGTCTCATTCATGTGATCAAATCCCTTCATGGCCTCATCCCTCTGATTATCCCAATCCCCTGTCCATTTCCAATATTCCTGAAACTTGTTCATCTTAAAGTATTTTTCAAATTCCCTTTTTAAAGTGAGTTTCTTTCTATCTGTCTCTCTCCCTGACCACACATTTCATCTCTCAAGCTCCACTGGTGCTGTGGAAGTTTGGATCCATACAATGGTGTGGGCTGCACTGCTGGTCACATCCAGCACATTGTACAGGACACCCAGGCTGGCCGGGGTGCTAGTGTGGGTGTAATGTGTGTGTGTCTGTCGCGTGAGGAGGGTCTGAATATGGTGTCAATCAGCCATTCCAGCAGCTTTGCTGGACGTCTTTGAAAATTCGTCTGTGCATGGCCACTGACCGCCTGTGTTAGTCACTCTCAGCTGAACATACATTCACAGCATGAGGAACCCCCTCTCGTGTTATTTAAAATGACCAGGCATCCAACTTACTGGTGAGGGGCTTTTGACTTACTTTTGCTATTGTAAAGTTAGTGGAGGTGCTGTGGCTGGTTTTCTGGAGGTTGTGTTGTGAGCTGCTGCAGACATTCAGGGAGGACAGAGGATTTGGTGACCCAACTCTGGACGAGGTATCGCGACTGTAGTTACAGTGTCTCTGGGTCTATAACCTCACCAACAATTGGAGCAGAGGCTGCAGAGAGGGGAAGCTCTGTAAAGAGGGAGGAGGAGAGGTCTCTGCCCTCCCCACCCATGGTTTTCCAAGAGCACAAAGAGCAGTAGTCCTAATACGGAGCCCTGGGGAACACCACTGTATACTCCCATCGAGTCTGAACAACAACCTTTCACCACTTCTCTCGATTTACAGTTCCTTAGCCAATGTTATATACACACTGTCATTGTACATTTAGTTCCATAGCATTCATTTGCCTGACCTGTCTATTGAATGACACTTGAACAAACGCCTTTTGAAAGTCCATATATATAACTTCAATCACACCACCCTCATCACCCCTCTCCATTGTTTTATCAAAGAACTCCATCAAGTTTACCTCACCACCACCTCCCTCTCTCCAATCCTCCACTGCTGTTAAATTATCAGACTGCTTGTCCGACTTCAGTACTGGATGAGCAGAAACTTCCTCCAATTAAATATTGGGAAGACTGTAGTTATTGTTTTCACTCCCCACTCCAACTCTGTTCCCTTGCTATTGATTCCATCTCTCTCCCTGGTAACAGTCTGAGATTCAGACAGTCTGTTTGCCACCTTAGTGTCACGTTTAATCACGAAATGAGCTTCCAGCCACATTTCTGTACCATCACTACAACCACCTATTTCTACCTCAGTGACAGCGCCTGATTTCATCCCTGTCTCAGCTCATCTGCTGATGAAACCTCATTCATGCCTTCGTTACATTTAGACTTGACTGTTCTTTTTTTCAATTCTTTGATTGAATATGGGTGTCCATGGGAAGGTCAGCATTTGTTGTCCATGCTTAATTGCCTTTGACAGCTTAGTGACTTGCTCCGCGATTTTAAGGGGCAGTTAAAAGTCAACCATATTGCTGTGGGTCTGGACTCACATGCAGACCGGACCAGGTAGGGACAGTAGTGAACAAGATGGTGTTTCACGAAAATCGATGATAGTTTCATAGCACCATGACTGAGACTAGCTTTCTATTCCAGATGTCAACTCATTCCTGGCTTGTCTCAAACATTCTACTCTTTGTAAACGTGAGGTCATCCAAACTCTGCTGCCCTTGTGTTGACTTGCATCAAACCCCATTCCCCAATCACTGACCGACATCAGCTCCCAGTCAAGCAATGTCTTGATTTCAAAATTCTCAACCGTGTTTCCAACTCCTTTCATGTCCTCACCCCTCCTTGTCTCAATAATCTCCACCAGCCGTGCAACGCTTCAAGCTCTCAGAACTCCTTTAGTCCTGGCCGATTGTGTATCCTTGATTTCATTTTTGCGCCACTGGCAGTCAGGTCTTCAGCTGCCTAGACCCAAAGCTCTGGAATGCCCTCCCTACACCTCTTTTTTTATTCTTTCATTCAATGTGGGCATCGCTGGGGGGGAAAAACAGCATTTGTTCCCATCCCTAATTGTCCTTGACAAATGAATGGCTTGCTAGGACATTTCACGGGGCGGTTTAAGAGTCAGCAACATTGCTGTGGACCTGGAGTCATATGGAGGCAAGATCAGGTACGGCTGGCAGATCTCCTTCCCTAAAGGACATTAATGATTCAGGTGGGTTTTTTTCCAACAATTGATGAGAAATTCAAACACAATTACTGAGAATAGCTTTCATTTCCAGATTGTTATTAATTGATTAAAATTATTAATTAATTGAATTTTAATTTCCACCAGCTGCCTTGCTGGGATTTGAAGCCAGAGCATTAGCCTGGGTCTCTGTATTACTAGTTCAGTGACAGTGTCACTGCTTCTGCCTCCCTGCATCACTTTCCTCCCTTAAGACACGACTTAAAATCTTCCTCTTTAACCAAGCTGTTGGTCAGCTTACTTCATATCTCCTGTTGCATCTCGCGTCATACTTTGCTTCATAATGCTCCTGTGAAGCACCTTGCAATCCAATGTATTATTATATTAAAGGCACTGCATAAATATAGGTTGTTGTTGATGTTTGTCAGACATGGCTTGTCTTACAATATCGATGCTGCTTGCCATTTATTGACCTTGTTTTTGTCAAACAGTACTTTTGTCCTGGGTTGTGAAGTGTGCACATTTCCCCACCTGTAATGTTAGATTGATTGGTCAGTAAATATAGGGTTTTCTCCATCTCTCCTTTTTTAAAAAGGGTGGAACATTTACAACCCTCAATTCTCTATCATCTTTCCCATATCAAAGGAGGATTGGAGATTCTGGACATGGTTTCTGCTATTTCCACCATTCCTTCCCTCAGCAACCCTCATGCATCCCATCCAGACTGGGTAAATGTTCCATTTTATTGTGGTACAAACAGTGTTAGATTGAAAGCTGTTAACTGAACCTGTTTGTTCAGAGACTGCAATGAATGTCAATCTCCATGGACCCTAATAGTATAACTGGAGCGTTTCTGTCTTCTATTAATAAGTGATTAATTTCAATGTGTTATCCCATGGTGTCAGTGGGAGCATCAACCCGGACACTAACAGGGATCAGCAGCTCCAGAGAGAGGGAGAGAGAGAAGATAGATCAGAATCTGAGAGCAACAGATTGGAAAATTTTAACAATGGACAGGAGTTTATCCTTTTGGTTTGACGAGCTGACTGCAGATCATGATTGGATAACGTGAGATTGGCAGATCTATTGTGCCCTTCAGATGATTCAATGCATTTACTATCCCATCCTCGCTATCGTTGGTGTCCCTGGTAAGTCTCTGTATCCAAGTATTCATTCTCTTATAAAAGAAAAATACTGCGGATGCTGGAAATCTGAAATAGAAAGAAGAAATGCAGGAACAATTCAGCAGGTCTGGCAGCATCTGTGGAAAGAGAAGCAGAGTTAACGTTTCACGTCACGGCCCCTTCTTCAGAACTCAAGAAGAAGGGCCACTGACCTGAAACGTTAACTCTGCTTCTCTTTCCACAGATGCAATCCAGACCTGCTGAGTGGTTCCAGCATTTCTTGTTATTATTCATTCCATAAACCATGTTTAACTGCATAACTGATCTTATCATTCACTCTTCCCTCCTTGCTACTGTTGTTGTTCTTGGTATATCTCTTTCTCCGGCTGTTATCTCTATAAACCATTGCAAATGGTATTACTGCTCTTTTTATTTACTGTCACATCTCTGTTGCTGTTGGCGTCCCTGTTAAGTCTCACTATCCAGCTATTACATACAATGCATTACTCACCTTGTTATGAAAGTATTGGCGGAGATTGAAGCCATTGTTTTCAGTCCCCAACATACACTCTATCCTCTATCCAAAGAATTGGCACATATATGAGGCTGAAACAGACAGTTCACTTCCTTGCTGATCTCCTTGACCCAGAACGGAGTTCCAATACTGTATCCTGTCCATCACCAATCCTGTCTACTGTATCCTTTTCCTCTGCCTTACGCTATCTTAGGATACAAAAATGGCTTGGTGATAAGCGGCAGAGGGTGGTAGTGCAGGGTTGTTTTTCAGGTTGGAGGCTGGTGTCCAGTGGTGTGCCACAGGGATCGGTGCTGGGTCTTCTGTTGTTTGTCATATATATCAATGACTTGCATGTGAATGTAGGGGGCATGCGTAGTAAGTTTGCAGATGACACCAAAATTGGTGGTATAGTGGACAGTGAAGAAGGTTGTCTAAGTTTACAACAGGGTCTATAGATCAACTGGGAAAGTGGGCAAAGAATTGGCAAATGGAATTTAACACAGACAAGTGTGAAGTGATGCATTTTGGGAAGTTAAACCAGGGCAGGACATATACAGTGAATGGCAGGGCCCTGGGCTGTGTTGTGGAGCAGAGAGACTTTGGGGTTAAAGTACATCGTTCCCTGAAATTAGCAACACAGGTAGACAGAGTGGTTAAGAAGGCATATGGCATGCTTGCCTTCATTGGCCGAGGTACTGAGTACAAGAGTTGGGACCCCATGTTACAGTTGTACAGAACGTTGGTTAGGCCACATTTGGAGTACTGTGTGCAGTACTGGTCGCCGCTGTGCAGGAAATATGTGATTTCGCGAGAGAGGGTGCAGAAAAGATCACAAGGATGTTGCCTTGCTTGGATGGCTTGAGTTATAAAGAGAGATTGGATAGGCCTAGTCTGTTTTCCCTGGAACGAAGGAGGCTGAGAAGGGACACGATAGAGGTATATAAAATTATGAGAGGCATAGATAGGGTAGATAGCCAGAGACTGTTTCTCATGGTAGGGGTGACTAAAACTAGAGGGCATATATTTAAGGTGAGAAGGAGGAGGTTTAAAGGGGATCAAAGGGGTAAATTATTCACACAAAGAATAGTGGGCATCTGGAATGAGCTGCCTGGGGAGGTGGTGGAGGCAGGAACAGTAGCAACATTTAATAGACATCTGGACAGGTACTTGAATGAACAAGGCTTAGAGGGATATGGAATTAATGCAGGCAGGTGGGATTAGTATAGATAGGCATTATGGTCAGCATGGACATGGTGGGCCGAAGGGCCTGTTTCTATGTTGTACGGCTCTATGACTCTATGACTCTCTGCCTATATGCCCCTTAAACCACCATCTATCTCTTCGTTAATTCCATACCCGACTATCCTAATGCTACCCATGACAAGACACTTAGTTATAAACTCCAGCCCATCGCAAACTCTGCTGCCCATATCCTAACTCACACCAAACTCTGATCATCCACCAACTCTGTGCTCACTGACCTATATTGGTTCTTGGTTTAGTAGCACCACAATTGCAATATCCTTATTCTTGTGTTCAGATCCCTCTCTGACCATACCTCTCCAGTTAGTCCCATTTTCATGTCCGTTTCCCATATTCGTGCATGTTGTTTCCCTTCGAGAATTCATCCAATTCACTTTTAAAAGTGAATGTTTGCTCCTTCTGTATCTCTCTGTGGATGCAATTTCGGACTCGTTAGAGCCACTGGGGCTGAGGCTATGAATCCTAAAAGCCTTAAAATGGTGTGGGATGCACTGCCAGCCACTTGTGGCTCTTTCCAGTGGGGTTCCATGCTGAGCAGGGAGTTCCAGCAAGATTGGCACACGTCTTTGAAACTTGGTCTGTGCATGTCCACTGACCGCCTGTGTTAGTCACTCTCAGCAGAAAATACATTCAGCAGCACGAGGATTCATCTCTAGTGTTATTTAAACAATGTGATTTCTGATAATGATGAGCTGCACCAACATCATCATCTATCCACGCCTGGTCCATCTTCAGGCACGTGCAATACAGCCTCATCGGGTATCACCCCTCCTCCCACTCGGCTGGAGGTTGCGGCTGAATGGGAGATTGTGAGGCTGGAGCTCTCCCCTCACCTCTACCACTCGCTCCGGACCTCGCCGCTCCTCTCCACTACCCCCCCCTAGCCGACAGTGCTCCACTACCCCCACTCCCCCTCCAGTTACTCGCTCCCTGCTTCCACACATTCCCCCACCAGCAACTCGCTCCGGACCTCGCCGGTCCTCTCCACTGCACTCCCCTGACCGATTGTTACTCGCTTTCCCCATTCTCCCTCCAGTTATTCGCTCCTCGCTTCCTCCCTCTCCCCCTCCAGTCACTCGCTTCCGACCTCGCCGCTCCTCTCCCCTCCACTCCTCTGGCCGATTGTTCCCCGCTTCTTACCACCCTGTTCTCCAGTCACTCGCTCCAAGCCGCGCTGCTTCCCTCCTCTCGGTCACTTGCTGCTAATTAGCTATGTCACGAAGCTGTGCTCCTTGGTGCTAGCGGCTGGGCGGGGTGGTGTAGTGGGGAGCAAATGACCAGAGAGTGGGTGCTGAGGAGAGGGGAACAATCTGTCAGGGGAGTGAGGGAGAGCTGTGAGGTCTGGTGTTAGTGGCTGGGGAGATGGTGAAGTGGGGAGCGAGTGACCCGACAGCGGGTGCTGAGGAGAGGGGAACAATCTGTCAGGGGAGTCAAGGAGAGCTGTGAGGTCTGGAGATAGAGGCTGAGGGGAGAAAGCGGGCTGTGGGGAGAGGGAGAAAGCGAATTGCTGATGTGAGGAGAGCGGATCTTGGGGCGGGAGCGAGAGGCTGCATTTGGGTGAAATCAGTCCTGCTCAGTCATTTAATCGAATCACATTAAAAAACTGGCAGCACATTTTATACTCTGTTCGATTTCCAATGGAAATGTAATCATAAAATTCCTCTTGTACTGAATAGGATTACTGGGATATTAACTGGATCTTGAAGATTACTGTTAGTATCATATAACTGCACAGTAGCATTTTACTGGTCTTCCTTCCAACTTAATGTAAGTTTATTTGGAGGAACGATCTAACCAGAAGTATTTCTGTGACAAATTGAGCAGCGCCATCTTTAATCCTGGCAGCTACCTGAACGTCACAGACTCTGACTTTCCAGTTGTAGAGTCTACATTTGTACATGTGCAAGTACTGCAGCACCTAGTGGTTGCATTGTCAGAAAACGCAGCCTTATTGAAAAAGACCAGGCATCCAAATTACAGGTGAGAGGCTTTTGACTTACTTCTGCTATTGTAAAGTTAGTGGAGGTGCTGTGGATGGTTTTCTGGAGGTTGTGTTGTGAGCTGCTTCAAATATTCAGGGAGGACAGAGGATTTGGTGACCCAACTGTGGATGAGGTATGGGGACAGTAGTTACAGTGTCCCTGGGTCTGTAACATGACCAACAAATTGAACAGAGTCTGCAGAGAGGGGAAGCTCTGTAAAGAGGGAGGAAGAGGGGGCTCGGACCTACCCATCCCAGGTTTTCCAAGACCAATTTTCCTACCTGCACCTAACCCAGGAGCAGTGTGTGAGGTGATTCTGATTCAAGAAGAAAGTGGTCACAGAGCTGTGTCACCTCCTGTAACACGACCTGGAGCCTCACACCAGGGTGAGGACGGAGCTGTCAGTGGCTTTTAAGGTCACAGTTTCATTGAACTTCTATATATCCGGATCTTTCCAGATGGGAGCACGTGACATATTCAACATCTCCTAGTCTGCTGTCCATTTATGTATCCGTTAGGTGACAAAGGCCATCTATGGCGAGTGAGGTGAATGCATCATTTTCTCCCTCAAACTCTTGAACTGCCTGTTGACTGTTTCCCTGATTATTGTTTCTAACCCCTGGCCACTGATATTGAACAGCATGGCCTGTAGGTGCTCGGACGGTCCTTACACACATTCCAATATAAGGGTGTCACATTTACCACTCGCCAATCTTCTGTCACCTCGCCCATCTATAGAAGAATGTAAGATTTCGGAAAGCCCTTCTGCTACCGACATACCTACTTCCTTTAGCCATCCAGACAATTTGGATTATCTACTCTAAGCATAGCCAGCCTTTCCAGTACCTCCTCCCTCTGAATAGTTACTCTATCCATTGCCTCTACTCTTTTGCTTCCACTGATATTTTGTAAGATTCCTGTTACAACAGCGATATGAAGTAATCATTAGCTATTTTAACCTTGCCCTGTGCCTCTAAGCATATATACATGCTTTGTCCCGGATAGTCACCACCCACCTCGTCCTATCTAATTGATATCTACATGCCTGTAGAAAATGATTGCATTTCCTTTTAGAAGATTTCTGGGTTCTCTTTTATGTTGAATGTTAGTGAATGTTTAAGGTGGTGGATGAGGTGCTGATCAATCGGGCTGCTTTGTCCTAGATGGTGTAAAACTTCCTGAGTGTTGTTGGAGCTGTACCCATCCAGGTAAGTGGAGAATTTTTCATTAAACTCCTGACTTGTGTGGCGCACATGCTACATGTCAATTATCAGCCCAAGGCTGGATATTGTCCAGGTCTTGCTGCATTTAGGTATGAACTACTTCAGTACCTGAGCAGGCACAAATGGTACTAATCATTGTTGAATACTCCCATTTCTGACCTTATGATGGAGGGACAGTGATTGATGAAGCAGCTGAAGATGGTTGAACCTGGGACACTACCCTGAGGAACTCCTGCAGTGATGTCCCGGGACTGATATAATAGACCTCTAACAACCACAACCATCTTCCTTTGCTTGAGGTATGAATCCAGCCAGCGGAAATCTTTCCCCCTGATTCCCATTGACTTCAGTTTTGCTCGGGCTCCTTGATGCCATACTCGGTCAAATGCTGCCTTGATGTCAAGGGCAGTCACTCCCACTTCACCTCTGGAGTTCAGCTCTTTTGTCCATGGTTTAACCAAGTCTGTAATGAAATTAGGAGATGAGTGACCCTTGGGGGAACCAAACTGATCATCGCTGAGCAGAATATTGGACATTAAATGCTATTTGATAGTAATAATGATGAAACCTTCCATTACTTGTCTCATGAATCAGAGCAGACAGAAGGGTGGTGGAAGCATGGCTGTTGGAATACTTCCAACTTTCCCTTAAGGAGACGGCAAATGGACGTCCAGGCTGACTGTGAGGGCCCATATTTGGACTGTATCAGTCCGGCATGGCGATCAGTGTCCTGGGCTGAAAGATGCATATTAAAACTGTACCAGCTCGGCATGCGGAAGTTCCCAGGGCTGGTTGACCCAGATTCATACTGCACCAGCTCGGCTTTTTGATCAGTATCCTGGGCTGGTTGACCCCTATTCGCCCTGTACCAGCTCGGCATGGTGATCAGTATCCTGGGATGGTTGTCCCAGATTCACACTGCACCAGCTCGGCTTGGTGATCACTGTCCTGGCCTGGTTGACCCATATTCACACTGTATCAGCTCGGCATGGCAATCAGTATCCTGGCCTGGTTGACCCATATTCACACTGCACCAGCTCGGCATGGCGATCAGTATCCTGGCCTGGTTGACCCATATTCACACTGCACCAGCTCGGCTTGGTGATCAGCACCCTGAAAAAAAGCAGGGAAGTTATGCTGAACCTTTATAATGCTTTGGTGAGACTATTGCGTCCATTTCTGGTCACTATACGTTAGGAAGGATGTGAAAGTCTTTGCGTGGGTGTGGAGGATATTTACTGGAAAGGTTCCAGGGACGGGGGATTTTGCCTACAAGGTTAGTATGGAAAATCTGGTGTTATTTTGCCTGGAGGAAAGGAGATTGAGGGGAGATATATTACAGGCACACAAGATTATAGCAGGTATAGATAAGGTAGACAAAGAAATTCTGTTCCATGTAGCTGATGGTACAAGGACTAGAGATAAGGTTTGGGTAAGAGATGCAGGGGAAATGTGAGGATGAACTTTATTATGTACCGTGTGGTAATGACCGGGTAATCACTGCCCACAGGGATGGTGGAAGCAGAGACAGTGATCAATTTCAAAACGATATTGGATGGACACGTGAGGGAAATACACTTGCAGGAATATGGGAACAGAACAGGGACTGGATTGTGACTGGATTGTTCTACAGAGAGCTGGCATGGACTTGACGGGTTGAATGGACTGCTTCAGTGCTGTAATGAATTACAATTACTACTGCTTTCACAGACTGTTCAATGGAGAGTGCAGGAGGGTATGCCCACAGCAGCACCAGGCATACCTCAGAATGAGGTGTCAACCTGGTGAAGCGACAACACAGGACTACCTGCATGCCAAACTGTGTAAGCAGCATGTGATAGACAGAGCTAAGCGATCCCATAACCAACGGATTATATCTAAGGTCTGCAGTCCTGCCACATCCAGCCATGAATGATGGTGGACAGTTGAACAACTAACTGGAGGAGGTGGCTCCACAAATATCCCCATCCTCAATGATGGGGGAGCCCAGCACATCAGTGTAAAAGATAAGGCTGAAGCATTTGTATCAATCTTCAGCGGGAAGTGCCGCTGGAAGCTCCCCACACTTTACTTTGTATTCTCCATTCACAACACTTATCTTAACAATTTCAAACTTAAGTTAAAAGAAAGAAAACAAAGGAAATAAATTACTTCAGTGGTTTTGATCTGTTCGTTCTTCAGATTTCTTTCAAACAACTGGAATTAAAACTGAAAACAGAGGTGAATTCTCACAAATAAACATTCTAACTCCAAACAAAATGTTTAAACCTGTAGTAAACTTCAGTCTGAGTCAACCACGCCCATGGATGGGTCTCTCTCTTTCTATTTCTCTTCCCCCCGCACCTCTCTCTCTCTCTCTCTCTCTCTTTCTTTCCCAGCACAAAGCAATTGCTATTTAACACTCCAACATCCATGTTATAGTAACTTTTATCCTCCCCACTCACACCAATTTAAAATCCAACTGGACACACATGTTAAACAGCCAACTACTTTCAGACAACATGCAGGACCAGACGAGAGAGGGTTAACTGACCCTAATAGACACTGTCATGAGACAGACAAAGAAACCACACTGAAAACTTCAAATACACAAACAGAAACTAACTCACACACCATCCTTTCCTTTTGTTTTCCTCACACAGTGTTTCAGCCTCACTGTGGCTCCGAAACATTTCATTTCCTTTGATATCCCAACTGTACGAGTGACTTGGTGGGATTGACAGCAACAACCTGTTCTATTCTGTGTTGTCACCACTTTAACGGGACAGACTGGCAAGGACAACACCTTAACGAGACAGAATGGCAAGGACGCTACCTTAACGGGACAAAATTACAGGGGAGTCACCTTAACGGTACAGACTGGCAAAGGCATCAACTTAATGGGACAGACCGGTAATGGCGTAATCTTAACGGGATTGTCTGGTAAGGGTTATCCCTCTCCATCTTTGTCCTCCTCCGAGGCCTCCTGCTCCGTTTCAGTATCACCTGTGTGATACTCTGCTTTTTGTGATGGCTGCTACAGCTGCCTGGGTGCTGCTTTCCCCTCTGGGTTTACAGTCACTGAATGGTAGACCTATACTATGCATGGCCTGTCTTCTGGTGGGATCAATCCTGTAACTCCCTAAGGGCACCTCTGGAATCCTCTAACTTCTGGGTAACTGGAGATTATCCTGTGTAACAGTAACAATATGTTTCTCTGCTAACTCTCACTGCTGCTGAACTGCACAAGGCTGTACTGCATTAAGTGTCTGTTGTTGGATAGTGACAGTCAAGTACACTAGCTTATTGTGTAACTCCTGTAGCTGTGTCTGCTGCTGCTGCTGTTTCTGTTCACTTTGAGCGACTATTTCTCTCACCTGTGACTGCATCACTTCCTCATCGCACTGTGCACGGTGTGATGCTGCACATGGAGGCAGATTTAAAGCCTTCTCACCTTTCCGATGTTCAGCCAAGACCTGTGCGTGGATAAACTTCACTATCTTTTTTAAATGAACGTGTTCATGCTTCCATACACAGTGTCCTAACAGGGACTGTATACTGACCATATTACACTTAGTGCTTAACTCTTCCTCATATGTTCCCAGCGACCCTTCTTCCCATTGTATTTTTGTGACAGAATGTGTATTTAAAGAGACATCACTGGGTCAGTATAATCTGCCATCCCTCAAAAGAGTTTATCCCGGCAAGAATTTTCACTTGTCAAACGAATGTTCCTATGTTTGTGAAACTTGCTCCAACACCCTCGGTTTGCATAGCAATCAAAGTCCCGGATTTCAGCACCACTTGTAAGATCTGGGGTTTGGCTTAATTGAATTGTCAGACTTAGGTCAATTACAATGACAGTCTGCGTTGGGAGATCAGATCTAAAAGGAACTTGCAGCTCAGACTAGCTATAAAAACACGTGGGTACACGGCTGCTTCCACAAGTTTCACAGACTTAATGAAGTTCTCCACAATAAGCAGAACATGGTGATACTGAGAAAAGGGCAGTGGTCAGCAGTTGGCTTTACAATGGAACATTGGTCCTCAACCACCGGTTAACTGTGGAACCTTGTCTCTTCATTGAAGTCTATCGTCTGTCACCTTCTTGATGATGATGTGCACTTTTGGGGTCTTACAAGTTATTACTTGATGCACCTTTCCCAGCTTGATTCTGTTCCATATTAGGCAAAAGCCTGTTTCTGTTCATTTGATTGGTCAGTCATTAACTAACTACCCTTCCATGATGGTACTTCGAGCCTGGTTTAAGTCATTGCCATTGTCATTCAGTGGGGAGCGGCGTGGGGGGGAGGTGCCTCCAGATTCCAGCTGCATTGACTCTATGAATTCCTTTACAAAAGGTCAAATCTGACCCGGTGCCATCCTGCTGTGGTTATTCAACCACAGTGGCCACTTAATGGCATTGATATGTACTTATCTCATTTCACAGCTTCCTGGCCACACGGGGATTGTTTTATACCAGTTAAAAAGCTAACAGTCCCTCTTGGATAATCTGCAGTCTAACGACTTTTAAATAACAGGTCTCAACAGGTCAGGACTTGTCCAGAAGTTTAGCTAACATCATTCGTTGTGGTTATGTTACATACAGAATACTATTTTAACCGTAATACTGAAGGATATGACAACTAAGTTCTAACAGTCCTATCATAAAATAAACTCAATCCTACAATTTTGTCCCAACAAGGACGGAGATATCCAGCTTTGTGTTTGCAGACAGCGGCCACTACTGCCCACTGTTGACTGATTGTGTCTGAAGCTGTTGGGTTTTAGCTAAACACAGGGCATTTGTTTTATTCGCTCATTCTTGGGATGTGAGCGTCGCTGTCTAGGCCAGCATTTATTGACCATCCCTAATTGCCCTTGAGAAGGTGGTGCTGAGCCCACTTCTTGAACCACTGCAGTCCATGTGAGGTAGGTACACCCACAATTCCGTTAGGAAGGGAGTGCCAGGATTCTGACGAAACAACAGTGAAGGAATGGCGATGTAGTTCCATGTCAGGATGGTGTGTGACTTGGATAGGAACTTGCAGGTGGCGGTGTTCCCATGTATCTCTGCTCTTGTTCTTCTCGGTGGTAGAGGTCGCGGGTTTGGATGGTGTAGTCAAAGGAGCTTTGGTGTGTTGCTGCAGTGCATCTTGTAGATGGTACACACTGCTGCCACTGTGCATCAGTGGTGGAGGTATGAATGTTGTAGATGGTGTGCCAATCATGTTTGTTGCTTTTTCCTGGATGGTCCTGCGCTTCTTGACTGTTGTTGGAGCTGCACCATCCAGGCAAGTGGAGAGTATTCAATCACACTCCTGACTTGTGCCTTGTAGATGGTGAACATGCTTTGCAGAGTCAGGAAGTGAGTTATTCGCCACAGGATTCCTAGCCTCTGACCTGCTCTTGTAGCCACGGTATTTATATGGTTACTCCAGTTCAGTTTCTAGTTCAGTTTCTAATCAATGGTAACCCTCCAGGATGTTGATTGTGGGGATTCAGTGATGACAATGTCATTGAACGTCAGGGGGAGATGACTAGATTCTTTCTTGTTTGAGATGGCCATTGCCTGGTACTTGAGTGGCACGAAAGTTACTTGCCACATATCAGCCCAAGCTGGATATTGTCCAAATATTTCTGCATCTCGACATGGTTTGCTTCAGTATCTGAGAAGTCACGAATGGTGAACATTGTGCAATCATCAGTGAATATCCCCACTTCTGACCTTTTGATTGAAGGAAGATCATTGATGAAGCAGCTGAAGATGGTTGGGTCTTGGACACTACCCTGAGGAACTCCTCCAGTGATGTCCTGGAGCTGAGCTGATTGACCTCCAGCAACCACAGCCATCTTCCTTTGCGTTAGGTATGACTCCAACCAGCGGAGAGTTTTCCCACTGATTCCTATTGATTCCAGTTTTGCTCTGGCTCCTTGATACCATACTCGGTCAAATCTGCCTTGATGTCAAGGGCAGTCATTGTCACCTCTCCTCTTGAGTTCAGCTCTTTTGTCCGTATTTGTACCAAGGCTGTATTGAGAACAAGAGCTGAGTGGCCTTGGCAAAAGCCAAACGGAGCGTCAGTGAGCAAGTTATTGCTAAGCAAGTGCTGCTTGATGGCACAGTTAACACCAGGGGAAGTGCTGGCTTCGTGGTAATGTCTCTGGCATAGTAATCCAGAGGACCAGGCTAGTACTCTGGCGACACGAGTTTGAATCCTACCACAGCAGATAATGAAATTTGAAGTCAATTAATAAAATCTGGAATTAAAAAAAGTTGGTATAATAGTGCCATGAAACCTTTGTCAATTGTTATAAAAAAAACATCTGGTTCACTGATGTCCTTCAGGGAAGGAATTCTGTCGTCCTTACCTGGTCAGGCCTACATAAGATTCCAGATCCACAGCAATGTGGTTGACTATGAAATGGCTGTGCAAGCCGCTCAGTTCAAGGGCATTTAGGGATGGGCAATAAATGCTGGCCTTGCCAGCGATGCCCACATCCCATGAACGTATGAGAACATCTTCCATCACTTTGCTGATTATTGAGAGTAGACTGATGGGGTGGCAGCTGGCCAGTTTCAACTTGTGCTGGTTTTTGTGTACAGTTAATGCATTTTGGGAGGACTAACAAGGCAAGGGAATATACAATGGATGGTAGGATCCGAGGAAGCACAGAAGGTCAGAAGGACCTTGGTGTACTTGTCCATAGGTCACTGACGGCAGCAGCACAGGTAGATAAGGTGGTTAGGAAGGCATATGGGATACTTGCCTTTATTAGCAAATGCATAGAATATAAGAGCAGGGAGGTTATCATCATAATATATAAAACGCTAATTTAGCCACAGCTGGAGTACTGTGTACATTTCTTGTCACCACACTATAGGAAGGATGTGATTGCACTGGAGAGGGTGCAGAGGAGATTCACCCGAATGTTGCCTGGGTTGGAGCATTTCAGCCATGAAAAAAGACTGAAAAGGCTCGGGTTGTTTTCCTTGGAACACAGAAGACTGAGGGAGGACATGATTGAGGTGTACAATATTATGGGGGACATAGGTGAGGATAGGTTCGATAGGAAGAATCATTTTTCCCTTAGCGGAGGGGTCATGAACCAGGGGACATAGATTTCACTTGAGAGCCAGGATGTTCAGGGGGTTTTGAAGAATTTTCTTTTCACCCAGAGGGTGGTTGGAATCTGGAACGCACTGCCTGAAGACGTGGTGGAGGCAGGAAGCCTCACAACATTTAAAACCTATTTAGATGAGCACTTGAAACGCCATAGTACACAAGGCTACGGGTCAGAAAAATGGGATTCGAATAGTTGGGTGCCGGATGCCCAGCACAGACACGATGGGCCGATGGGCCTGCTACTGTGCTGTGTAACTCTATGACACTATGTCACACTTGGGCAATTTTCCAGATTGCCGGGGAGATGCCAGTTTTGTAGCTGTATTGGAACAGCTTGGCCAGCGGCGCGGCAAGTTCTGGAGCACATGTCTTCAGTATGTTGTCAGGGCCCATAGCCTTTGCAGTATCCAGTGCCTTCACTCATTTCTTGATATCACGTGGAGTGAATCGGATTGGCTGAAGACTGGCATCTGTGATGCTGGGGACCGCAGGAGGAGGCTGAGATGGATCATCAACTCGGGACTTCTGGCTGATGATTGTTGCAAATGCTTCAGCCTTATTTTTAACACTGACGTGCTGGGCTCTCCCATCACTGAGGATAGGGATATTTGTGGAGCCATCTCCTCCACTTGGTTGTTTAATTGTCCACCACCATTCACGGCTGGATGTGACAGGACTGCAGATCTTAGATCTGATCCGTTGGTTTAGGATCACTTTGCTCTGTCTATCGCATGCTGCTTACGTATTTTGGCATGCAGGTAGCCCTTGGTTGTCGCTTCACCAGGTTGACACCTCATTTTGAGGTATGCATTGTGCTGATCCTGACATGCCCTCCTGCACTCTTCATTGAACCAGGGCTGATCTGCTGGCTTGATGGTAATGGTAGAGTGGGGAATATGCCGGGTCATGAGGTTACAGATAGTGTTTAAGTGCAGTTTTGCTGTCGCTGATGACCCACAACGCCTCAGGGATGCCCAGTTTTGAGTTCAAGGATCTGTTTGAAATCTGTCCCATTTGGCACAGTGATAGTGCCAGACAACACGAAGGAGTGTATCTTCAATGTGAAGACGGGACTTTGTCTCCACAAGGACTGTGCGATGGTCACTCCTACCAATACTGTCATGGACCGATGCATCTGTGACCGTTACGTTTGTGAGGACGAGGTCAAATAGGTTTTTCCCTGCTGTTAGTTCCCTCACCACCTGCCGCAGACACAGTCTAGCAGCTATGTCCTTTAGGACTCTGCCAGCTCGGTCTTTAATGGTGCTACCGAGCCATTCTTCCTGATGGACATTGAAGTACCCCACCCAGAGATCATTCTGTGTCCCTGTTACCCACAGTGCTTCTTCCAATTGCTGTTCAACATGGAGGAGTACTGACTCATCAGCTGGGGACGGGGAATGGGTGATAATCAGCAGGAGGTTTCCTTGCCCATGTTTGACCTGATGCCATGAAGCTTCATGGGGTCTGCAGACATGGGTCTATCCTGCTGCTGGGAGATGACATAACCGGGATGGTGATGGCACTGTCTGGGACAATGTCTGTAAGCTCTGATTCGGTGAGCATGACTATGTTTTCTGCTGCTTGACTTGTCTGTGGGACAGTTCTCCCAACTTTGGCTCAAGCCCCCAGATGTTTGTAAGGAGGACTTTACAGGGTCGACAGGGCTGGGTTTGTCTTTGTTGCTTCTGGTGCCTAAGTCGATGCCGGGTGGCCTGTCCAGTTTCATTGCTTTTCTTAGATTTTGTAGCCGTTTCGTACAACTGAGCAGCTTGCTGGGCCATTTCAGAGTCAACCACATTGCTGTGAGTCTGGAGTCACATGTAGGCCAGACCAGGTTAGGATGGCAGATTTCCTTCCCTAAAGGACATTAGTTAACCAGATGTGTTTTTACAACAATTGACAATGAACACCATTAGAATAGATATTTTAATTCTAGAGTTTTATTAAAGATTAGTGATGTCAGAGTATGTCTTGTTTTGAAATACAAATAAACTAGAAATTCTCCAAGCAGCAGTTTGTAAGACGTCAGAAATGTAAGGGATTTGGATTGTTTAATTGTCCTGTGGTTTAAAATATGTATGTGACCAGGAAGGAAATCTGCTATTGTTTGTGCTGATAACAATCCTGAGGCATCTGAAACATCCACAAGGGGTGATGAAATTACTGAAGGAAATGTAAACACATGCTCACCATCATGGCAGTCTGGATCTCTGGATTACTAGTCCAGTGACATTACCACGACACCTCTGTCATTGCCTCACCGCCACACGTTCCTTGATTAAGACACTACATAAAACCTTCCCCTTTGACCAAGCTGTTGGGCATCTGGCCTCACATCTCATGCTGTGTCACATGTCATTCTTTGCTTTATAATGCTCCTGTGAAGCACCTTGTCATGTTTTATTACATTGAAGGCACTGTATAAATATAAGTTGTTGTTGACGTTTACCAGACATACATGACTTGTCTTGCTGCAGTCCATTTGCTGTCGATTGTTTTTATTCTCAAGCAGCGAATACTTTTGTCCTGGGATGTGAACTCTGGAAATTTCCCACTCAGTGATATTAAAAAGACAGGTCAGTAAATGCAGAGTTTACTCCATCACTACTTTTTTAAATCCAGGCGCAACATTTACAACCTCAGAGGTAGTAATCTCAGGATTACTACCAGTGCCACGTGATAGTCAGAGTAAAAATGAAAGAATAGTCAGGATGAATGCGTGGCTTGAGAGATGGTGCAGGAAGGAGGGGTTCAGATTTTTGGGACATTGGGACCGGTTCTGGGGGAGGTGGGACTATTACAAATTGGACGGTCTACACCTGGGCCGGACTGGAACCAATGTCCTTGGAGGTGCTTTTGCTAACGCTGTTGGGGAGGGTTTAAACTACTGTGGCAGGGGGATGGGAACCAATTGAGGTCAGTTGACAGTAAGGAGGTAGTAACAAAAGCCTGTAAGGAACTAGATAATGAAGTCAGTGTGACTAAGGGGAAGAACAGGCAGGGAGCAGATGATGAATATAAAGGGACTGGTGGTCTGAGGTGCATTTGTTTTAATGCAAGAAGTGTAGTAGGTAAGGCAGATGAACTTAGGGCTTGGATTAGTACCTGGGAGTATGATGTTATTGCTATTACTGAGACTTGGTTGAGGGAAGGGCATGATTGGCAACTAAATATCCCAGGATATCGATGCTTCAGGCGGGATAGAGAGGGAGGTAAAAGGGGTGGAGGAGTTGCATTACTGGTCAAAGAGGATATCACAGCTGTGCTGAAGGAGGGCACTATGGAGGACTCGAGCAGTGAGGGAATATGGACAGAACTCAGAAATAGGAAGGGTGCGGTAACAATGTTGGGGCTGTACTACAGGCCTCCCAACAGCGAGCGTGAGATAGAGGTACATATATGTAAACAGATTATGGAAAGATCTAGGAGCAACAGGGTGGTGGTGATAGGAGATTTTAATTTTCCCAACATTGACTGGGATTCGCTTAGTGTTAGAGGTCCAGATGGAGAAGAATTTGTAAGGAGCATCCAGAAGGGTTTTCTAGAGCAGTATGTAAATAGTCCAACTCGGGAAGGGGCCATAGTGGACCTGGTGTTGAGGAATGAGCCCGGCCAGGTTGTTGAAGTTTCAGTAGGGGACTACTTTGGGAATAGTGATCACAATTCCGTAAGCTTTAAAATACTCATGGACAAAGACGAGAGTGGTCCTAAAGGAAGAGTGCTAAATTGGGGGAAGGCCAACTATACCAAAATTCGGCAGGAGCTGGGAAATGTAGATTGGGAGCAGCTGTTTGAAGGTAAATCCACATGTGATATGTGGGAGGCTTTTAAAGAGAGGTTGATTAGCGTTCAGGAGAGACATGTTCCTGTGAAAATGAGGGATAGAAATGGCAAGATTAGGGAACCATGGATGACAGGTGAAATTGTGAGACTAGCTAAGAGGAAAAAGGAAGCATACATAAGGTGTAGGCGGCTGATGAAAGACGAAGCTTTGAAAGAATATCGGGAATGTAGGACAAATCTGAAACGAGGAATTAAGAGGGCTAAAAGGGGTCAAGAAATATCTTTAGCAAACAGGGTTAAGGAAAATCCCAAAGCCTTTTATTCATATATAAGGAGAAAGAAGGTAACTAGAGAAAGGATTGGCCCACTAAAGGACAAAGGAGGAATGTTATGCTTGGACTCAGAGAAAATGGGTGTGATTCTAAACGAGTACTTTGCATCGGTATTCACCGAGGAGAGGGACATGACGGATGTTGAGGTTAGGAACAGATGTTTGATTACTCTAGGTCAAGTCGGCATAAGGAGCGAGGAAGTGTTGGGTATTCTAAAGGGAATTAAGGTGGACAAGTCCCCAGGTCCGGATGGGATCTATCCCAGGTTGCTGAGGGAAGCGAGAGAGGAAATAGCTGGGGCCTTAACAGATATCTTTGCAGCATCCTTAAACACGGGTGAGGTCCCGGAGGACTGGAGAATTGCTAATGTTGTCCCCTTGTTTAAGAAGGGTAGCAGGGATAATCCAGGTAATTATAGACCTGTGAGCCTGACGTCAGTGGTAGGGAAGCTGCTGGAGAAGATACTGAGGGATAGGATCTATTCCCATTTGGAAGAAAATGGGCTCATCAGTGATAGGCAACATGGTTTTGTGCAGGGAAGGTCATGTCTTACCAACTTAATAGAATTCTTTGAGGAAGTGACAAAGTTGATTGACGAGGGAAGGGCTGTCGATGTCATATACATGGACTTCAGTAAGGCGTTTGATAAGGTTCCCCATGGCAGGCTGATGGAGAAAATGAAGGCGCTTGGGGTCCAAGGTGTACTAGCTAGATGGATAAAGAACTGGCTGGGCAACAGGAGACAGAGAGTAGCAGTAGAGGGGAGTTTCTCAAAATGGAGACGTGTAACCAGTGGTGTTCCACAGGGATCCGTGCTGGGACCACTGTTGTTTGTGATATACATTAATGATTTGGAGGAAAGTATAGGTGGTCTGATTAGCAAGTTTGCAGACGACACTAAGATTGGTGGAGTAGCAGATAGTGAAGGGGACTGTCAGAGAATACAGCAGAATATAGATAGATTAGAGAGTTGGGCAGAGAAATGGCAGATGGAGTTCAATCAGGGCAAATGCGAGGTGATGCATTTTGGAAGATCCAATTCAAGAGTGAACTATACAGTAAATGGAAAAGTCCTGGGGAAAATTGATGTCCAGAGAGATTTGGGTGTTCAGGTCCACTGTTCCCTGAAGGTGGCAACGCAGGTAAATAGAGTGGTCAAGAAGGCATACGGCATGCTTTCCTTCATCGGACGGGGCATTGAGTACAAGAGTTGGCAGGTCATGTTACAGTTGTATAGGACTTTGGTTCGGCCACATTTGGAATACTGCGTACAGTTCTGGTCGCCACATTATCAAAAGGATGTGGATGCTTTGGAGAGGGTGCAGAGGAGGTTCACCAGGATGTTGCCTGGTATGGAGGGCGCTAGCTATGAAGAGAGGTTGAGCAGATTAGGATTATTTTCATTAGAAAGACGGAGGTTGAGGGGGGACCTGATTGAGGTATACAAAATCATGAGAGGTAAAGACAGGGTGGACAGCAAGAGGCTTTTTCCCAGAGTGGGGGTTTCCATTACGAGAGGACACGAGTTCAAAGTGAAAGGGGAAATGTTTAGGGGGGATATGCGTGGAAAGTTCTTTACGCAGAGGGTGGTGGGCACCTGGAACGCGTTGCCAGCGGAGGTGGTAGACGCGGGCACGATGGAGTCTTTTAAGATGTATCTAGACAGATACATGAATGGGCAGGAAGAAAAGAGATACAGAACCTTAGAAAATAGGCGACATGTGTAGAGAGAGGATCTGGATCGGCGCAGGCTTGGAGGGCCGAAGGGCCTGTTCCTGTGCTGTAATTATCTTTGTTCTTTCTTCTTTGTTCTTTTAACCCTCCAGTCCACTGCCACGACTCCCATCTCCAAGGAGGATTGGAAGATTCTGGCCAGTGCATCTGCTATTTCTACATTTTCCTCCCTCAGCAACCCTCCTACATCCCGTTCAGACTGGGTAAATGTTGCAGTTTATTGTGGCAAACAAGTGTTGGATTGAAAGGAGTTAACTGAACCTGTTTGTTCAGTGTCTGTAATTAATGTCAGTCTCCATGGACCCTAGTTGTGTCACTTGAGGTTGTTCCTCTTCTATTAATAAGGGATTCCTTTCAATGTGTTATCACATAGTGTCAGCGGGAGGATCACCTCCGGCACTAACAGGGATCAGTGGCTCCAGAGAGTGGGAGAAGATAGATCAAAATCTGAGAACAATAATTTGGAATGCTACAACAATGGATCAGAATCTGAGAACAATAGATTGGAATGTTACAACAATGGATCAGAATCTGAGAACAATAGATTGGAATGTTACAACAATGGATCAGAATCTGAGAACACCAGGTTGGAATGTTATAACAATGGACAGGAGTTTCTCCTCGGATCTTTACTTTCTTTTTACATATTATAATCGGCTACGATTAGAGTATCGAATACTATTTGCACTTGAGATAATTCAATATATTTACTATCCCATCCTGGCTATTTTTGGTGTCCCAGGTAAGTCACTCTATAAAGCTATTAATTCTATAAGCCATATTTACCTACATTACTGTTCTTGCAATTTATTCTGCCCTCCTTGCTGCTGCTGCTATTCCTGGTGAATCTCTACCTCCAGCTATTAGCTGTCAAGCCATTGCTAATTACCGTTCTTATAATTTCATCGCTCATCCTGGTTGCTGTCTTTGCCCCTGATAAGGCTCTATTTACCGCGAGGAGATCTGTAAAATCTGTTCCACTGAAATACTGTTCTGCAATGTATATTTTGGGAAGACGGAAGCCAGTGTCATTGGTCACAAACTCCATCCCCTGTTTGTGAAACACATTCCCCTCCCTGCATAATGTCTGAGGCTGAACCAGACTGTTTACAACCGCTGTGTTCTATTTATACCTGAGCTGAGTTCATCTCCATGTTCGTTCCATCACCAGCCCTGACGACTACAACCTCTGTAATGTCACCTGGCCCCACCTCTGCCTTAGTCTATCTGCTGAACAAACACTCATCTGTGCTTTTATTCAATTCACACTTGACTATTCCAATTCCCTCCTGGTCACCCTGCCAGTTATAAACCTCTATAAACCACAGTCAATCCAGAACTCTGCTGCCTGTATCTTAACTCACACCAAATCCCGATCACCCATCACCCCTGTGCTCACTGATCTACTTTGGCTCCCGGTCTGGCAGCACCTTAATTTTAAGAATCCCGTTCTTGTGTTTGAATCTCTCCATGACCTCACCCCCCTAATTACTCCTATTCCCTGTCCATGCCCATATTCCAGAAAATCTTTTGCCATCAATTCTATTTTCATGTCCCCATTGAAAGTGAATTTCCTTCCCGCTCTATCTCTCCCTGGTGGTGATTTCCAGCTCTTACAGCACCACTGTTGCCCACACTGTGGAAGCCTGGATCCATAAAAGGGTGTGAGCTGAGCTTCCAACCACTTCCGGCATGGCCTGCAGCATGGACTGCACCATGTCCCATGCTGTGCAGTGCTCTATCCCGGGTCAACAATGTGTGCACTAGTAGCATGAGGAGTTGTGGAATGTCATGTCAAACTGCTATTTCAGCAGCTTTAATGTACGTCTTTGAAACTTGGTCTGTGCATCTCCATTGACTGCCTGTGTTAGTCACTCTCAGCTGAACATACATTTAGCAGCACGAGGAATCCCCTCCAGTGTTATTTAAAAGGACCAAGCATCCAACTTACAGGTGAGGGGCTTTTGACTTACTTCTGCCATTGTAAAGTTAGTGGAGGTGTTGTGGATGGTTTTCTGGAGGTTGCGTTGTGAGCTGCTGCAGACATTAAGAGAGGACAGAGGATTTGGTGACCCAACTCAGGTCGAGGAATGGGGACTGTAGTTACAGTGTCTCTGGGTCTGTAACATGACCAACAAATGGAGCAGGGACTGCAGAGATTGGAAGCTCTGCAAAGAGGGAGGAGGAGGGGGCTCTGACCTACCCACCCTGCGTTTTCCAACAGCACATTTCTTACCTAAACCTAACCCAGGAGCAGGGTGTGCGGTGGCTCTGCTTCATTAAAGAGGTGGTCACAGAGCTGTATCTCCGCCTGCAACACAACCTGGAGCCTCACACCAAGGTGAAGACGGAGCTGTCAGTGGCTGTTAAGGTCACAGTTTCATTGAACTTCTATGCATCTGGATCTTTCCAGAGTGGAGCGGGTGCCCTATCCAACATACATTCATAGACATTGATAGTCATAGAATCATTTACCACACAGAAGGTGTCCATTCGATCCATAGACACAATGCCGACTGTCTCTGGAGCAATTCAGTCATTCCCACGAGCCCGCTCAATCCCCATAGCCTTGCAAGTTCACTTCCTTGATGCGCCCATCCAATTTTCTTTGAAATTGGAAGGAAGTAAGGCTGGTAACAGGTGGCAAAAAAGTAGAGAGTGACTTTAAAAGGCAGGTGAAACAAAGGTGAGCATCAACTAGAATGAAGAATGTGAAGAAGACACAGTTAAGGGCACTGTACCTGAATGCACGCAGTATTCGGAACAGGGCAGATGATTTAAAGGCCCAAATAGAGGTAATCGGGTATGGTCTGATTGTCATAAGGGAAATGTGACGACAGGGTGACCAAGGCTGGAACTGAATATTCAAGCATGTTCAACATTTACGAAGGACATGCAATAGGAATTGCTGTTGCACTGATAATAAGGGATGGGATCAGTACATTAGTAAGGGAGGATCTCAGGTCTGAAGAACAAAATGTAGAATCTGTTTGGGTGGAGCTAAGAAACAGCAAGGGGCAGCAAACATTGGTAAGAGTTGTTTATAGGTTATCCAACAGTAGTGGTAGTGTGGGACATGGCATTAATCAGGAGATTAGAGAATCAAATAGCATGGCTAATAAAGTAATCACGGGTGACGTCAATCTTTATACAGACTGGGTAAACCTAATGAGAAATAATACTGTGGAGGACGAGTTTCTGGAGTGGGTTTGGCATGGTTTTTTGGAGCAGTAATTTGAGGAAGCGACTGCAGAAAAGTCTATTTTAGAGCTAGAATTATGTAATGTGACAGCGATAATTAATAGTGTTATTGGAAAAGTGCTTTTAGGGATGAGTGTTAGGGATATGTTCCTGTGAAAATGAGGGATAGAAATGGCAAGATTAGGGAACCATGGATGACAGGTGAAATTGTGAAATTAGCTCGAGGAAAAAAGAAGCATACATAAGGTCTAGGCGGCTGAAGAAAGACGAAGCTTTGACAGAATATCGGGAATGTAGGAACAATCTGAAAGGAGGAATTAAGAGGGCTAAAAGGGGTCATGAAATATCTTTAGCAAACAGGGTTAAGGAAAATCCCAAAGCCTTTTATTCATATATAAGGAGCAAGAGGGTAACTAGAGAAAGGATTGGCCCACTCAAGGACAAAGGAGGAAAGTTATGCGTGGAGTCAGAGAAAATGGGTGAGATTCTAAACGAGTACTTTGCATCGGTATTCACCGAGGAGAGGGACATGACGGATGTTGAGGTTAGGAACAGATGTTTGATTGCTCTAGGTCAAGTCGGCATAAGTAGGGAGGAAGTGTTGGGTATTCTAAAAGGCATTAAGGTGGACAAGTCCCCAGATCCGGATGGGATCTATCACAGGTTACTGAGGGAAGTGAGAGAGGAAATAGCTGGGGCCTTAACAGATATCTTTGCAGCATCCTTAAACACGGGTGACGTCCCGGAGGACTGGAGAATTGCTAATGTTGTCCCCTTGTTTAAGAAGGATAGCAGGGATAATCCAGGTAATTATAGACCGGTGAGCCTGACGTCAGTGGCAGGGAAGCTGCTGGAGATAATACTGAGGGATAGGATCTATTCCCATTTGGAAGTAAATGGGCTTATCAGTGATAGGCAACATCGTTTTGTGCAGGGAAGGTCATGTCTTACCAACTTAATAGAATTCTTTGAGGAAGTGACGAAGTTGATTGATGAGGGAAGGGCTGTAGATGTCATATACATGTACTTCAGTAAGGCGTTTGATAAGGTTCCCCATGGTAGGCTGATGGAGAATGTGAAGGTGCATGGGATCCAAGGTGTACTAGCTAGATGGATAGAGAACTGGCTGGGCAACAGGAGACAGAGAGTAGCAGTGAAAGGGAGTTTCTCAAAATGGAGACGTGTGACCAGTGGTGTTCCACAGGGATCTGTGCTGGGACCACTGTTGTTTGTGATATATATAAATGATTTGGAGGAAAGTATAGGTGGTCTGATTAGCAAGTTTGCAGACGACACTAAGATTGGAGGAGTAGCAGATAGTGAAGGGTACTGTCAGAGAATACAGCAGAATATAGATAGATTGGAGAGTTGGGCAGAGAAATGGCAGATGGAGTTCAATCAGGGCAAATGCGAGGTGATGCATTTTGGAAGATCCAATTCAAGAGTGAACTATACCGTAAATGGAAAAGTCCTGCGGAAAATTGATGTACAGAGAGATTTGGGTGTTCAGGTCCATTGTTCCCTGAAGGTGGCAACGCAGGTCAACAGAGTGGTCAAGAAGGCATACGGCATGCTTTCCTTCATCGGACGGGGTATGGAGTACAAGAGTTGGCAGGTCATGTTACAGTTGTATAAGACTTTGGTTCGGCCACTTTTGGAATACTGTGTGCAGTTCTGGTCGCCACATTACCAAAAGGATGTGGATGCTTTGGAGAGGGTGCAGAGGAGGTTGACCAGGATGTTGCCTGGTATGGAGGGCGCTAGCTATGAAGAGAGGTTGAGTAGATTAGGATTATTTTGATTAGAAAGACGGAGGTTGAGGGGGGACCTGATTGAGGTGTACAAAATCATGAGAGGTATAGGCAGGGTGGATAGCAAGAAGCTTTTTCCCAGAGTGGGGGATTCAATTACAAGGAGACACGAGTTCAAAGTGAAAGGGGAAATGTTTAGGGGGGATATGCGTGGAAAGTTCTTTACGCAGAGGGTGGTGGGTGACTGGAACGCGTTGCCAGCGGAGGTGGTAGATGCGGGCACGATAGCGTCTTTTAAGATGTATCTAGATAGATACATGAATGGGCAGGAAGTAAGGAGATACAGACCCTTAGGAAAATAGGCGACATGTTTAGATAGAGGATCTGGATCGGCGCAGGCTTGGAGGGCCGAAGGGCCTGTTCCTGTGCTGTAATTTTCTTTGTTCTTTGTGACCATAATATTACAACATTTCACATTGTTTAACAGTGAGGTAGTTCAATCTAAAGCGTGACTGAGGTGGATTGGAAAAATACATTGAAAGGTATGAAAGTACATAGGCAATGGATAGTCTTTAAAGGAATATTACGTAGTCTGCAGCAACTATACATTCTTGGAAGGCACAAAAAACCCAAAAGTCAATGCAGTCAACCGTGGATAACAAAGGAGGTTAAAATGATGTTCAATGTGGGAAAGTAAGGTAATCCACTTTGGTCGGAAGAATGAAAAGGCAGATTATAATTTAGATGGAGGAAAACTACAACACACTGTAGTACAGAGGAAGCTGGGTGTTCTTGTGCCTGAAACACAAACGGTTAGAATGCAGGTGCAGCAAGTAATTAGGAAGACGAATGGAATTTTGGCCTTTATTGCTCAGGGGTTAGAGTTTAAAAATAGGGAAGTATTGTTCCAACTGTACAAAGTGTTGGTGAAGCCAGACCTGGAGTACTGTGTACAGTGTTGGTCCCCGTATTTAAAGAAGGATGTACTAGCATTGGAGGCAGTTCATAAAACGTTCAATGGGCTGATTCCTGGGATGAAGGAGTTGCCTTATCAAGAGCAGCTAAACAGTTTAGGCCCGTATTCTCTTGAGTTTCGAAGAACGAGAGGTGATCTCATTGAAACTTACAAAATACTTAAAGCGATAGACAGGGTCGATGCAGGTAGGATGTTTCCCCTAGTTGGGGAGTCTAGAACCAGGAGACACAATGTCAAAATAAGGCAGAAGCCACTTAGGACGGAGATGAGGAGAAATGTCTTTACTCAGAGGATTGTGAATCTTTGAAATTCCCTACCCCAGAGGACTGTGGAAGCTTCGTCATTGAGTAAGCCTAAAGTGGTGATTAACAGATTTCTCAATACAAATGAACGAAGTGATATGAGGATAGTGTAGGGGAAAAGGCATTGAAATGGAAGGTCAGTCATAATTATATTAAATGGTGGGGCAGTCTCGATGGTCAGAGTGGACGACGGCTGCTCCTATGTCCCTACTCTACCATTGGTGGCTTTGCCTTCAGCCTAAGCCCTGGATTCTCTCTCTGAACCATAAATACAGTAAGTTTCACAAAGTCCGGTTTTAGGGAGCACTGCTTGTGCAGAGTAGTAAATACAGTAAAGTTAATAAGTGACTGAATCTTAAAGGTCTAAGAGTTGTGGTAAATGATTGTTTTTCAGGCTGCAGGAAGGTAGACAGTGGTGTTCCCCAAGGGTCAGTGCTAGGACCACTGATTTTTTATTGATATGTATTAGTGATTTGGATATTGGAATACAGAGCAATATTTCAAAATTTGCTGATGATAGCAAACTTGGAGGCAGGGCTGACAGTGAGGTTGATACTGATCAATGTAACAGGATATAGATATGCGAGCAGAATGGGAAGGCAAGAGGCAGATAGAATTTAATACAGACAAGTGTGAGGTGATACATTTTGTCAGAAGTAACTGGGAGAGGCAATATACAATTAATGATGCAGTTCTAAAGAAAGTGCAGAGACAGAGGGACATGGGGTTCATGTACATAGATCCCTGAAGGTGGCAGGACATATTGAGAGAGTCGTTCGGAAAGCATATGGGATCTTGGGCTTCATAAATAGAGGTAGTGAATACAGAAGAAGGAAAGTTATGCTGAACCTTTATAAAGTTCTGGTTAGTCCACAACTGTATTACTGCATCCAGTTCTGTTCACCACACTTTAGGAAGGATGTGAGGGTCCTTCACAGGGTGTAAAGGAGATTTACCAGAATGGGTCCAGAGCTGGAGGATTTTGGTTACAAGGTTAGTCTGGAAAAGCTGGGATTGTTTTCCTTGTAGTAAAGGAGATTGAGGGGAGATTTGATAGAGGTATACAAGATGATGACATGTTTGGATAAGGTAGACAGGAAAAGATGTTCCCACTAGTTAATGGTACAAGGACTAGAGTTAAGGTTGTGGGCAAGAGATACAGGGGGATGTGAGGAACAACTTTTTTACACAGCGAGAGTGAATGGCCTGGAAATCACTGCCTACGAGGGTGGTGGAAGCAGAGATGGTGAATGATTTCAAAAGGATATTGGATGGACACTTGAGGGAAATAAACTTGCAGGAATATGGAGACAGAGCTGGGGAATGAGACTGACTGGATTTATCTAGGAAGAGCTGACATGGACTCGATGTGCCGAATGGCCTCATTCTGTGCTGAAATAACTACGACTCCACGACTCTCTGACAGAAGAATACTATTACTACTGATTTCCTATACTGGGAAAGTGTATAATGGACTGGACAGTATCACCCTATTAAACCCCATAATGTAAGTGAAATGTTTGATGTCCCAGAACGTGGTTAACAAATGTCTTTCACAAACAAAGTAAATCAGATCAGGCCCACTCACAATTCTGGATCATTCACAATGGGGAGTAGTTTCTCCTGGTTTTCTCTACATAGGACAGCAGCCAGGCTTTTTTTTATGAGTCCCCCACCTCCAAGCGGAAAGTCTTGTCAGGGTTAGGTGAGATAAGACACGTTGCCTGGGCGACAGCTTTCTTCAATTTTGTTACTGCTTCCGTGCTCTCTTCAGTCCAACCAGGTTACACCTGGTCATCATCACCATTAGGTAGTTCATAAAGAGGAGTCACAGTCTCTGCAAATCAAGGGATGAGGGTCCGCTGATACCCCACCAGTCTGAGGATAGGACACAGGGCAGTCTTTGAGGTGAAAAGGGGTACACACTGGATGAGGGTCCACTGATACCCCACATGCCTGAGGAGAGGAAACAGGGCAGTCTTTGAAGTGGCCAGGGGGATAAACTGGATGAGGGTCCGCTGATACCCCACCAGTCTGAGGATAGGACACAGGGCAGTCTTTGAGGTGGAAAAGGGTAGACACTGGATGAGGGTCCACTGATACCCAACCAGCTTGAGGAGAGGAGACAGGGCAGTCTTTGAGGTGGATTGGGGTGGACTCTGGATGAGGGTCCACTGATACCCCACCAGTCTGAGGATAGGACACAGGGCAATCTTTGAGGTGGAAAAGGGTAGACAATGGATGAGGGTCCACTGATACCCAACCAGCCTGAGGATAGAACACAGGGCAATCTTTGAGGTGGAAACGGGTAGACACTGGGTAAGGGTCCACTGATACCCCACTTGCCTGAGGATAGGAAACAGGGCAGTCTTTGAGGTGGAAAAGGGTAGACACAGGGTAAGGGTCCACTGATACCCCAATAGCCTGAGGATCGGACACAGGGCAGTCTTTGAGGTGGACAGGGGTGGACACAGGATGAGGGTCCACTGATGCCCCACCAGCCTGAGGATAGGACACAGGGCAGTCTTTTAGGTGGACAGGGGTGGACACAGGATGAGGGTCCACTGATACCCCACCAGCCTGAGGATAGGACACAGGGCAGTCTTTGAGGTGGACAGGGGTGGACACAGGATGAGGGTCCACTGATACCCCACCAGCCTGAGGATAGGACACAGGGCAGTCTTTGAGGTGGAAAAGTGTAGACACTGCATGAGGGTCCACTAATGCTCCACCAGTCTGAGGTTAGGACACAGGGCAGTCTTTGAGGTGGAAACGGGTAGACACTGGGTAAGGGTCCACTGATACCCCAATAGCCTGAGGATCGGACACAGGGCAGTCTTTGAGGTGGACAGGGGTAGACAGTCGATGAGGGTCCACTGATACACCACCAGTCTGAGGATAGGACACAGGGCAGTCTTTGAGTTTGACAGGGGTAGACACTGGATGAGGGTCCACTGATACCCCACCAGTCTGAGGATAGGACACAGGGCAGTCTGTGAGGTGGACAGGAGTAGACACTGGATGGTCTCGACCTGATGTTGGTCTGGTCTGATGCTGGATGATCCAATCTGGACACCTGGAATGGTGACACGATGTTACACCAGCTGGGCCTTACGTGGATGGTCTTTTAGTCCAGCTCCCAAAGTAAGTGCAGTAGTTCCTGTAAAAGGGTTAAATGTGTGGACACGGTCTGTGGTGATGAGGAGGAGATCATCGACATATTGCAGAGAGCAGGAAGACTGAAAAACTCATAAGGGACCCGGCTATACGTTTGTGTAAAATAGTGGGGTTATTATGGATCCCCTTGTGACAGACATGTCCAGGTGTATCTCTGGTCCTCAGAACTAAATGTGAATTTAATTTGTTTCTCTAGTTTTACTGGGATACTCCAATAACTATTAGAGATATCCAGGGTGGTGAAGTCAGCCCTGCTGCTGGGAATCCGGGAGAGTAGGGTGGGTGTCTCTCAGACAACCAGGTTCACACAGGGGTGACTGAGTTGAGTTTGTGGTGGTCAATAGTCAGTCACCAGCTGCCATCCGGTTTTCTCACCGGCCAAATCAAGCAGTGAATAGTGAATGTGTCGTTGTGAACTGCAACTGGTATAACAATGATTGATGGTGTCTGGAATATATGATATAATCTCAGCTCGGTAAGAATACTGCTTCATGGAGCATGCAATGGTCAGTCAATTTCTTCAGGTCTGCTCATGTTTCCACAGTTATCTTTATGGGTTGTGAATACACTCCGGACCGACTCGAGAATCGCCTGTACCTCAGGGTGATCAGAGGTGTCTGGTAACCACTCCTCTGATATTTTAATCATGAATATTGAGGTTACACTGGACACCAGAGTAGGGTATGGTTTAATGTTCTAAAATATACAAATATAGGGATAATGAATTACTGCTGATTACCTTTGAGCACATTACTGCCCAGTAGTCCCTGTCCATTATAGAAAAGGGAGGTAGGACTTTGACATGAACTCTGTTCCCTCTCCTATACCACTGTACGATGTGATCCAGGGTTACAGATTACCCAAAAGGTGGTCGAAGGGTCACAAGCAGTTTATTGAGGAGTAACAGTTCAAATACAGCACAGTATCAGAATAGACATAGTAGACATACGACCTGTGACTGGTGACAAAGGTTTTCTGGCTATGGATCAGATGTTAGAAGCTGTTATTATGGACGTTTATAGCAGAGCACGGAGAGAAATTCAAAGTGATCAGGCAGTGTCAGCATGCTTTTGTGAAAGGAAAATCTGGTTTAACTAATTTATTGGAGTTCTTTGAAGAAATTACATGTTCTGTGGATAAAGGGGGACCGTTTGATGTAATGTAGTTAGATTTCCAGAAGACACTTGATAACGTGTCACATCAATGGTCATTGCAGAAACTAAATGCTAATGGTGTAAGGGGTAATATATTGACATGGATAGAAGATTGGCTTAGCTAACAGAGAACAGAGAGTAGGCAAAATGGGTCATTTTCTGTTTGGTAAGATGTAACGAGTTGTGTGCCACAGAGATCAGTGCTGGGGACGTAACTTTTTACAATTTATATGAATGACTTGGATGAAGGGACTCAAGGTATGGTTGCTAACTTTTCTGATGACACAAAAACAGAAAGGAACGAAAGTTGTCAAGAGGGCATAAGTGGGCTACAAAGGGATATCGGTAGCTTAGGTTAGTGGGCAAAGATGTGGCAAATGGAGGATAATGAGGGGAAATGTGGAATTGTCCATTTTATCGGAAGAATATAAAAGAAACATATTATCTGAATGGTGAGAGATTGCAGAGCTGGACGATGCAGAGGAACTGGGTGTCTTAGTGCATGAATTGTATAAGGTTATTATGCAGGTACAACAGGTAATTAGGAAACTAATCCAATGTTATCATGTATTACAGAAGGAATTGAATACAAAAGTATGGAGGTTATATTTCATTTATACAGGACATTGGTGAGACCACATCTGGAGTTCTGTGTAGCTTACTGGTCTCCTTATTTAAGGAGGATGTAAATGTGTTGAAAGCAGTACAGCGAATGTTTACTAGACTAATACCTGGAATGGGTGGGTTGTCTCATGAGGAAAGGTTGGACAGGCGAGGCTTATATCAGTTGGAGTTTAGAAGATGAAAAGGCGACTTGATTGAAACGTAAGATTCTGATTGTGGGATAGAGTAGGTGAGGGCCACAGAGAGAGAAACAGAGCGAGAGAGAGAGAGAGAGAGAGCTCAGCTCATCTGCTGCTGAAACCCTCACCCATGCGTTTGTTATCTCGAGACTTGACTATTCTAACACACTCCTGGCTGCTGTCCCCCATTCGACGATCTGTAACCTTGTGGTCATCTAAAACTCTGCTGCAATCTTCTAATTTACACCAAATTCTGTTCACCCAACATCCCTGTGCTCACTGACCTACATTGGCTCTTGGTTCGGTAACACCTCAATTTTAATAGTCCCATCATGGGATCAAATCCCCCCATGTCCACATCCCTCTGATTATCTCAATCCCCTGTCCATTTCCAATATTCCTGAAACTTGTTAATCTTAAAGTATTTTTATAATTCCATTTTTAAAGTGAGTTTCTTTCCCTCTTTCTCTCTCCCTGCCCACACATTTCATCTCTCCTGCTCCACTGGTGCTGCGGAAGTTTGGATCCACAAAATGGTGTGAGCTGTTCTGCCTGTCACATCCAGCACATTGTACAGGACACCCAGGCTGGCCGGGGTGATAGCGTGGGTGTAACGTGTGTGTGTCTGTAGCGTGAGGAGGGTCTGAATTGACGTCAATCAGCCATTCCAGCAGCTTTGATGTATGTCTTTGAAACTTGGTCTGTGCATGTCCACTGACCACCAGTGTTAGTCATTCTCAGCTGAACATACATTCAGCAGCATAACGAATCCCTTCCAGTGTTATTTCAAAGGACCAGGCATCCAACTGACAGGTGAGGTGCTTTTGACTTACTTCTGCGATTGTAAAGTTAGTGGAGGTGCTGTGGATGGTTTTCTGGAGGCTGTGTTGTGAGCTGCTGCAGACATTCAGGGAGGATAGAGGATTTGGTAACCCAACTGTGGACGAGGTATGGGGACTGTAATTATAGTGTCTCTGGGTCTGTTACACGTCCAACAAATGGAGCGGAGACTCTGTAAATTGGGAGGAGTAGGGGGCTCTGCCCTACCCACCCCGGGTTCGACAAGAACAGAAAAAGCAGTGGTCCTAATACCGAGCCCGAGGGAACACCACTGTATACTCCCATCGAGTCTGAACAACAACCTTTCACCACTTCTCTCTGTTTACTGTTCATTAGCCAATGTTATATCCACACTGTCACTGTCCCTTTAAACCATAGGGTTCAGTTTTCCTAACCTGTCTCTTGAATGTCACTTGATCAAACACCTTTTGAAAATCCATATCTATGTCTTTAATCACACCACCCTCAGCAACCCTCTCCATTGTTTTATCAAAGAACGCCATCAAATTTACCTCAGCACCACCGCTCTCCACTCCTCCACTGTTGTTAAATTATCAGACTGCTTATCCGACATCCAATACTGGATGAGCAGAACTTTCGTCCAATTAAATATTGGGAAGACTGAAGCCATTGTTTTCACTCCCCACTCCAACTCTGTTTCCTTGCTATTGATTCCATCTCTCTCCCTGCTAACAATCTGAGATTCAGACAGTCTGTTTGCAACCCTGGTGTCACATTTCACCACAAAATGATCTTTAACCTCATTTTCAGGGTATCATTACAGCCGCCTATTTCCACCTCAGTAACATCACCTGACTTCACCCCTGTCTCAGCCAATCTGCTGCTGAAACCTCATTCATGCATTAGTCACATCTACATGTGATTATTCCAACTCACTCCTGGCTGATCTCCCAAATTCTACGCTCTGTAAACTTGAGGTCATCCAAAACTCTGCTGCCCATGTCTTAGATCACACCAAGTCCCGTTCATCTATCACTGACCGACATTGGCGCCCAGTCAAGCAATGTCTTGATTTTAAAATTCTTATCCTTGTTTTCAGATCCCTCCATGGCCTCGCCCCCCGCCCCATATCTCTGTAATCTCCTCCACCTCCACAACCCACCGAGATATATGTACTCCTCTAATTCTGGCCTCTAGTGCACCCGGATTTTAATCACTGCACCACTGGCGACTAGGTCTTCAGCTGCCTAGGCCCAAAGTTCTGGAATATCCTCACTGCACTGTTTTTTTTTTCATTCGTTCATGGGATGTGGGTCGCACTGACAAGGCCTGCATTTTTTGCCCATCCCTAATTGCCCTTGATGACTGAGTGGTTTGCTGGACCTTTCAGAATTCAGTTTAGAGTCAACCACATTGTTGCGGGTCTGGAGTTATATGGAGGCCAGACCGTATAAGGATGGCAGATTTCCATTGCTGAAGAACATCAGTAAGCCAGGCTGTTTTTTTTTTTATGATGATCAATGATAGCATCATGGCACCATTGCTGAGAATAGTTTTCAAATGCAGATTTGTATTAATTAATTGAATGTTAGCACATATTGAATTTTAAATTGCACCAGTTACCACGGTGGGATTTGAACCCATGTCCTGCGAGAATCAGCCTGAGCCTCAGTATTACAATTTTGATAATATTACCACTCTGCTACGGTCACCGCCTTTACGTCTCACTTTCCTCCTTTCAGGTACTCCTTAAAACCTATCTCTTTGTTCAAGCTGTTGGCAATCTGATCTAATATCTCCTATTGTGTCTCAGTGTCATACTTTGCTTCATAATGATCCTGAGAAGCACTTTGGGATGTTTTAGAACATTAAAAGCACTATATAAATATAAGTTGTTGTTGAGATTTGCCAGACATGCTTTGTCATCACCATATCCCTCCTGCTGTCTATTTATTATTCCATGTTTTTCAAAGCAATGAATATATTTGTCCTGGGTTGTGAAATTTCCCCATCAGTGACATTAAACTGACTGTTCAGTAAATGCATTGTTTACTCCATCTCTCCTTTTTTTCAAATAGGTTGTAACATTTACAACCCTCCAGCCCTCTGTCACAACTCCCATATCCAAGGAGGATTGAATGATTCTGTCCAGTGCCTCCGCTAATCCCACCTTTCCTTCCCTCAGCATCTCTCATACATCCCATCCAGACCGGACAAATGTTCAACTTTATTGTGGTACAAACAGTGCTGGACTGAAAGGGGTTAACTGAAACTGTTTGTTCAGTGACTGGAGTTAATGTCAGTCTCCATGAACCCTAATTGTTTCACTGGAGGGTTTCCATCTTCTATTAATATGGGAGTCATTTCAATGCATTGTCACATAGTGTCAACAGGAGCATCAAACCCGGCAGTAAGAGGGACAAACAGCTCCAGACAGAGGGAGAGGATAGATCAGAATCTGAGAACAATAGATTGGAATGTTACAACAATGGGTCAGAATCTGAGAACAATCGATGGGAATGTTTCAACAATGGACAGGAGTTTAATCGGGCAATTTGACGATCTTTCCACATATTATGACTTGTACTCATTAGACTATCGGATCTATTTAGCTCTTCAGGTTATTCAATATATTTACTATCCCATCCTCGCTATTATTGGTGTTCCTGGTAAGACTCTTTATCCAGCTATTAATTCTATAAACCGTGTTTAACTGAATTACTGCCCCTGTCATTTTCTCATCCCTCTTTGCTGTTGTTGTTACTCCTGGTGAGTCTTTGATAAAGGCTGTAAACTCTACGAAGCATTGCTAATTTTGTTACTGGTCATGTAATTTTCTCTCTTGGCGTTGCTTGTGTTTCTGTTCCTGGTAAGACCCTGTGTAGAGCTATCAGTTTGTTGCTGTGCCTAATCTGCACTTACTCTGGAAGAATTCACAGAATCGGACTGGTGGAAGGTATATCAATGTTTATTCACACATTAAATCATCAGGTCCAAGCACTCACTACTTGCAAGTTATACTATCCCAAGACACGAGGTGATCAGTCTCGGAATGGCAGCTGCCCTTCTATTCTCTGAGTCCATAACTCAGGGAATTTTCTTGAGTGTTCTTCCTCGGGGTTCTCGTGCTGTCACCATTTTCAGCCATTGTCTACTGTGAGTCTAATCCGACCTCATGCCAATAGAAACTCCTTTATCTGGTTTGTGCAGGGACACTGTCTGGTAGAATCTCTCTCTTGTTTCAGCCTGCTTTTCTGTATGGTCTACAATTCCTTGACCATCTGTTTGCTGTGCTCCTTCTAACCAGCCCCTCTATGTTTCAAAACGTTGTGTATTGTTGTGTGACGAGCCTCATTGTTTCAATTACGTTTTTATGTGTTTTTACTGAGTCTACACCCACCACCACACACACCACCCCCCCCCCCCCCAACCCCCGTCCGCCTCTGATCATGCAGGGCTATGCCCAAGGGATCACACTCTCATGTCTCTTCGGTAGTACACTTCTGCAATTATAATTTCATTGTTAACGCAAGATCATAAGCAGTGTAATGTTAAAGAAAGCACAATGTTAACATCGTTGTTACATAATTAATCACTTGTGCGAGCATAACGCAGTCGCAAATTAACTTTTAGAATACATTTGTCATTCATTAATTCATTTTAAGTATCGACCAATAGTTATACAACTACCCTCGTGTTACATTATTAATTGTCAATATTTTAATGGAGCAACTTCGAATACTGATTGCCTTTAAGGTAGCTGTCCAACCTGTGTTCATACATCC
The DNA here is from genome assembly GCF_036365525.1 of Heterodontus francisci. Classification (NCBI taxonomy): domain Eukaryota; kingdom Metazoa; phylum Chordata; class Chondrichthyes; order Heterodontiformes; family Heterodontidae; genus Heterodontus; species Heterodontus francisci. The sequence goes on along the minus strand of NW_027141284.1, from coordinate 179,314 downwards.
TTTCACATTCCTTAATCAATTTCTTAAGTTTCCAAATTAAGTATGTCACATCTATCACCATGACACCCGAAACGACTATCAGGACATGGGAGATATTTCTAAACCAGGGTGTATCTTCACGTTTGACCCCCAGTTCCATAAGTCTTCCCACCAGGTAGAATCATTTATCTCATCAATCTGAACTTGTATCATCTTCCACTGTTGTTCCAGATTGCAGTACACTACAGCAATGGTTTCCCGTTGCTGCCTCTCTTGACCCAAACGTATGGGCAATGGCTGAATAGTATATTCATGTTCCCGAAGGTAATTTATCAAGTCGTCCTTAATACTTTCTGTAACAATTATCGTTTCTGTCTTTCTTTTATGTATGCCGACCAACTCCGTCTTCTCTACTCAAGTTGGTATTTGTGGGTTGACAAGCGACGTACTGTTGCTCACCAGACAAATCCGGTTATGTCCATACTGGTACTTCTTCATTGTGGTGGTTAAGCAATATCTCCCCTTTGCCTTATAGGCCACATGGGTTAACCTGATAATGCCTTCCTCGTTTCCATGGTGCAACTTACAGTGGTATTAAATCCACATTTTGATTCTGCTGTTTTATATGTATGTATATATATATATATAGAGTGAGGACATATGACCACCTGGTTTTCCAGACGACACTTAGACAAAGTTGTCCCAATTTTCTCCTTTCCAATTTTCACAACATAGGTCAATATATCATAGTATTTTCTGTAATCCTCTCCTCGCTGCATCTACTATTCTCTGCAGTAATAGGACAGATGGAAAAGGTTTGCCATCTGCTGACACAAAACCTCTCGCTTCCCACAGAGGTAGGTACTCGGTCAAACAGTTACACACGTACATACTGTCAGAATTTATATCAATCAGTGGGGGAAACATGTGGTTGTGTCAGCACAAAGTGACTGCAGCTCGTTCGGCACACTGCACACTTAAACTCGCCAGTAACTGTAAGGCAATGTCTTTAATAGGTTTTCCATTATGATCCTGTATATGTAATCCGCACTTTGCCTGCCTAATCCCATCCTCCACTGCAGATGAACCATCAACAAAAATGTTGAGTGCTGGTTTGATTTCTGTTTTCTTCCGTTGGACACTCCCGCCCCGCAATGATTTTGACACAAAATGTCCCTTGACGGCCTTTTCTGTCAAAACCTGACACTCATGGGGTTCAGCCTGGTAGATTAAATTGTATGCCAAGCATGTCAAAGTATTTTCCTTTTTTACTGAAATATATCTACCTTGCAAGAGCAAGGCCCACCGAGCAATGTGATTCTGACTAACATTACCGTCCTTCAGTCATCCATCCAGTAACAACTGGAAGGGTGTGTGTTCAGTTAGGATAGTAACGGGGCTGAGGCTGACAATATAACATTACCGTCCTTCAACTGTCCATCCAGTAACAACTGGAAGGGTGTGTGTTCAGTTAGGATAGTAACAAGGCTGAGGCTGACAATATAACATTACCGTCCTTCAGTCATCCATCCAGTAACAACTGGAAGGGTGTGTGTTCAGTTAGGATAGTAACAGGGCTGAGGCTGACAATATAACATTACCGTCCTTCAGTCATCCATCCACTAACAACTGGAAGGGTGTGTGTTCAGTTAGGATAGTAACAGGGCTGAGGCTGACAATATAACATTACCGTCCTTCAACTGTCCATCCAGTAACAACTGGAAGGGTGTGTGTTCAGTTAGGATAGTAACAGGGCTGAGGCTGACAATATAACATTACCGTCCTTCAACCGTCCATCCAGTAACAACTGGAAGGGTGTGTGTTCAGTTAGGATAGTAACGGGGCTGAGGCTGACAATATAACATTACCGTCCTTCAACCGTCCATCCAGTAACAACTGGAAGGGTGTGTGTTCAGTTAGGATAGTAACAAGGCTGAGGCTGACAATATAAAAGTACCGTCCTTCAACCGTACATCCAGTAACAACTGGAAGGGTGTGTGTTCAGTTAGGATAGTAACGGGGCTGAGGCTGACAATATAACATTACCGTCCTTCAACCGTCCATCCAGTAACAACTGGAAGGGTGTGTGTTCAGTTAGGATAGTAACGGGGCTGAGGCTGACAATATAACATTACCGTCCTTCAGTCATCCATCCAGTAACAACTGGAAGGGTGTGTGTTCAGTTAGGATAGTAACGGGGCTGAGGCTGACAATATAACATTACCGTCCTTCAGTCATCCATCCAGTAACAACTGGAAGGGTGTGTGTTCAGTTAGGATAGTAACGGGGCTGAGGCTGACAATATAACATTACCGTCCTTCAGTCATCCATCCAGTAACAACTGGAAGGGTGTGTGTTCAGTTAGGATAGTAACGGGGCTGAGGCTGACAATATAACATTACCGTCCTTCAGTCATCCATCCAGTAACAACTGGAAGGGTGTGTGTTCAGTTAGGATAGTAACAGGGCTGTGTCTGACAATATAACATTACCGTCCTTCAGTCATCCATCCAGTAACAACTGGAAGGGTGTGTGTTCAGTTAGGATAGTAACGGGGCTGAGGCTGACAATATAACATTACCGTCCTTCAGTCATCCATCCAGTAACAACTGGAAGGGTGTGTGTTCAGTTAGGATAGTAACAGGGCTGTGTCTGACAATATACCATTACCGTCCTTCAGTCATCCATCCAGTAACAACTGGAAGGGTGTGTGTTCAGTTAGGATAGTAACGGGGCTGAGGCTGACAATATAACATTACCGTCCTTCAGTCATCCATCCAGTAACAACTGGAAGGGTGTGTGTTCAGTTAGGATAGTAACGTGGCTGAGGCTGACAATATAACATTATCGTCCTTCAACCGTCCATCCACTAACAACTGGAAGGGTGTGTGTTCAGTTAAGATAGTAACGGGGCTGAAGCTGACAATATAACATTACCGTCCTTCAACCGTCCATCCAGTAACAACTGGAAGGGTGTGTGTTCAGTTAGGATAGTAACGGGGCTGAGGCTGACAATATAACAATACCGTCCTTCAGCCGTCCATCCAGTCACAACTGGAAGGGTGTGTGTTCAGTTAGGATAGTAACGGGGCTGAGGCTGACAATATAACATTACCATCCTTCAGTCATCCATCCAGTAACAACTGGAAGGGTGTGTGTTCAGTTAGGATAGTAACGGGGCTGAGGCTGACAATATAACATTACCATCCTTCAGTCATCCATCCAGTAACAACTGGAAGGGTGTGTGTTCAGTTAGGATAGTAACAGGGCTGAGGCTGACAATATAAGTAACATTTTGAATCACCCAGAAGACGGCCAGCAAATCTTTTTCACACATTGTAAAGGCCTTTTCTACTGATGTTAACAAGTGAGATGCGTATTCCACTCGGCAGAATCGGCCATGTTTCTTCTGTAGGAATACCGCTGATAAGGTGGTATCTGTGGTAGCGACATCGAGGGCAAAGGGTAGGGGTGGGTCCGGCACCTGTAACACCGGATCTATGTCCAACCACTGGTGGAATGTTGTCGGACCATCATGTAATCCCTGGGGGAGACACATCCATGTGTACAGTTGTCCGGGAATGTAAACGCAAATTTATATCTCGTGCCAGCGAGAGTCTGGATATAACTCCATCTGCCATTTCTCCGCCCTAGTCTCCAACCGATCCATATCCTGCTGTATCCTCTGACAATCCTCATCAGAATCCGCAACTCCACCAAGCTTTTTGCTGTCCACAAACTTACTGATCAGACCAGCTACATTTTCCTCCAAATCATTTATATGTACTACAAACAGCAAAGGTACCAGCACTGATCCCTGCGGAACACCACTATTTACAGCCCTCCATTCAGAAAAGCGCCCTTCCACTGATACCCTCTGTCTTCGATGACCGAGCCAGTTCTGTATCCATCTTGCCAGCTCACCTCTGATCGCGTGTGACTTCACCTTTTGCACCAGTCTGCCATGAGGGACCTTGTCAAAGGCTTTAAAGAGGTCTGTATGGACAACATCCACTGCCCTTCCTTTATCAATCATCTTCGTCACTTCCTCAAAAATCTCAATCAAGTTAGTAAGACACGACCTCCCCTTCACAAAAAAAATCAATAATCCTTCTTTTCAAATGTGACTACTTTTTGGGAATAAAGCTCTAAAGCACTTTCTGAACAGTCCGGTCTTAAGTGTGTGACTTGCTGGTTGCGTTTGCTTGATTCGACATATGATGTTTTCACAAAACCATGCTGCCTCTTGCTACTAATAAGTTAATTTGTTTCCAAATGGAAGTAAATCCTGCCCCGAAGTATCCTCTCTAATAATTTCCCTGCCACTGACCAAAGGCTCACCGGCCTGTAATTTCCTGGATTATCCTTGCTATCCTTCTTTAACAAAGGAACAACATTTGCTATTCTCCAGTCCTCTGGGTCATCACCTATAGCCAATGAGGATGCAAAGATTTCTGTCAAGGCCCCAGCTATTTCTTCCCTTGCCTCCCTCAGTATTCTGCATTAGATCCCATCAGGCCCTGGGGACTTATTTACCTTAATGCTTTGCAAGATGCCCGACACCTCCTCCTCTGTTCCCACAAACTTCAGAACTCTGTGGAGAACCAGAATGTAGCTCCTCGGAGAGAATCACTACCCTGTCTTTACATGGCTCATGATTCACCCCCAAGGAATTCAAACCCCACCATCCATCGCCAACCAACCAGGATATTTCCAGAATATTTCCTGGATGCCTTCCACCCGGACAGGCTGCCGGCGATTGCCTGCTAAGATTCCGGTTGCCGTAGGACAACTTCACTTTCCCACCACGGATTCCCCATTCTCCACCATTGTCCCCATCTGAGATGCCCCATCACAGCATCCGCTTGGTCACCATCCTGCAATAAAAACCTGTTCATTAACATCTTTATCCAACAACACATCCAATTATGCAAACACAACGCAACTATTCACCCTTGTGGATTCCCTTAATGACTGTCTTGCGGGTTCCCTCGACTTTGCTAGGGATCCTACACAGTGTTTCCCCAGTGTCTGCAGCATGGCTGGTGGAAGGCTGCTGACTTTCACTGGGGAGACTGCATATGGCCTTGCAGGACGTCCTCGAGCAGCTCTGGGCTTTGAGGGCTCGGATTCGGACTGCAACACCTCGACATGGGCAGCAGCAGCCTGAGCTGCTGTTACCCATCAGCCAGCTTTTTTGTGACATCGCCCTCCGCTGAGACAATGGTCACCAACAATTGTATCACAGCTGGGTCCGCTAGTGCTGTCATGGAGTTAGTGACCACTTCCACATGGGAAAGAATGTGCTTCAAACTCTGTGCAATGTCCTGTGCCATGTTGGAGTCGGACTCCTCCATGTTCTTTGACAGTGACAACAGACTGTCAATGGACAAAGTATCTCAGTGTACATGTCCATCAGCATTCTCCTGTCTGCTGTTCCAGCAATGTTTACATCTGAGTCCTGTGTATTATAACTCGTTTGTGACCTCGCCCTCCGGTGATCTGACACATGAACTATCCTTTCCCCCTGGCCTGGCTGCAGCTCACTCATGCTCGGTGACTCACCACGTGCAGATTCCGACTCTATACCAACTTCTAAGGTACACAAAGCGAAAGTATTTGATCTGGTGACTATGAGTTTCAGACCAAGTGATGGAGCTTCAACATCAGTGCTGTGCTGCTTCTCTCTCTCTCTGTCACCTGGAGCTGCTGTTACTGGGAAGCTGGCAGATTTGGGTTATCATTGGAAAGTATAAAATCAGAAGGGGAGGGTTGTGGTGAGGGATTGGGAATGGGATGGAAAGCAGGAGGTCCATGGTCCCACCATCTGCAGCTTGTACATCATCCCAGACAGTAGGATGAGGAGGAGGTGGGAGTTAAGAAGGAACGTCAGGCAGCAACATAACATCATCCTGAATGCTCTCGGTGATGCCGCATGCTCCGGGCTCTGTCACAGCCGGTCCCATGATGTGGAGAATCATCTCCTCCCTCAGACTCAGGGGATGAAGGTATGCCTGGTCCCCACCGGATCACTGTTGCTCCCTGTGTTTATGAGCCACCTTGTCCTGTAAGAGAGAGGGCAGAATGTCATTGATTGTGTTGCACTGTGTTTGTGTGATGTGCCTGCCATAGCTGAATAGCTGGAGGCATGTGGAGGCAGGGAGAGGTGGATGTGAGGCTGGTATCAGTGGAAGGTGTGTGAGGGTGAGATGGAGTATGTGAATGTTAGGTGTGGGTCCTGAGTGTTAGGGACAGCTGATGGGTGAGTGATGGGGGTGTGGTTCATTGAGCAGTGTGAGAGGTTACTGGTGTTGAGGGCAGGAGATGTCATGTGGAGATGAATTCACTGACATTGACCACCCGTGTGAGTTCATTTAACTTCTTCTGGCTCTTCTGCCAGGTCCTCGGGGCCAGACTTCTTGCACTGACCTCCCTGGCCACCTGCTCCTATTCACTTCGAAGTGCATTTCTTGAGGGTCTGCACCCCACCCCATGGGAACATGGCCTGTCTACGCCTTTCACCCTCCATGACTAAGGCATCCAGCACCACATCCGTGAACCGCAGAACCCTCTCTCTGTCCTAGTATTCCATTTACCTTGTCTCTAATTGCGGCATTTCACAGTCAGCAGCAGCCTCCTGTGATTCAGTGCAACCTCCCTTTAAGAGGAACAGACTGTCTTTAAGAGCTGAATCCTGGATGAAACACGAGCCAGCCTCACACAACCTTAGGCCCCAGCAGACAGACAGCACCGCGTGTCACCCTAGGCGGTACATAGAATTCGTAGAAATGAGAAGGCAGCAGGAAGTTTGTGTGTCACCTGCCTCAACATGAATAGGCAAGGGCAGATCACGAATTACAATCCCTACACCCGAAAAGCGAAGCAAACCCGATTTTCTCGCTATATCTATCTTCCTTTCCCACTTACGCATGTCCTCACTCGCTCTCTACACTCTCTGTCTATTTCTCATAGAATCAGAGATTGATGCAGTACAAAAGGAGGCTATTCTGCCCATTGTCTCAGTTCTGTCTCTTGGAATGAGCTACTTAATGAATTCCACCACCAACATCCACCCCCCCCCCCCTCCCCAACTTTCCGCAGTCTCCTTTTTTCCTATTCAAGTATTTGCTAAATTCTCTTTTGAAAGATATTATTGAATCTGCTTCCACCATGTTTTCAGGCAGTGAATTCCAGATCCCAACAACTCGCTGTGTAAGAAAATTCTCCTCATTTCACCTCTGGTTCTTTGTCAATTACCTTCAATCTGTGTCTTCTTAATACTGAACTTCCTGACACTGGAAACAGTTTCACATTAATTACCCTATCAAAACCCTTCATGATTTTGAATTATATATTAAATCACCCCTTACCCTTCACTGCTCTAAAGAGAACAATCCCAGCTTTTCCAATCTCTCCACATAACTGAATTCCCAGATCCCTGGTACTATTCTAATAAATCACCTCAGTATCTTCACTAAGTCCTTGACATCCTTATCAAAGTGTGGTGACCAGAATTGGACACAATCCTCCAGCTGGGACCGAACCAATGATGTCCAAACATCAGCATTTCCTCATGAGTTTTATTACTCTGTGCCTCTCTCTCTAACACCAAGGACACTACATGTTACCATCAAAGATCTGTGTGTGCGCCGCAGGTCTCTCTAATCCTGCACCCGCTTTATAATGGTACCATTTATTTTATATTGTTTCTCCTCATACTTCCTACCCATGTCTCACTTCACACTTCACTGTGTTAAATTACATCTGCCATGTTCCTGTCCAATTCACCAGTCAGTCTCTGTCCTCCTGAAGTCTGTTACTATCCTTCTCACTGTTTATTAACATTTCTGAGTTTCCACCCATCACAAAACCTTGACATTATCCCCTCTGTACACAAGCCCATTGTATTAACATACTGCAACAGTGATCCCAACAGTGACCCTCGGGATAATAAAAGCAAAATACTGAGGATGATGGAAAGCTGAAATAAGTACAAGGAATTCTGGAAATACACAGCAGGTCTGGGAGCATCTGTGGAGAGAGAAGTAGAGTTAATATTTCAGGTCAGTGACCCTTCTTCAGAACAGGGGAACGCCACTGTGTACTTCCCTCCAGACTGAACAATAAATATTCTCCACTACTCTCTGCTTTCTGCTTCGCATCTCGATCAGATCTGATTTTACATTTCCCTGCTCTAAGTTGAACCATCCCAGCTACATGACTGTAATCCCTCATCCCTGGAAAAATTCCAGTAAAACTCTTTTATCCCCTCTCCAATGGGCTCATGTCCTTCCTAAAATGTGGTTCCCTGTATTGGACACAATGCTCCAGGTGGAGCCGATCTAGTCTTTTCTATAGCATCCTGACTATTCGACTCTGTGTCTCTATTAATAAAACCTAGGAATCTATTTTCTTTGTTAACTGTTTGTTAACCTGTCCAGCTCACTTCAAAGATTGCACACAAACACCCCAGGTCTCTCTGTTATTCTCACCACCTTTAAAGTTGTGTTATCTCTCCTCATTCATCCACCTGCAGTTCGCTATCACCTTCTCAAAGGCTATTAGGGGTGGGTGATAACTGCTGGCCCAGCCAGCGACACCCACAACCCATGAATAAATAATATTATAAAATCTTTCCACAATGTATCACTTCACACATCTGCCAGGCCAATTAAATATTAGGAAAACTAAAGCCAGTGTTTTCAAACCCTACATCAAACATTTCTTAGCTACAGACTCCATCCCTCTCCTTGACAACTGTCTGAGACTAAAGCAAAGTGTTTACAACCTGGTGTCATAGTTGCTCCTGCGATGAGCTTCCTACCAAATATTCACGCTATCAATCAAACTGCCTATTTCCACCCCCTTAACATAGTACGACTTCATCCCTGTCTCAGCTCCTCTGCTGGTGAAACACTCTCCCTTGCCTGTGTTACCTGTCGACTTGACTATTCCAACACACTCCTGGCTGGTCTCCCACATTCTACTCTCTGTAAACCTGAGGTGATGAAAAACACTGCTGCCCATGTCCTAACTCACACCATGTCCTGTTCACCCATCACTCCCTGAACTCACTGACCGACATTGGATCCTGGTCAGCAACACATCAATTTAAAAACTCTCAGCCTTCTTTTCAAATGCTTCAACAGAGTTGCTTGCTAGGCCCTCACATAGTGCAGTTAAGAGTCAATAACATTGCTGTGAGTCCAGAGTCATATGTGGGCTAGACCAGGAAAGGACGGCAGATTTCTTTCCCTAAAGGACATTAGTGAATCAGATGGTGTTTAACAGAAAACGATGATAGTTTCATGGCTCCATGAGTGAGACCAGCTTTCTATTCCAGATTTTAACACACTCCTGGCTTGTCTCACACATTCTACTCTCTGTAAACTTGAGGTCATCCAAACTCTGCTGCTCTTGTGTAAACTCACACCAAGTCCCGTTCCCCGATCACTGACATACATCGGCTGCCAGTTAAGCAATGTCTTGATTTTAAAATTCTCAACCGTGTTTGCAACTCCCTCAATGTCCTCACACCTCCTTATCTATGTAATATTCACCAGCCCCACAACCCTCCAAGACATCTGCACTCCTCCAATCCTGGTCTCTTGTGTATGCTTGATTTTCATCATTGCTCCACTGCCAGCCAAGTCTTCAGCTGCCTAGACCCAAAGCTCTGGAATTCCCTAACTACACCTCTTTTATTTTATTCGTGTGTAGGATATGTGCATCGCTGGCAAGGCCAGCATTTGTTCCCATCTCTAATTGCCCTTGACAAATGAGTGACTTGCTCGGACATTTCACAAGGCATTTAAGAGTTAACCACATTGTTGAGGGTCTGGAGTCACATGGAGGCCAGATCAGGTAAGGACAGCAGATTTCCTTCCCGAAAGGACATTAGTAAATCAGATCGGTTTTTACAACAATCGATGATAGATTCATGGCACCATGACTGAGACTAAATTTCATTTCCAGACTTTTATTAATGAATTGAAATTATTAATTGATTGAATTTTAATTCCCACCAACTGCCATGTGGGAATTGAACCCATGGCATTAGCCTGAACCTCTGGTTTTCTAGTTCAGTGACATTACCGCTATACCACTGTCACTGCCTCTATGCCTCACTTTCCTCCCTTAAGACACTACTTAATACCTCCTGCTTTGACCAAGAAATGTAAGTTGTTGTTGTTGGGCTTTGCCAGATATGATTTGTCATTACCATATCCCTGCTGCCGTCCATTTATTGTCCCATGTTTTTTTCCAAGCAACGAATGTTTTTGTCCTGGGCTGTGAAGTCTAGAAATTTCCCACCAGCGACGTTAGACTGACTGGTCAGGAATTACACTGTTTGCTCCATCTCTCCTTTTTTAAACCGAGTGTAACATTTACAACCCTCCCATCTCTGGCATCAAGCCCATATCCAAGGAGGATTGGAACATTCTGTCACTGAGAACAACATTCCTTCTGTCAGCATCCCCCACACATCCCATTCAGACAGGGTAAATGGTCTACTTTATTGTGGCACAAGAAGAGTTGGACTGAAAGGGGTTAACTGAACCTGTTTGTTCAGTGATTGTAATTAATGTCAGTCACCATGGACCCTAATTGCGTCGCTGGAGGATTTCCCTCTTCTATTAATACAGGACTCCTTTCAATGTGTTATCCCATAGTGTCAACAACAGCATAATCCCGGCGCTATCAAGGATCAGCAGCCCCAGCGAGAGAGAGGATAGATCAGAATCTGAGAACAATAGATTGGAATGTTACAACAATGGGTCAGAATCTGAGAACAATAGATTGGAATGTTACAACAATGGGTCAGAATCTGAGAACAATAGATTGGAATGTAACAACAATGGGTCAGAATCTGAGAACAATAGATTGGAATGTTACAACAATGGGTCAGAATCTGAGAACAATAGATTGGAATGTGACAACAGTGGGTCAGAATCTGAGAACAATGGATTGGAATGTTACAACAATGGGTCAGAATCTGAGAACAATAGATTGGAAAGTTACAACAATGGGTCAGAACATGAGAAAAGTAGCTTGGGATGTTACTACAATGGGAAGCCGGAGTTTCTCCTATTGGTTTGGCCTTGTTACTGCAGATTATTTTTGGATAACATTAGATGATCGGATCTATTATGCACTGAAGATGATTCAAACGATTTATTATCCCATCCTCGCTATTATTGGTGTCCCTGGTGAGTCTCTGTATCCAACGTTTAGAATTATAAGCATATTTTACAGATTTAATGTTCTTGTCATGTCAATCTTGGGAAGTCTGAAGCCATTGTCTTCAGTCACTGCCAGAAACTCCATTCCCGATCCACTGTCTGCATTCCTCTCGCTGCCCAATGTCTGGGGCTGAAACAGACTGTTTGCGACCTCTGCATCCAGTTGACACTGAGCTGAGTTCATCTCCATATTCTCTCCATCACCAACCCTGCCTATCACCACCTCTGTAATATGTCCCGTCTCCACCTCTGCCTCAGCCCATCTACTGCATAAACCCTCATCTGTGCCTTTGTTAAATCCACACTTGACTATTACAATTCTATCCTGGTCACCTTCCAATTCTATCCTGGTCACCCTCCCAGTTATTAACCTCCATAAACCACAGCCCATCCAGAAATCTGCTGCCTGTGTTCTAACTCACACCAAATCCCGATCACCCATCACCCCTGTGCTCACTGATCTACATTGTCTTCCGGTCTGGCAACACCTTAATTTTAATATTCTCATTCTTGTCTTTGAATCTCTCCATGGCCTCACCACTCCAATTAGCCCTATACCCCTCTCGATTTCACATATTCTTGTAAATCTTATGCCTTTGAAACTTTTTTCAATTCCCTTTTGAAAGTGAATTTCTTTCCCCTCCTTAGCACCTCCGGCTGTGATTTTTACACTAAGGTGCCACTGGTGCCAATGTAACAAAAACCTGGATCTATAAAAACGATGTGAATGGAACCGCCAACCACTTCTAGTGTGGCCAGCACACTCCCCCATTCTGTGTAGGGATCTAGCCTGGGTGTACTGTCATTTGCTGTTAGTCTGAGGAGGGGTTTGGAGTAACGTCAATGTCCCTTTCTAGCAGCTAATATGTACATCTTTGAAACTTGGTCCGTGCATGTCCACTGATCACGTGTGTTAGTCACTCACAACTTAGCATACATTCAGCAGCACCAGGAATCCCCTCTAGTATTTTTAAAAGGACCAGGCTTCCTGGTCCTGAATATTGAGGGATATTTGACATTCAAGAAGAATAGGATGCTCGGTAAATGTGGAGGGGTGGCACTGTTAATCAAGGATGGTGTTGGGGCATAAGTTCGAGATGACCTCGGTTCAGGAGATCAGAATGTCGAATCGATTTGGGTGGAGGTGAGGAATACCAGGAGAAAGAAGTCCCTAGCAGGAGTGGTCTACAGACCTCCTAACAGTAATCACAATGTAGGACATCGTATACAAGAAGAAATATTGTTTACTTGTGATAGACGTACGGCAATAATCATGGGTGATCTTAATCTACATATAAACTGGAAAAATCAGATTGGGAACAGTAGCCCGGATGAAGAGTTCATAGAATGCTTTCGAGGTAGTTTCTTGGAACAGCACGTTCTGGAAACAACCAGAGATAAGGTTATATTAGACTTCGTATAATGTAATGTGACAGGATTAATTAATGACCTCAGAGTAAAGGCACCTCTCGGTAGCAGCGACCACATTATGACTGAATTTTACGTCCAGTTTCAAAGAGAGAAGAGTGGATCTATGATCAGTATTTTAAATTTGAATAAGGGAAACTATTTGGGCATGAAAGTTGAGCTCGCTGAAGTGAACTGGGTTACTAGTCTTGGAGATAGATCAATAGAGAAGCAGTGGCAGACATTTAAGGGGATATTTCAGGAATACTCCATAATAAGTATATTCCTACTATCAGGTGGAGGACCCACCAGCGGTTTAGTAAGAAATTACGGAAAACATCACACTTAAGGAAAAGGCAGATAATTGTGCAAAGATGAGTGGCAGTTCAGATGATTGGTCAGAATATAAAGAACAGCAGACAATGGCTAACGGGTTAATCAGGAGAAAGACATTCGAGTATGATAGGAAGCTAGCTAGAAATGTAAAAATGGATTGCAAGAGTTTCTCCGTGTATTTAAAAAGGAGAAGAGTATTTAAAAAGAGCGTTGGTCCTCTGGACAGTGAGAATGTGGAGTTAATAGTAGATAAAAAGGGAACAGCGGATGCAATGAACAAATATTTTGTTTCTGTCTTCACTATCGAGGATACAAGAAACATTCCAGTAGGAGCTGTAAATCAGGAGGTGGAAGGAAGAGAGAAACTTGGTGAAAATACCAAGCTTTACTGAGCAAACGTATGGAGTTGTGGGCTGAAAAGTCCCCGGGTCCTGATGGGCTTCATCCGAGAGTCTTAAAAGAGGTGGCTAATGAGGTAGTAGTTGTGTTGTTGTTAATTTTTCAAAGTTCACTAATTTTGGAAAGGTTCCATCAGACTGGAAAGTAATAAATATAACCCCTCTATTCAAGAAGAGGGGGATGCAGAAAGCAGGTAACTATAGGCCAGTTAGCTTGACAACTGTCGTGGGGAAGATGTTTGAATCGATCATTAAGGAGGCTTTCGCTGGGCACTTAGAAATACTCAAGGTAATCGCGAATAGACAGCATTGTTTTGTGAAAGGGAAGTCATCTTTAACCAATTTATTGGAGCTCTTTGAAGGAGTAACATGCGATATGGGTAAAGGGGAGCCCTTTGACATACTGCGCTTGGATTTCCAGAATGCATTAGACAATGTGCCACATAAAAGGTTATTGTGCAAAGTAGGAGCTCATGGTGTAGTGGGTAACATATTAGCTTGGATCAAAGTTGTATTGGCCAGTTGCCGAAAAGAGGGAGTATGCATGAATGGGTCCTTTTCAGACTGGCAGGATGTGACAAGTTGAGTCCATCATGGGTCTGTGCTGGGGCCTCAACATTTTACAATTTATATGAAAGACTTAGATGAGGGAAGCGATGGCATGTTAGCTAAATTTGCAGATGACTCAAAGATAGGTAGGAAAGTATGTTGTGAAGAGTACATAAGGAGGTTGTAGTCCAATATAGATAGGTTGAGTGAGTGGGGAAAAAATCTGTCAGATGGAGTATAATGTGGGAAAATGTGAAGTTTTTCACTTTGGCAGGAGGACTGCAAAATTCCGAGGTGCTGAGGGATCTAGGTTCTGTTGTGCATGAGTCACAAACTGTTAGTAGGTAGGTACAGCAAGTAACAAAGAAGGCTAATGGAATGCTCGCCTTTATTACAAGAGGAATTGAAAATAAAAGTCAGCATGTGATGCTTCAGTTATACAGGGCATTGGTGAGACCACATCTCGAATACTGTCTGTAGTTTTGGTCTCCTTATTTAATGGAGGATGTGAATGGAGGAGGCGGTTCAGTTGTGGTTTACCAGATTGATACCAGGAATGAGCAGGTTGTGTTCTGAGTAAAGGTTGGACGGACGGTCTTGTTTTCACTGGAATTTAGAATAGTGAGGGGAGATTTGACTGAAGTTTAAAAGAACCTGAAAGGCCTTGACATGGTGAATGAGGAATGGATGTTTCCTCTTGTGGGTGAGTCCAGTACTAGGGGGCACTGTTTCGAAATTAGGGGTCGCCGCTTTAGGACAGAGAGGAGGAGAACATTTTTCTCTAGAGGGTTGTGTGACTTTGGAATTCTCTGCCACAGAAGGTGGTGGAGACGGGGTCATTGAATATTTTTAAGGTGGAGATAGATAGATTCTTATCAGGCCAGGGAATGAAAGGTTATCAAGGTTAGATGGGAGTGTGGAATTCGAAACACAAACCGATCAGCTATGATCTGATTGAATGGCGGTGCAGATTCGAGGGCCGAATGGCCTACGTCTGCTCCTAGTTCATATGCGTCTATTTTTTACTCAGCTTGCATGTGAGGTGCTTTTGACTTACTTCTGTTATTGTAAAGTTAGTGGAGGTGCTGTGGATGGCTTTCTGGAGGTTGCGTTGTGAGCTTCTGCAGACATTCATGGAGGACAGAGGATTTGCTAACCGAACTCTGGACGAGTTATGGGGACTGTAGTTACATGACCTACAAATGGAGCAGAGGCTAGAGAGGGGAAACTCTGTAAAGTGGGAGGAGGAGGGGGCTCTGCCCTACCCACCCCGGGTTCTCCAAGAGCAAACAGAGCAGTGGTCCTAATATCGAGCCCTGGGGAACACCACTGTATACTCACCTGGAGTCTGACCAACAACCTTTCACCATTTCTCTCTGTTTACTTTTCATTAGCCAATGTTATATCCACAATATAACTGTCTCTTTAATCCATAGGGTTCAGTTTTCCTAACCTGTCTATTGAATGTCATTTGATCAACCACCTTTTGAACATCCATATATATAACTTCAATCACACCACCCTCATCAGCCCTCTCCATTGTTTTATCAAAGAACTCCATCAAGTTTACCTCACCACCACCTCACTCCACTCCTCCACTGCTGTTAAATTATCAGACTGCTTATGCAACATCCAGTACTGGATGAGCAGAAATTTCCTCCAATAAAATATTGGGAAGACTGAAACCATTGGGCTGGACTCTGTTGGGCTCCTGATGTAGGTCTCCATGGAGCCACACATCGGGATTGCTGGGCCTGATCTTTCCAGCTGTGCAGAGGCTCATGGCTCCCCGCCCACTCCCCCCCAACCGCTCGGCAGTGGTACCCTCCTTTAAATATTTCAATAAACTTAATGTATATATTTCAGTCCAATTCCCTGTGATCTTACTGACAGCCCGGGATCTTCCATGCAGCGGCTGACACTCACACACCTTCATAATAGAAGCAAAATACTGCAGATGCTGGAAATCTGAAATACAATCCAGAAATGCTGGAACCACTCAGCAGGTCTGGCAGCATCTGTGGAAAGAGAGGTAGAGTTAACGTTTCGGGTCAGTGACCCTTCTTCTCACACACCGTCGCTTTCCCGTCCAGAGAAAGCCAACGCCACAGAGGTGAGGAAGGGGGGAAAGTAGGATTTTTAGAGTACTGATGGGGTGGGGGGTGGTGGCTGGTGCTTGTGGCGGGCGTGGTCAACTCTGCATTAATAGTGTAGGGGAAGAAGAGGCAAACTCTACACTTTGGACAGTTGTTGGGTTGCGAGGGTACTCGGCAGTTTAAGTCTTTGGAGGGGATGGTAGGA
Source organism: Heterodontus francisci (assembly GCF_036365525.1). Taxonomy (NCBI): domain Eukaryota; kingdom Metazoa; phylum Chordata; class Chondrichthyes; order Heterodontiformes; family Heterodontidae; genus Heterodontus; species Heterodontus francisci. Next base: position 163,102 of record NW_027141284.1, on the reverse strand, counting down.
AGGCAACTATACAATGTAAGTTTTTTGGGGGAAATGGGCAACATTTTATTTGCAGTGCACTGGCGGGGGTGTGTGTACGGGGTTAAACTTTGCACTTTTTGTGGCAGGTCTGGTTGCCCTTTAAAAATGGCACCAGTGTCTGTACAGAGACAGCTGACAGCACTACTGTTGTCGCTGAGGCCGTCCCTGTTACGTGATTGGGGGTGGAGTGGGCGGCCTGTTCACTGTATTAAAATGAGACGTCGCCTGCTACATCACAGTGGCACAGCAGACACAGACTGCACATATGGGCCACCAATGTTTCGCACTCCGCTGGGGAGAATAAAATTCAGCCCCTTGTTTTTGCTTCCCGCTCCAATCTCCCTTCCCCAGCTAGCAATTCCTTCCTTCTTCCTGGTAACTGTCTGAGATTACTATAGTCTGTTCACAACCTTGGTGTCACATTGGACCACAAAATAGGCTTCTAACCTCACACTGGTGCCATCACCACAATCGCCTATTTCCATCTCTGTAACATCACCTGACTAAATCCCTGCCTCAGCTCATCTGCTGCTGAAACCCTCATTCAAGAAAAGAGGCGCTGCTGGATCTGGTACTTGGGAATGAGGTGGGCCAAGTGGATCAAATACCAGTAGGGAAGCACTTAAAGGACAGTGGTCATTACGTCATAAGGTTCAGGCTGACTACATAAAAGGACAAAGGGTAAGAATAATTAACTGAGGGAAGGCCAACTTCCGCGGGGTAAGAATGCAGCTGGGGAAAATAAATTGGAGTCAACGATTGGCAGGAAAACAATAGCTGAACAATGGGCTACCTTCAAAGAGGAGATAGTTTGGGCTCAGTCAAGGTATATTCCTTCGAAGAGGAAAGGTAGTGTAAACAAATCCAGAGCTCCCTGAATTACAAAAGAGGTGAGTGACGTAGAGATTAAGATGAAGAAGAAAAAGTGTGCTTATGACAGACGCCAGGTAGACAATCCTACTGAGAACCAGGCAGAGCGGAAGCATAAAAGCAAGTAAGAGAAGTAAAATAGAATATGAGAAGAGTCTGGCGGCTAGAATTAAATGGAGTTCCTAAGTTTTCTATAGACGTATAAACAGGTAGCAAAAGGAGGAGTTGCACCAATTAGGGGCCACACAGAGGATTTGCACATGCATGCAGAGGGCATAGTTGAGGTATTAAATGAATACGTTGCATCTGTCTTTACCAAGTGTAACAAAAGTGATTCTTTTTTGGTAAAAAAAAGGAATATTTCTAAAGGCATTTATGGTTCAGCTGAATAAATGTTAGACCTTTTTTTTGTTAAAAATTGAACCACTAAGCGTCAATGAGAGGGAGCTGGACTGGCAACAGAGTTACTGGTTATCACAAGGCTCGGGTTCGAGATGAAGCCCAAACCCTGGTCGCGGGCAGAAAAGTGATAAGTTCTCCTTTGATTAGACAAGCCCCGTTGTCGCAGAGAACACCTGGGATGGGCAGAAAAACTGACAAGCTTTCTGCTTGTCGGTCAGTGTGTGTGGTTTTACCTTCTGGAAGGAGATAACGTCAAGTCTGAAGAAAAAGTCAAGAAAGCAGAGAAGACCACAACCCAGCTCATTTTCCAGAAATTCCAGAACAGACCTTGTGAAGTCCGCGGAGTTGAGTCATCTTGTTTCCTGTTTGAAGAAAGCCTGCTAAAAATAATTCTCAATGCCGCCTGAAGAGAACTGTTGTCTCGTAGCCTGGATGTGTGTGCTCAGATGTTAGACTGCATGCTGGTTTGGAACAACATATCTCATCTGCTGTTTCCTTCAAAATGGGCAACTAGTTAACCCAAATGCTTTTTGTTTGTAACAGAGCTCTGATCGAAAAATCTTTTTTTTTAGATCTTGTTTTCGGTTAACCAGTGTATATGTCTGTGTTTGAGTTTTAAGGGACTAAGATAAAAAAAAAGTAACTTTAAAATTTGGTTCAGGTTAAAAGGGACTTTGAACTTTGGTTAAGGTGGGAAGGGGAAGTTAAAAATTAATTGTTGGATTTTTAAAAATTTGATCTGTGTGATATTGTTTTACTTCATTTCTAGTTGCGACTTTTTTATTCGATCCTGGGATATAGGCATCACTGGCTAGGCCAGCATTTATTACCCATCTCTCCATAACCCTTGAGAAGGTGGTGGTGAACTGCCTTCTTGAATCGCTGCAGTCCATGGGAGGTAGGTTCACTCACAATTGTGTTCGGGATGGACTTCCAGGATTTTGACCCAGCGACAGTGAAGGAATGGCGATATAGTTCCAAGTCAGAATGGTGTATGACTTGGAGGGGAACTTGCAGGTGGTGATGTTCCCATGCATTTGATCCCCTTGTCCAAGATGGTAGAGGTCGCGGGTTTGGAAGGTGCTTTCTAAGGTGCCTTGGTGCATTGCTGCAGTGCATCTTGTAGACGGTACACACTGCTGCCACTGTGCATCGGTGGTGGAGGGAGTCAATGTTTGTGGATGATGTGCCAATCAAATAAGCTGCTTTGTCCTGGATGATGTCGAGCTTGTTGAGTGTTGTTGGAGCTGCAGCCATCCAGGCGAGTGCAGTGTATTCCATCACACTCTTGACTTGTGCCTTATCGATGGTGGACAGGCTTTCGGGAGTCAGGAGGTGAGTTACTCGCTGCAGGATTCCTGGTCTTACACCTGCTTCATTTATGATAAACTTTTAATTGTTTAGTTCAGTAAAGTGTGTTCTATTGTGATGAGAATAGTGTATCTGATGGACTGTTTCAGCAAGTGGGAAAATGAGAAAAAAATGTTGTGACCTGTGGAGAAGCTGGACTGAATGAACAGTGCACACCTCTCGCCTCGGGTCATAACACAAGGAAGAAGGTACAACACAGGCAATGGTGAAAGAGCAGGTAATTCAGAAACAAGAAGGGTTTAAAATTGATAAAGTGGACATATTAGATAGGCTGTCTAGAGGTAAAGTGAATAAAGCACCAGGGCCAATGAGGTGCATCCAAGGATTATGAGGGAAGTGAGGGTGGAAATTGCAGATGCACTGGCCATAAATTCTCAATCTTCCTTAGACTTGGGGTGATGCCGGAGGACTGGAGAATTGCAAATATTACATCCTTGTTCAAAAATGGGTGTAAAGATAATCCCAAGAACTCCAGGCCCGTCAATTTAACTGCAGTGGTGGGGAAACTTCTAGTAATAATAATTCGGGACAAATTAATAGTCACATGGAAAAATTCGGGTTCAGTAAGGAAAACAGCATGGATTCCTGAAGGGCAAATACTATTTAACTAACAGCCTGGACATTTTGAGAAGGTAACAGAGAGGGTTGATGAGGGCAATGCGATTGATGTGGTGTATTGTATTTACAAAAGACATTTGATACTGTGCCACATAACAGACTTGTGAGAAAACTTATAGTTCATGAATGAAAAGGGACGGTAACAACATGGGTACGGCTTTGGCTGAGTGGCAGGAAAGAAATAATTGTAGTTTGTGGATGTTTTTGGGGGGCTGGAGGAAAGGCTGGAGGTCCCCAGGGGTCAGTGTTGGTAACCCTTGATTTTCCTGATATATATTACAAGAGCGACGTCTCAATTCATTCCATCTTCGCTGCCTCCGGAGAATCCTTGGCATCAGGTGGCAGGACCATATCTCCAACGTGGAAGTCCTCGAGGCGCCCAATATCCCCATCATATACACCCTACTGAGTCAGCAGCGCTTGAAATGGCTTGGCCATGTGAGCCACATGGAAGATGGTCGGATCCCCAACGACGCATTGTACAGCGAGCTTGTCACTGGTATCAGACCCACCGGCCATCCGTGTCGCTGCTTTAAAGAAATCTGCAAACGCGAAATGAAGTCCTGTGACATTGACCACAAATTGTGGGAGTCAATTGCCAGTGATCCCTAGAGCTAGCAGATAGCCATAATGGCGGGTCTGAAGAATGGCGAGTCAAAGAGAGTTAACAGTTGGCAGGAAAAAAGACAGAAGCACAAGGAGAGAGCCAACCATGAAATATCCTCGACAACCAATTTTATCTGCAGCGCCTGTGGAAGAGCCAATTCACTCTAGAATTGGCCTTTATAGCCACTCCAGGCGCGGCTCCACAAACCACTGACCACCTCCAGGTGCTTACACATTTTCTCCCGAGACAACGAGGCCAAAGAAGGTAACTGACCAAGACCATGGTGTTCAGGGCACAATTTTAGAGTTTGCAGATGATACGAAACGTGGAAGCATTGTGAACTGTGAGGAGGATGGTGTTGACTTTCAAAAGTACTTAGACAACTTGGTGGAATGGGCAGGCAGGTGGTAGATGAATTTCAATGCAGAGAAATATGAAGTGATTCATTTTGGTAGGAAGAATATTGAGATAATGTAAAATAAAGGGCACCATTCTAAAGGAGGTGTAGGAACAGAGATACCGAGGTGCATATGTGCATAAGTCATTGATGTTGGCAGGAGAGGTTGAGAGAGCATTTAATAAAGCATACAGTATCCTGGGCTTTATTAACAGGGACATTCAGTACAAGAGCAAGGAAGTTATGTTGAACTTATATAAAACACTGATTCAGCCTCAGCTGAAGTATTCTGTCCAATTCTGGGCACCACACTTCAGGAAGATTGTGAGGGCATTGGAGAGAGTACAGAAAAGATCCATGAGAATGCTTCCAGGCATGAGGAATTTCAGTTATGAAGATAGACAGGAGAAGTTAGGATCATTTTCCTTGGAGAAGAGAAGACTGAGAGGTGAGTTGATTTGATAGAGTTGTTCAAAACCATGAGGGGTCTGGACAGAGGAGATAGAAAGAAACTGTTTCCACTCGTGAAAAGAATCGAGAACGAGAGGGCACAGATTGGAATTAATGGGGAAGAGAGGCAGAAGTGACATGAGGCAATATTTTCTCACGCAAGGAATGGCTAAGGACTGGAATGTACTGCCTGAGAATGTGATGGAGACAGGTTCAATTGAAGCATTCAAAATGCAATCAGACTGTTATCTGAAAAGGAAGAATGTGCAGGGTTATGGGGAGAAGGCGGGGAATGGCACGAGGTTAATTGCTCTTTCGGAGAGCCGATGTGTACATGATACACTGAATAGCCTCCTTCTGTGCTGTAATAATTATGTGATTCCCTGATTCATGCCTTTGTTACCTCTGTGCATAACTATTCCAACTCACTCCTGGCTGATCTCCCACATTCTACTCTCTGTAAATTTGATGTCATCCAAAACTCTGCTGCCCATGTCCTAGCTCACACCAAGTTTTCTTCCTCTATCACTGACCGACATGGCTCCCAGTCAAGCAATGTCTTGATTTTAAAATTCTCATCCTCGTTTTCAATACCTCCATGGAACAAAGAACAAAGATAATTACAGCACAGGAACAGGCCCTTCGGCCCTCCAAGCCTGCGCCGATCCAGATCCTCTATATAAACATGTCACCTATTTTCTAAGGGTCTGTATCTCTTTGCTTCCTGCCCATTCATGTATCTGTCTAGAAACATCTTAAAAGACTCTATCGTGACCGCGTCTACCACCTCCGCTGGCAACGCATTCCAGGCACCCACCACCCTCTGCGTAAAGAACTTTCCACGCATATCCCCCCTAAACTTTTCCCCTCTCACTTTGAACTCGTGAACCCTAGTAATTGAATCCCCCACTCTGGGAAAAAGCTTCTTGCTATCCACCCTGTCTCTCCCTCGCATGATTCTGTACACCTCAATCAGGTCCCCCCTCAACCTCCGTCTTTCCAATGAAAATAATCCTAATCTACTCAACCTCTCTTCAAAGCCAGCGCCCTCCATACCAGGCAACATCCTGGTGAACCTCCTCTGCACCCTCTCCAAAGCATCTACATCCTTTTGGTAATGTGGCGACCAGAACTGCACGCAGTATTCCAAATGTGGCCGAACCAAAGTCTTATACCACTGTAACATGACCTGCCAACTCTTGTACTCAATACCCCGTCCGATGAAGAAAAGCATGCCATATGCCTTCTTGACCACTCTATTGACCTGCGTTGTCACCTTCAGGGAACAATGGACCTGAACACCCAAATCTCGCTGTACATCAATTTTCCCCAGGACTTTTCCATTTACTGTATAGTTCACTCTTGAATTGGATCTTCCAAAATGCATCACCTCGCATTAGCCCTGATTGAACTCCATCTGCCATTTCTCTGCCCAACTCTCCAATCTATTTACATTCTGCTGTATTCTCTGACAGTCCCCTTTACTATCTGCTACTCCTCCAATCTTAGTGTCGTCTGCAAACTTGCTAATCAGACCACCTATACTTTCCTCCAAATCAGTTATGTATATCACAAACAACAGTGGTCCCAGCACGGATCCCTGTGGAACACCACTGGTCACACGTCTCCATTTTGAGAAACTCCCTTCCACTGCTACTCTGTCTCCTGTTGCCCAGCCAGTTCTTTATCCATCTAGCTAGTACACCCTGGACCCCATGCGCCTTCACTTGCTCCATCAGCCTACCATGGGGAACCTTATCAAACGCCTTACTGAAGTCCATGGATACGATATCTACAGCCCTTCCCTCATCAATCAACTTTGTCACTTCCTCAAAGAATTCTATTAAGTTGGTAAGACATGACCTTCCCTGCACAAAACCATGTTGCCTATCACTGATAAGCCCATTTTCTTCCAAATGGGAATAGATCCTGTCCCTCAGTATGTTCTCCAGCAGCTTCCCTGCCACTGACGTCAGGCTCACCGGTCTATAATTACCTGGATTATCCCTGCTACCCTTCTTAAACAAGGGGGCAACATTAGCAATTCTCCAGTCCTCCGGGACCTCACCCGTGTTTAAGGATGCTGCAAAGATATCTGTTAAGGCCCCAGCTATTTCCTCTCTCGCTTCCCTCAGTAACCTGGGATGGATCCCATCCGGACCTGGCGACTTGTCTACCTTAATGCCTTTTAGAATACCCAACACTTCCTCCCTCCTTATGCCGACTTGACCTAGAGTAATCAAACATCTGTCCCTAACCTCAACATCCGTCATGTCCCTCTCCTCGGTGAATACCGATGCAAAGTACTCATTTAGAATCTCACCCATTTTCTCTGACTCCACGCATAACATTCCTCCTTTTTCCTTGAGTTCTCTAGTTACCCTCTTGCTCCTTATATATGCTCCCTCTCTCTGTAATATCCTCCAGCTCCACAATCCGCCAAGATATCTGTGCATCTCTAATTCTGGCCTCTTGTGCATCCCTGATTTTCATCACTCCACCACTATTATCTGCACCTTTAGCTAATGAGGCTCCAAGTTCTAGAATACCCTCCCTTCACCCCTCCGCTTCTCCACCTCGCTTTCATCCTTTAACACGCCCGTTAAAACCTACTTCTTTGACCAAGCTTTAAACTAGTATCTCATTTTCGGGAAGCACCTTGGGACATTTCATTCTGTTAAAGGCGCTATATAAATATAAATTGTTGTTGAAGTTTGCCAAACATGATTTGTTATTACCAGACCCCTGCTGCTTCTTGTTTGTTATCGTATGTTTTTCAAAGAAACAAATATATTTCTCCTGGGTTGTGACCCCATGAAATTTCTCCAGTCGTGATGCATGTCTGACTGCTCAGTAATTACAGGGTTTACTCTATCTCTCCTTTTCTAAACAGGGTGTAACAATTACAGTGCTCCAGTCCTCTGTCATCGCTCCCATATCCAAGGAGGATTGAAAGATTCTGGCCAGTGCCTCTACTATTTTCACCATTCCTTCCCTCAGTAACCCTCACGCATCCTGTCCAGAGTAAATTTTCTGCTTTATTGTGGTATGAAAGGTGTCGGAATGAAAGAGGTTAACGGAATCTATTTGCTCAGTGACTGTAATTAATGTCAGTCTCTATGGAACCTAATTATTTCACTGGAGGTGCTCCATCTTCTAATAGTAAGGGACTCTTTTCAATGTGTTTTCACATAGTGTGAGTGGGAGCATCATCCCTGACACTAATAGGGACCAGCGTCTCCAGAGAGAGGGGGAGGATAGATCAGAATCCAAGGACAATAGATTGGAATCTGACAATAATGGGTCAGAATCTGAGAACAATAGATTGCAATGTTACAAAAATGGGCAGGGGGTTACCCTGGGATCTTGACACTCTTTCTGCATACTATGATCGGCTACCATTAGCATCTTGCATCAATTACGCAGTGAACATTATTCAATACATTTACTATCTCATCCTCGCTATCGTTGGTGTTCCTGGTAAGTCTCTATATCCAGCTCTTCATTCTATAAACCATGTTAAACTGAATTAATGTACTTCTCATTTATTCTGCCCTTGCTGATTTTGGTATCCCTCCAGCTATTATCTTTATATAACCATTGCTATCCGCATTATGGTTTGTGTAATTTAATCTCTCATCTTTGCTTCTGTTGTTGCCCCGGTAAGAGTCTAGTTCCAGCCATGAGATATGTAAACCTTGCTTCACTGAAATAGTGATTTGGAATTTATTTATTTTTTTGAAGACTGAAGCTAGTGTCATTGGTCTCCATAAGAAACTTCATACCCTATTTGTGAACCACTTACCTTTCACTGGCCAGTGTCTGAGACTGAACAAGACAGTCTACAACCTCTGTAGTAATTTTAACCTGAGCTGATTTCACCTCCATATTCTCTCCATCAACAAACATGCCTACTACCACCTCTGCAATAACTGCCATCTCCACCTCGGCCTCAGCCCATCTGCTGCATAAACTCTCATCTGTGCCTTTGTTAAATCTACACGTGACTATTCCAGTTCTATCATGGTCACCTTCCCAGTTATAAACCTCCATCAACCACATCCCAGCCTGCGGCGCTTTCTCAGTGAACATCAACGTCAGCTCGAGGAACAAAACCTCATTGTCGGATTAGGCATTCTACAGACTTCCAGACTGAACATTGAGTTCAATAATTTCAGATCAAGACTGGCTCTTTTAATTATTTTGCTTTATCATTTTTTTTGCCATGTCCTGGCCTTAAACTGGATTTTTTTATGTTGCTGCTTTTGGCTTGGGCTGTTCATTATTTTGTCATTTAACACCTTCGCTGCACTAACGCTTTGTCTTTCACCACACCACAAGCACACTCTCTTTGCCTTTGCCCCATGACCTCCTTGTCAGTTAATCTCTATGACCCTCTGTCCTTTCAACACCTCTTTTTTCTCTTTTGCCCCACCCTTGCTTTATTTCCTTAAAACCTGACCTTTCTAACCTTTGCCAATTCTGATGAAAGGTCACAGGCCTGAAGCGTTAACTCTCCTTCACTCTCCACAGATGCTTCCAGACCTGCTGAGTCTTTCCAGCACTTTTTGTTTTCATTTAAGACTTGTAGTGGAGTTCCCCAGGGATCAATGTTGGGATCGTTTCTCTTCCTGACAAATATTAATGACATGGACCTTGGTGCACAGGGCACAATTTCAAAGTTTGCAGATGATGCAAAACTTGGAAGCATTGTGAACTGTGAGGAGGATAGTGTAGAAATTCAAACGGACATAGACAAGTTGGTGGAATGGAAAGACAGGTGGCAGATGAAGTTCAATGTGGAGAAATGTGATGTGATTCATTTCGATAGGAAGAACATGGAGAGGCAATATAGAATAAATTGTACAACTCTAAAGGGTGTGCAGGAGCAGAGGACCTGGGTGTATATATGCATAGGTCATTGAAGTTGGCAGGAGAGGTTGAGAGCACTTAATAAACCAGACAGTGTCCTGTGCTTTATTCACAGCAGCATGGAATGCAAAAGCAAAGAGGTTATTTTGAACTTGTATGAGACACTAGTTCGGCCTCAGTGGCAGTATTACGTCTAGTTCTGGGCACCACACTTTAGGTAACGTGAAGACATTGGGGAGTGTACATAAACATTCACAAGAATGGTTCCAGAGATGAAGAATATCAGTTATGAAGAGAGACTGGAGAACTGGGAACATTTTCCTTAGAGAAGAGAAGGCTGAGAGGAGATTAGAAAAAAAGGTATTCACAATTATGAGGTGTCTGGACAGAGTGGATAGGGAAAAACTTTCCCCACTCCTGAAAGGTTCTAAAACGAGAGGGCAAAGAATAAAAGTTATTGGTAAAAGAAGCAGAAGTAACATGAAGAAAACTTTTTCACACAGCAAGTGCTTAAGATCTGGAATGCACTGCCTGAGAGTGTGGTGGAGGCAGATTCAATCGAGGCATTCAGGAGGAAATTGGATAGCTGTCTGAAAAGGAAGTTTGTACAGAGTTACAGTGAGAAGGCAGGGAAGCGGTACTAGATGAATTGCTCTTTTGGACAGCCAGTGCAGACACGATGGACAGAATGGCCGCCTGTAACAATTCTGTGATTCTGTGACAGTTGACCACAAAATGAGCTTCCACCGTTATATTCGTGCCATCACTATCACCACCTATTTCCACTTCAATAACATCGCCTGATTTCACCCCTGTCTTAACTCATCCGCTGCTGAAGCTCTCAGTCATGCTTTCATTACCTGTAGACTGGACTATTCGAACTCATTCTCCCACATTCTACTGTCTGTAACCTTGAGGTCATCTAAAACTCTGCTGCCTGTGCCTTAACTCACAGCAAGTCTAATTCCCCAATCACTGACCGACATCAGCTCACAGTCAAGCAATGTCTTGATTTTAAAATTCTCATTCTTGTTTTCCAATCCCTCCATTGCCTCACCCCTCACTAACTCTGTAATCCCCTCCAGCCCCACAAACCTCTGAGATATCTCTGCTCCTCTAATTCTGGCCTCTTGTGCATCCCTGATTTTAATTACTCCACCATTGTGGCCACACCTTCAGTTGCCTCGGCCCAAAGCTCTGGAATACACGCCCTACACAGTTCCATCTCTCCATCTCTCCACCTCGCTTTTATCCTTTAAGACACTCCTTTAAAACTTGCCTCTTTGACCAAACATTTGGTCACCTAACCTAATATCTCCCTTGGTGGTTCAGTGTTATACTTTGTTTCATAATGCTGCTGTGAAGTACCTTGGGATAAGTTCTTGCTGATCTTTGCCAGACATGAATTGTCATTAGCATATCCATGTGGTTTGAAATTTATTATGCTATGCTTTTCCAAGCAAATAATATTTCTGTCCTGGGTTGTGAAATTTCACCACCACTGACGTCAGATTGACTGGACAGTACAGGGTTTACCACATCTCTCCTTTTTGTAAACTAGGTGTATAATTTGCAGCCCTCCAGTGCTCTGTCATCACTCCTATATCCAGAGAGAACTGATAGATTCTGTGCAGTGCTTCTTCCATTTGCACCATTCCTTCTCTCACCAACCCTCAGAATTCCCATCCAGACCAGGTAAATGTTCTAGTTTATTGTTATACAAAAATTGTTGGATTGAAAACTAAACCTGTTTGTTCAGTGAATGCAATTAATGTCAGTCTCCATGGACCCTAATTGTGTCACTGGAAGATTTCCCTCTTCTATTAATAAGGGGCTCCTTTCAATGTGTTATCACATAGTGTCAGTGGGAGTATCACATCACTCCCGTCACTAACAGGGATCAGCGGCTCTGGAGAGAGGGAGAGGAAAGATCAGAATCAGAGTACAATAGATTGGAATGTTATAACAATGAACAGGAGTTTCATCTGGGAGTTTAACTTTCTTTCTGCAGATTATGATCAGTTTTCATTAAACAGTCGGATCTATTACTCACTGAGGAATATTCAATACATTTACTACCCCTTCCTGGCTATTATTGGTGTCCCTAGTAAGTCTCTGTATCTAGATATTAATTCTATAAACCATGTTTAACTGCATTACCATTCTTGTCATTTCCTCTGCCCTCCTTGCTGCTGTTGTTATTCCTGGCAAATTTCAGTCTCCAGATATTAGCTCAATAAACCATTGCTATGTGCATTAGAGTGCTTGTAATTTACTCTACCATCTTTGCTGTCTCTGGTAAGTCTCTATTTCCCGCTATGAGATCTGTAAAATTTGTTTCACTGAAATAATGTTCTTGCTATTTAAATTTGGGAAGAGTGCAGTTGTCATTGGTCTCTATAAGAAATTCCATCCACTATCCATGAACCATGATCTCCTCATTGCCAAATATCTGAGGCTGAACCAGACAGTTTGCAACCTCTGTCTTCTATTTAAATCTGAGCTGAGTTCATCTCCATATTCTCACCAACCCTGCCTACTATCACCTCTGTACTAACACACATCTCCACCTCTGCCTCAGCCTATCTGCTGCAGAAACATTCATCTGTGCCTTTGTTAAATATACACTTGACTATTCCAATTCTATCCTGGTCACACTCCCATTTATAAACCTCTATAAACCACAGCCCATCCAGAACTCTGCTACCTGTATTCTAACTCACACCAATCCCAATCACCCATCACCCTTGTGCTCACTGATTTACATTGACTCCCAGTCTGGCAGCACCTTAATTTTATTATTCTCATTCATGTGTTTGAATCCCTCCATGGCCTCACCCCTCCAGTTAGTCCCATTCCCCTGACTGTTCCCATATTCCTTTTGGCCTTCTAGTATTTTCTTCAATTAGCTTTAAAAATAAACTTCACCCCCTCTTTATTCTACCACTGACCACGATTGTCAGCTCCACAGCGCCACAGGGCCCAACGTCATGGACGCTTGGATCCATAAAATGGTATGAGCTGAGCTGCCGGTCACTTGCAGTGCTCCATGCTGGACAGGGATTTAGTGCTGGACAGGGATTTAGCCCGGGTTTATCAAGCATGTGCTGGTAGTGTGAGGAAGGGTCTGAATATGGTGCCACTCAGCCATTGCAGCAGCTTTGATATATGTCTTTGAAACTTGGTCTGTGCATGTCCACTGACCACCTGTGTTAGTCATTCTCAGCTGAACATATATTCAGCAGCACGAGGAGCCCCTCTAGTGTTATTTAAAAGGACCAGACATCCAACTTACAGGTGAGGGGCTTTTGACTTACTTTTGCTATTGTAAATTTAGTGGAGGTGCTGTGGATGGTTTTCTGGAGGTTGTGTTGTGAGCAGCTGCAGACATTCAGGGAGGACAGAGGATTTGGTGACCCAACTCTGGACGAGGTATGGGGACTGTAGTTGCAGTATCTCTGCGTCTGTAACATGACCAACAAATGGAGCAGAGGATGTTGAGAGGGGGCGCTCTCTAAAGAGGGAGGAGGAAGGGGCTTTACCCTACCCACCCTGGGTTTTCCAAGAGCACTTCCCCTACCTTACCTTCACCAGGAGCAGTGTGTGAGGTGACTCTGATTCAAAAAGGAGTTAGTCACAGAGCGGTGTCACCTCCTGCAACACATGGAGCCTCACACCAGAGTGAGGACGGAGCTGTCAGTGGACGTTAAGATCACAGTTTCATTGAAACTCTATGTATTTGGATATTTCCAGGCAGGAGCAGGAGACATATCCAGTATAGATTAGTAGAGATTGATGGAGTCACAGCGTCATTTACGACACATAAGGAGGCCATTCGCCCATCATTTCCGGTTCTATGTGGAACAATCCAGTCAGTCTCAATCCCCTGCTCAATCCCCATAGCCCTGCAAGTGCATTTCCTTCAGGTTCCACCCAGTTTCCTTTTGAAGTCATTGATTGTCTCGGCTTCCACCACTCTCATGGGCAGTGAGTTCCAGATCGTTACCATCCACTGTGTTAAAAAGTTCTTCCTCATATTCCACCTGCATCTCTTACCCAAAATGTTCCATTTGTGATCCCTAGTCCGTGTTTCATCACGGGAACAGCTTTTCCTTCAATATCTTATCTAAGCTTATAATAATCGTGTACACCTCTATCAAATCTATCTCAATCCCCATTGCTCCAGGGACAACAAATCCAGCTTCTCCAAACTGACCTTGTAACTAAACCCCGTATCCCTGAAACCATTCTGGTAAATCTCCACTGCACTCTCTCAAGGACCTTTACATCCTTCCTAAAGTGTGGTGATTAGAACTGGACAGAGCTCTCCAGTTCGAGTCTAACCAAAACATTACAAAGTTTCAGCGTAGCATCTATAACAGCATACTTGGCACAAAAGAAAAACAACGGGAAAGGTAGCCAAATTATGGCTTGCAAGGGAAATTAGAGATAACATTAGATCCAAGGAAGAGGCACACAAATTCTCCAGGGATAAAAAATACAACAGACCTGAGGATTGGGAGCAGTTTTGAATTCAGCAAAGGAGGACATAGGGATTGATTAAGAAGCAGCAAATGGAGTATGAGAGTAAGCTTGTGGGGGCATAAAAACTGACTATAAAAGTTTCTATAGGTATGTGAAGAGAAAACAATTGGTGAAGACAAATGTAGGTCCCTTACACTCAGAAACAGGGGAATTTATTATGCGGAACAAAGAAATGGCTGACCATCTAAGTGCATACTTTGATTCTGTCTTCACAAAGGAGGACACAAATATCATACCAGCAATGTTGGGGAACACAGGGTTTAGTGAGAGATAGGAAGTTAAATACATCAGTATTAGTAGAGAAATGGTGTTGGGCCTGATAATCTTAATCCAAGAATAATTCAGGAAGTGACCCTAGAAATAGTGGATGCACTGGTGGACATCTTCCTCGATTCCATGGACTCTGGAACAGTTCCAACAGATTGGACGGTAGCTCATGTAACCCCACTATTTAAAAAGGGATATATAGAGAAAACAGAGAATTATAGACCAATGAGCCTGACGTCGAAAGTGGGGAAAATCCTGGAGCCATTATCAGAGATTTTATAGCAGAGCACTTGGAGAACAGTGGTAGAATTGGACAAAGTCATCATGAATTTACGAAAATGAAATCATGCTTGTCAAATCTACTGGAATTCTTCGATGATGTAACTAGTAGAGTTGATGAGGGGGAGCCAGTGGATATGGTTTATTTGGACATTCAGAAGGCTTTTGACAAAGTACCATATAAGAGATTAGAGTGTAAAATTAAAGCAGATGGGATTGGGGGTAGTTTATTGTGATGGATAGAAAATTGGTTGCCAGACAGGAAACAAAGAGTATGGACAAACGGGTCTTTTTCTGAATGGCAGAACGTGAACAGTGGGTACCACAGGGATCGGTGCTAGGACTCCAGCTACGCACAATATATATTAATGATTTAGATGAGGGATTTAAATGTAATATCTCGACATTTTCAGATGACATAAAATTGGGTGGGAGGGTGAGTTGTCAGGAGGATGCATAGAGGCTTCAGTGTGATTTGGGCAAGTTGAGTGAGTGGGCAAATGCATGGAAGATGCAATATAATTGTGGGCAAATGTGAGGTTATCCACTTTGGTAGCAAAATCAGGAAGGCAGATTATTATCAGAACTGGTATAAACTGAGAGAAGGGAATTATTGATGTTCTAGTACACGAGTTGCTGAAGGTAAGCATGTGGGTGTAACAGGCGGTAAAAAGGCAAATGGTACGCTGGCCTTTATAACGAGAGGATTCATGTACAGGAGCAGGGATGTCTTGCTACAATTATACAGAGCCTTGGTGAGGTCACATCTGGAATATTGTGTTCAGTTCTGGTCTCCATATATGAGGAAGAAGGTTCTTGCAATAGAAGGAGTGCAGCGAAGGTTTACCAGACTCATTCCTGGAATGGCGGGACTGATGTATGAGGAGAAATTGAGTCGGTTAGGATTATATTCGCTGGAGTTCAGAAGAGTGAGGGAGGGATCTCATAGAAACCTGCAGAATTTTAATCAGTCTGGATAGACTAGATGCAGGAAGGATGTTCCCGATGTTGGGGTGTCCAGAACCAGGGGTAACAGTCTAAGGATAAGGGGTAAACCTTTCAGGACTGAGATGAGGAGAAATTTCTTCACCCAGAGAGTGGTGAGCCTGTGGAATTCGCTACCACAGGGAGCAGTCGAGGCCAAAACATTGTATGTTTTTAAGAAGGAGTTAGATATAGCTCTTGGTTCTAAAGGGATCAAAGGATATGACGGGAAAAGATTACTGAGTTGGATGATCAGCGATGATCATAACAAATGCCGCAGCAGGCTCGAAGGACCGAATGGCCTACTTCTGCTCCTATTTTCTATGTTTCTATGTTTCCCTGCTTTTGTATCCTTGCCTCCAAGATCTGATATGTTTTGCTAAACACTCTCCTAATATGTCCTGCCACCTGCAATGATAAATGCATATGGAGCCCCAGGTCCCTCTGCTCCTGCACAATGTTCAGAACTGTGTCATTAAGTCTATATTGCCTTCCTATTCCTTCTGGCAAAAGGCATCACTTCACACTCCTCTGTACTAAATTCCACCTGCCATTTCTCTGTTAATTCTGCTGGATTGTCGATATCCTGTTGCAAGCAGTTTGTCTCATCCTCAGTGTTTGCCACGCGTCCAAGTTTGGTGTCATTGGCAAGCCTTGAAATTCTGCTCTGTATTCCAAGATCCAAGTCATTTATATATAGCAAAAAAAAAAGTGGTTCCAGCACTGACCCTTGTGGAACATCACTGCCTACCATCCTCCAGTCTGATAAACAACCATTTAACACTACTCACCCTTTTCTTTCCATCAATCAATATTTGATCCAATTGGATGCTAATCCATGTCATTCAATTTTGTTATCCAACATTTTAGAACATAGAACATAGAACAGTACAGCACAGTACAGGCCCTTCGGCCCACGATGTAGTGCCGAACCTTTAACCTACTCTACGATCAAACTACCTACACACCCTTCATTCTACTATCATCCATGTACCTATCCAAGAGTCACTTAAATGTCCCTAATGTATCTGCTTCTAGTACCGCCGCTGGCAGTGCGTTCCACGCACCCACCACTCTCTGTATAAAGAACCTACCTCTGACATCTCCCCGAAACCTTCCTCCAATCATCTTAAAATTATGCCCCCTGGTGATAGCCCTTTCTGCCCTGGGAAAATGTCTCTGGCTATCCAATCTATCTATGCCTCTCATCATCTTGTACCCCTCTGTCAAGTTACCTCTCATCCTTCTTCGTTCCAATGAGAAAAGACTGAGCACCCTCAACCTTTCTTCGTAAGACATGCCCTCCAGTCCAGCCAGCATCCTGGTAAATCTCCTCTGCACCCTCTCTAAAGCTTCCACATCCTTTTGTGTGGTACTTCATCAAACGCTTTCTTAAAATCCACGTAGACCATCCACCACATTCTTTTCATCAACCTGCTCTGTTACTTCATCAAAATAAATTCAATTAGTTCAGGAAAGCATGATCTGCTTTTTAAAAATCCGTGTGGACAACCCTTAATTAACTCAAACATCTCCTAGTGTGTGTTGATTTTTTTCCCGCTGATTTCGTTTCTAAAACCTTCCTCATCACTGATGTTAAACTAACTGACCAGTAGTTACGAGGCCTGTGTGTTGTCCATTCCCATTGATAATTCTGGGAGATGAGGGTGACCATCTATGTCATCGTTTTTTCGCTCAGCAGGGAGAAGCAGAATGAGAGATCCCGTGGCTTTGTCAGGATAGTGGGAATCCTGATGGTGTAGGTGTCTCTGCGGGGGCCCCATGTCAATGGGGAGAGGTACAGGAACTGAAAGAACTCTCACTCCATTAATGTACAGTTGGTGTGTGAGCATGCCCAGTACATCATGTTGGTGAATGTTCACTACCCTGTCAGCAGCCACCATACCTTCATTCTGAAGCAGTCAGCCATTCTCAACACTTAGGGCTTCCATACAGAACCAGAATGTGGCTCCTCGGAGGCAAAGAAAAAAACCGTCTAGACACAGCTCATGTTTCTACATCCCTAAACCACCTACCACCGCCACCCAACCTCCCACAATTAACATGTGTATAATGTGAGCAATGGAGTCACCAGGAACATGGTGGGACAGACCATCGGTGTGATGAAGCAATGCTTTCAATGTCTGAACCGCACGGGGAGAGCCCTCCAGTACACACTGAAGCAGGTGTCCAAGTTCATGGTGTTCTGCTGCACCCTTCATATCATCACCATCATGAGGACACAGGCATTGGCACCAGGAATCCGGAGGACACCTCAGGAGGAGGAGGAGGACGCAGGGAGGATATTTCCTGGACGCCTTCGAACTAGACAAGCTGTCGGAGAGTCCCTGCTAAGATTTTGTTTCCCATAGGACAACTTCCCTTTCCCACCATGGATCACCCATTCTCCACCATTTCACCCATCTGAGATGCCCCATCACAGTGTTCCCTTGGTCACCATCCTGTAATAAAAACCACCAACATAAACCTTTTCAGTAACATCTTTATCCAACAACACATCCAATTATACAAAAGAAAAATGGAACTATTCACCCTTGTATATTCCCTTAGTCTCTGTCTTGTGCGTTCCCTCGATTTGCCTCGTGCTCCCCAGTGTTTCCCTAGTGACTGCAGCATGGCTGGTGGAAGACTGCTGACTTTCATTCGGGGAGACTGCAGATGACCTTGCAGGACGTCCTCGAGCAGCTCTGGGCCTTGAGTGCTTCGATTCAAACTGTACCACCTCGACATAGGCAGCAGCCCAGTAATGTTCTGATCTGAGTCCTGTGTATTATAACACGTTTGTGACCTCGCTGTCCGGGAGCTGCCACATGCACTATCCTTTCCCCCTGCCCTGGCTGCAGTTCGTGCGTTTTCCGTGAATCAGCATGTGCAGATTCCGACTCTATACCAGCCTCTAAGGCACACACAGTGAAGGTATTTGAGCTGGAGGCTGTCAGTATCAGACTAAGTGATGGGGCTTCACCATCAGTCCTGTGCTGATGCTCTCTCTCTGTCCCCTGGAGCTGCTGTGACTGGGAAGCTGGCAGTTTTGGGGTACCATTGGGAAGTGTAAAATCAGAAGGGTCGTATTGGGATGAGAGATTGTGGGTGGGTTGGAAAGCAGGAGGTCCATGATCCCACCATCTCCAGCTTGTACATCATCCCAGACAGCAGGATGCGGGGGGAGGTGGGAGTTAAGAAGGGGCATAAGGCAGGAACATAGCATCATCCTGAATGCTCTCGGTGATGTCGGATGCCAGGGGCTCTGTCACAGCCGGTTCCATGATGTGAAGAATCATCTCCTCCCTCAGGCTCAGGGGATGAAGGTATGCCTGGGCACTCGCCGGTTCACTTGCTGCTCCCTGTGATTATGGATCACCTTGGCCTGAAAGAAAGAAGGCAGAATATTAATGATTGTGTTACACTGTGTTTTGATGATATCCCTGCCATAGTTGAATAGCTGGAGGTCTTTGGAGGCAGTGAGAGGTGGGTGTGAGGCTGCTATCAGTACAAGGTGTGTGAGGGTGAGGTGGAGTATGTGAATGTTAGGTGTGAGTCCTGAGTGTTAGGGACTGCTGATGGGTGAGTGACGGGGGTGTGGTGCATTGAGCAGTGTGAGAGGTTGGTGATGTTGGGGGTAGGGGATGCCATTTGGAGATTAATTCAATGACATTGACCACCCGTATGAGCTCATTAAACTTCTTCTGGCTCTGCTGCCAGAGTCTCGTGGCGAGAATTCTTGCATTGACCTCCCTGGCCACCTTCACCGATTCCCTTCGGAGGACGTTCCTTGAGAGTCTCCACCCCACCACACGGAAACAGAGCCTCTCTCCTCCTGTCACCCTTCGTAACTAAGACATCCATCCCCACATCCGTGAACCGCAGAACCCTCTGTTGCAGTGTGCTATTTACCTTGTCTCCAATTGCAGAATTTACAGTGAGCAGCAGCAGCCTCCAGTGAATCAGTGCATCTTCTCTTTAAGAGGGACAGACTGCGTTTAAAAGCTGAACCTGGCTGAAACATGTGTCAGCCTCACACACCTTTAGGGCCCTGTTAAGCATCCAGACAGACAGCAGCGCAGGTAACCCGGGGTGGCACGTAGAATTCATGGAAATGAGGAGGCAGCAGGAAGTGTGTTTGTCACCTGCCTCAACAGGAACGGGCACGGGCAGATCATGATCCCTCTGCCCAAAAACACGACGTACTCTCTATTTCTATTTGCTGTTCTCTCTTTCACACTTTCTCACACTCTGTCTTTCTCTCTCTCTTCACTCACTTTCTCTTGCTCATAAAATAAGAGATTGATGCAGCACAGAAGAAGGCTATTCGGCCCTTTGTGTCAGTGCTGTCTCTTCGAAAGAGCCATCTAATTAGTTCCTCTTTCCTCCTCTTTCCCCAGACTCCTGTTTTTCTTTTCCTTTTCAAGTATTTGCTAAATTGCCTTTTGAATGATATTATTGAATCTGCTTCCACCATGTTTTCAGCCAGTGAATTCCAGATCCCAACAACTCGCTGTGGAAGAAAATTCTCCTCATTTCACCTCTGGTTTTTTGTCAATTACCTTCAGCCTGTGTCTTCTTAATACTGAACTTTAGATTTTTGGATTTAGATATACAGCACTCGAACAGGCCCTTCGGCCCACCGAGTCTGTGCCGACCATTAACCACCCATTTATACTAATCCTACACTAATCCCATATTCCTACCACATCCTCACCTGTCCCTATATTCCCCTACCACCTACCTATACTAGGGGCAATTTATAATGGCCAATTTACCTATCAACCTGCACGACTTTTGGCTGAGGGAGGAAACCCACAAACTCCACACAGGCAGTACCCATAATATGAGGCTGCAGTGCTAACCACTGCACCACTGTGCCAACCCTGTTTCTGACACTGGAAACAGTTTCACATTGATTACCTTATCAAAACCCTTCATAATTTTGAATTTTATATCAAATCTCCCCTTACCTATCACTGCTCTAATGAGAACAATCCCAGCTTTTCGAATCTATCCACGTAACTGTCTTCGCAGATCCCTGGTACCATTCTAGTAATTCACCTCTGTATCTTCACTACGTCCTTGACATCCTTACCAATGTGTGGTGATCAGAATTGGACACAATTCTCCATCTGGGACCTAACCAATGATGTATAAATATCAGCATTTCCTCCTGAGTTTTATTACTCTGTGTCTCTCTCTAACACCAAGGACACTGCATGCTGCTATCTAAGATCTGTGTGTTTACACCCTAGGTCTCTCAAATCATGCACTCACTCTATAATGGTATCATTTATTTTATATTTTTTTCTTCTCATACTTCCTACCCAAATGTCTCACTTCACATTTCAATGTGTTAAATTCCATCTGCCATGTTCCTGCCCATTTCATCAGTCAGTCTCTGTCCTCCTGAAGTCTGTTACTATCCTTCTCACTGTTTATTAACATTTCTGAGTTTCCTTCCATCTGAAAACTTGGACATTACCCCCTCTGTACACAAGCCCACTGCATTAGCATGCAACACCAGGGATCCCAACAGTCACCCTGGGGAACACCACTGTGTACTTTGCTCCAGCTGAAAAACAGCCATTATTCCCCACTCTCTGATACCTGTCACCTAACTAATTTCTTGCATTCTGGGATTGAAAAAGAAAAAAAAGGACTTCCATTTATGTAGCGCCTTTCATGACTACTGCATGTTCCAAAGCGATTTACAATCAACGTATACTTATAATGCCGACTCACTCTTGTACTGTCGGAAAAAGGGCAGCCAATTTTCGCACAGCAAGATCCCACAAGCAGCAATGTGATAATGATCAGATCTGTTTTTATGATGTTGCTTGATGGATAAATATTGTCCAGGCCACAGGGAATAAATCCCCTGATCTGCTGCTAAATAATCCCAGAGGATCATTAGCATCCACCTGAGAGGGCAGATGGGGCCTTGGTTTAACGTTTCATTCGAAAGACTGCTCATCTGATAGCGCAATACTCCCTCAGTACTGTCGCTGCACTGTCAGCCTTGATTCTTGTGAAAAAGTCATTTCATGACACTTGATCCTGGAAGCTTGTGACTGAAAGTGGAGAGAGCTACAAACTGTGCCTCGGCTGACTTTGGCCCTTTAATCCCATGTGTTTCTAATTGGGTCACACGGCTGTTATATAGTACTTTATCAAACACCTTTTGAAACGATAGGAAAATTGTAAAAGTACAGGCAGGAAAAGTCATAGAAACATGTAACAGCATTGCATGGAAGGGGGTCATTTGGTCTGTGAAGTCTGTGCTGGCTCTTTTGATGAGTTTCCAGTGAGTTCCACACCCTGGATCTTTCCCAGATCCTTGATATTTTCCCCTTAATATCTAACCAAATCACTTTTTGAACCTACTTTTGAATCTGTATCCTTCAGCCTATCATACAATAATTTGCAAATCCGAAACAAAAATTGCATTACAATAATCCCCATGTCAACTCTGCTTCTTTTTTCCAATCACCATAAATCTATGTCCTCTGGTTAATGGCCCCTCATACATTAGAAACATTATATAATTTATATAAACCCTTCATGATGTTAAATATCCCTATCTGATCACCTTGTAAATGTCTCTGCTCCAAGGAAAACAATCCCAGCTACATAACTGTAATCCCTCATCCCTGGAAAAGTTCCAGTAAAACTCTTCTGTCCCCTCTCCAAGGTTTCATGTCCTTCCTAAAGTGTGCTTTCCAGTATTGGACGCAATACTCCAGATGGAGCCGGACTAGTCTTTTCTATAGGGTTAAGACAATATCCTGGCCAGTCTACTCTGTGTCTCTATTAATCAAGCCGAGTAATCTATTTGCTTTGTGAACTGTTTGTTAACCTGTCCAGCTACTTTCAAAGATTGCATACAAACACCTCAGGTCTCTCTGTTACTCTCAATAGCTTTAAAGTTGTGCCATTCAGTTTGTATTATCCCTGGTCATTCATCCGGAAGAAAATGGGCTTATCAGTGATAGGCAACATGGTTTTGTGCAGGGAAGGTCATGTCTTACCAACTTAATAGAATTCTTTGAGGAAGTGACAAAGTTGATGGATGAGGGAAGGGCTGTAGATGTCATATACATGGACTTCAGTAAGGCGTTTGATAAGGTTCCCCATGGTAGGCTGATGGAGAAAGTGAAGTCGCATGGGGTCCAAGGTGTACTAGCTAGATGGATAAAGAGCTGGCTGGGCAACAGGAGACAGAGAGTAGCAGTGGAAGGGAGTTTCTCAAAATGGAGACGTGTGACCAGTGGTGTTCCACAGGGATCCGTGCTGGGACCACTGTTGTTTGTGATATACATAAATGATTTGGAGGAAAGTATAGGTGGTCTGATTAGCAAGTTTGCAGACGACACTAAGATTGGTGGAGTAGCAGATAGTGAAGGGGACTGTCAGAGAATACAGCAGAATATAGATAGACTGGTGAGTTGGGCAGATAAATGGCAGATGGAGTTCAATCAGGGCAAATGCGAGCTGATGCATTTTGGAAGATCCAATTCAAGAGTGAACTATACAGTAAATGGAAAAGTCCTGGGGAAAATTGATGTACAGAGAGATTTGGGTGTTCAGGTCCATTGTTCCCTGAAGGTGGCAACGCAGGTCAATAGAGTGGTCAAGAAGGCATACGGCATGCTTTCCTTCATCGGACGGGGTATTGAGTACAAGAGTTGGCAGGTCATGTTACAGTTGTATAGGACTTTGGTTCGGCCACATTTGGAATACTGCGTGCAGTTCTGGTCGCCACATTACCAAAAGGATGTGGATGCTTTGGAGAGGGTGCAGAGGAGGTTCACCAGGATGTTGCCTGGTATGGAGGGCGCTAGCTATGAAGAGAGGTTGAGTAGATTAGGATTATTTTCATTAGAAAGACGGAGGTTGAGGGGGGACCTGATTGAGGTGTACAAAATCATGAGAGGGAGAGACAGGGTGGATAGCAAGAAGCTTTTTCCCAGAGTGGGGGATTCAATTACAAGGGGACACGAGTTCAAAGTGAGAGGGGAAAGTTTAGGGGGGATATGCGTGGAAAGTTCTTTATGCAGAGGGTGGTGGGTGCCTGGAACGCATTGCCAGTGGAGGTGGTAGACTCGGGCACGATAGCGTCTTTTCAGATGTATCTAGACAGATACATGAATGGGCAGGAAGTAAAGAGATACAGACCCTTAGAAAATAGGCGACAGGTTTAGATAGAGGATTTGGATCGGCGTCGGCTTGGAGGGCCGAAGGGCCTGTTCCTGTGCTGTAATTTTCTTTGTTCTTTGTTCTTTGCATGCAGCTCACCATCACCTTCTCAAGGGCAATTATGGATGGGCAATAAATGCTGGCCTAGTCAACGACACCCACATCCCATGAACGGATAATATATATCAAATCTTCTGACAATGTATCTCCTCACACATCTGCCATGCCAATTAAATATTAGGAAGACTGCTGCCGTTGTTTTCAAACCCCACGTCAAAAGTTTCCTAGCTACAGACTGGATCTCTCTCCTTGGCAACTGTCTGAAACTAAAGCAAACTGTTCACAACCTGGTTTCATAGTTGACGCTGCGACGAGCTTCCTGCTAAATATTACTAAAACAGCCTACTTACACTTCCGTATCATCACCCAACTTTGCCCCTCTCTCAGCTCTTCTGCTGATGAAACACTCCCCCTTGCCTGTGTTACCTGTAGACTCGACTAGTCCAACACACTCCTGGCTGGTCTCCCACATTCTACTCTCCATAACCCTGAGGTGATCCAATGCACTGCTGCCCATGTCCTAACTCACACCAAGTCCTGTTCACCCATTACCCCCTGTACTCACTGACCTACATTGGCTCCTGGTCAGCAACACCTCAATTTTAAAACTCTCAGCCTTCTTTTCAAATCCTTCATTATCTCACTGCTCCTTATCTGTGTAATCTCCTCCAGCCCGACAACCCTCCGAGATATCTGCACTCATCTATTTCTGGCCTCTTGAGCATCTACGAGTTTAATTGCTCTACCATTGGTGGTCCTGCCTTCAGCTGCCGAGGCCCTATGCTCTGGAAGAGTAGAGCAGAACTTCCAGGGAGGAATTCCTGGAAGATAAATGTCAGTGAATTAAACACTAAAATAAAAGCAAAATATTGCGGATGCTGAACACTGGAAATACTCAGCAGGTCTGGCAGCATCTGTGCAGAGAGAAACAGAGTTAATGTTTCAGATCTGTGACCCTTCATCAGAACTGGTAAACGTTAGAAATGTAACAGTCTTTGAGCAAGTGAAAGAGGGGAAGGGGGAAGAAGAACAAGAAGGAAGGACTGTGATGGGACAGAGAGGGGATAGATTAAATTACAGACTGTTACATTCCTAACGTTTACCAGTTCTGATGAAGGGTCAGAGACCGGAAACATTAACTCTGTTTCTCTCTACACAGATGCTGCTAGACCTGCTGAGTATTTCCAGCACTTTCTGGTCTCATCCCTGAGCTTTTGAATTCTCTCCCCAAACCCTAAATGCAATAAGCTGCACTGAGTCCAGTTTTAGGGAGTCCTGCTTGGACAGAGTACTAAATGCAGTAAAGTTATCGAGAGATTGAATTTTAAGTGATCTAAGAGTCGATCTCTTTCCAACAATTTGTTAATTTTACATTTAGCATTTCACTTAATTTTAAGCTGAATTTGTACTTTATTTCACAATCAATTTGTGAGAATTGGACAGTTAATTGATGCTGATGGAAAAGGAAGGTCAGTGTCAGCTTGGATATAAAACTGGCTTAATGACAGAAAACAGTGAGTTGCGGTAAATAGTTGTTATTCAAACTGGAGAAAAATAGACAGTTGTGTTCCCCAAGGGTTAGTGCTAGGAACACTGTTTTATTCTGATATGTATAAATGATTTGGATAATGGCTTACAGAGAAACATTTCAAAATTTGCAGGTGATACCAAACTGGGAGGCGGGGCAGGCATTGAGGTTGATACCAATCGATGTAAGAGGACAGAGATAGGCTAGCAGAATGGGCAGACGAGAGGCAAATTGAATTTAATACAGACAAGTGTCTAGTGATGCATTTTATCAGAAGTAACAGGGAGAGGCAATATACACTTAATGGTAAAGTTCGAAAGAGTGTGCAGAGACAAAGGGACATGGGGTTCATGCACATAGATCCCTGAAGGTGGCAGGATATATTGAGAGAGTCGTCAGTAAAGCATATGGGATCTTGGGCTTCATAGATAGAGGTGGTGAGTTCAGAAGAAGGAAAGTTATGCTGTAACTTTATGAAGCTCTGGTTCGGCCCCAAGTGGAGTACTGTATCCAGTTCTGTTCACCACACTTTAGGAAGGATGTGAGGGTCATTGACAGGGTGTAGAGGAGGTTTACTTTAATGGTTCCAGAGATGGAGGATTTTCAGTACAATATAGTCTGTAAAAGCTGGGATTGTCTTCCTTGGAGTAAAGGAGATTGAGGGGAGATTTGATACATGTATACAAGATGATGACCTGTTTGGATAAGGTAGAGAGGAAAAGATGTTCCCATTAGCTTATGGTACAATGACTAGAGTTAAGATTGAGGGCAAGAGTTAAGGGGGATGTGATGAACAACATTTTTACACAACGAGTGGTAATGGCCTGGAAATCATTGCCTCCGAGGGTGGTGGAAGCAGAGAAGGTGAATTATTTCAAAAGGATATTGGATGAACACTTGATGTTAATAAACTTGCAGGAATATGGAGTCAGAGCTGGGGAATGAGACTGGCTGGATTTATCGACAAAGAGCTGGCATGGACTCGATGAGCAGAATGGCCTAATTCTGTGCTGAAATGACTATGACTCTACGACTCTCTGACAGGGGAATACTATTACTACTTTTAGTTTAGTTTAGAGATACAGCACTGAAACAGGCCCTTCGGCCCACCGAGTCTGTGCGGACCATCAACCACCCGTTTATACTAATCCTACACTAATTCCATATTCCTACCACATCCCCACCTGTCCCTATGTTTCCTCACCACCTACCTATACTACGGGCAATTGCTAATGGCCAATTTACCGATCAACCTGCAAGTCTTTGGCATGTGGGTAGAAACCGGAGCACCCGGAGGAAACCCACGCAAACACAGGGAGAACTGGCAAACTCCACACAGGCAGTACCTAGAATTGAACCCGGGTCACTGGAGCTGTGAGGCTGCGGTGCCAACCACTGCACCACTGTGCCGCCCTATACTGGGAAAGTTTATAATGGACTGGGCAGTATCACCCTGGAGAACCCCGTGATGTAAGTGAAATGTTTGATGCCCCAGAACGTGGTTAACAAATGTCCTTCACAAACAGAATAAATCAGTTCAGTCCCACTGACAATTCTGGAGTCATTCACAATGGGGAGTAATTTCTCCTCGTATTCTCTACATAGGACAGCAGTCAGGCTTTTCACTGTGTCCACCACCTCCATGTTGAAAGTCTTGTCAGGGTTAGGTGAGATAAGACACGTTGCCTGGGCGACAGATTTCTTCAATTGTGTTGCTGCTTCTCTGCTCTCTTCAGTCCAACCAGGTTAAATCTGGTCATCATCACCATTAGTTAGTTCATAAAGAGGAGTCACAGTCTCTGCAAATCGAAGGATGAGGGTCCACTGATACCCTGCCAGCCTGAGGATAGGACACAGGGTAGTCTTTGAGGTGGACAGGGGTAGACACTGGATGAGGGTCCACTGATACCCCACCAGCCTGAGGATAGGACACAGGGCAGGACTTTGAGGTGAACAGGGGTAGACACTGGATGGTCTCGGCCTGACGCTGGTGTGGGCTGATGCAGGATGATCTGATCTGGGCACGTAGAAAGGTGACACGGTCTTGCACCAGCTGGGCCTTACGTGGATGTTCTTTTAGTCCAGCTCCCAAAGTCACTGCAGTAGTTCCTGTAAAAGGGTTAAATGTGTGGACACGGTGATGAGAAGATCATCGACATATTGCAGCGAGCAGGAAGACTGTGAAAAGCTCAGAAGGGACCCGGCTACACGTTTGTTGAAAATAGTGGGGTTATTGTGGAACCCCTTGTGACAGACATGTCCAGGGGTATCTCTGGTCCTCAGAAGTGAATGTGAATTTAATTTGTTTCTCTAGTTTTACTGGGATACTCCAATAAACATTAGAGATATCCAGGGTGGAGAAGACAGCCCTGCCACTGAGAATCCGGGAGAGTAGGGTGGGTGTCTATCAGACAACCGGGTTCACGCAGGGTTGACTGAATTGAGTTTGTGGTGGTCAATAGTCAGTCACCAGCTGCCATCCGGCTTTCCAACCAGTCAAATCGGGCAGTTAGAAGGGAACATGGCTTCGTGAACTACACCCTGGTATAACAATGACATGATATTGTCTGGAATGCATGACATAATCTCAGCTCGGTAAGAATACTGCTTCATGGATCATGCAATGGTCAGTTAATTTCTTCGGGTCTGCTCATGTTTGCACAGTTATCTTTATGGGTTGTGGATACACTCGACACGGACTCGAGAATCGCCTGTACCTCAGGGTGATCAGAGCTGTCTGGTTCCCACTCCTCTGATATTTTAATCATGAATATTGAGGGTGCACTGGACACCAGAGTAGGGGTATGTTTTAATGTTCTACAATATACAAATATAGAGATAATCAATTACTGCTGATAACCTTTGAGCACATTACTGCCCAGTAGTCCCTGTCCATTATGCAGGATCATATAAAAGGGAGGCAGGACTTTGACATGAGCTGTGTTCCCTCTCCTACACCAATATAAGATCTGATCCAGGGTCACAGATTAACCAAAAGGAGGTCGAAGGGTCACAAGCAGTTTATTGAGGAGTAACAGTTCAAATACAGCACAAAATCAGAATAAACATAGTGGACATACGGCCTGTGGCAGGTGAGAAAGGCTTTCTGGCTATGGATCAAATGTAAGAAGCTATTAGTAAAGACGTTATAACAGGACACACAGAATAATTCAAGGTGATCAGGCAGAGTCAACATGCTTTTGTGAAACGGAAACCATGTTTAACCAATTTATTGACGTTCTTTGAAGAAGTAGCAGGTGCTGTGGATAAAGGGGAACTGGTGGATGTACTATACTTAGATTTCCAGAAGGGATTTCATAATGTGCCACATCAAAGTTCATTGCGGAATATAAAAGCTCATGATGTAGGGGGCAACCTATTGGCTTGGATAGAAGATTGGCTAGCTAACAGGAAACAGAGAGTAGGCTTAAATGGATCATTTTCTGTTTGGCAAGATGTAACGAGTGGTGTGTCACAGGGATCAGTGCGGGTGCCTTGGCTCTTTACAATTTATATAAATCACTTGGATGAAGGGGCCAAAGGTATGTTTGCTAAATTTGCTGATGACAGAAACGTCGGTCAGACAGTATGTTGTGACGTGGACACAAGTGAACCACAAAGGGGTAGATAGATTGAGTGATTGGGCAAAGATCTGGTAAATGGAGTATAATGTGGGAAAATATGAAATTGTCCATTTTGGCAGGAAGAATAAAAATTAAGCATATAATCACAATGGTGAGAGATTTCAGAGCTCTACCATCCAGGGGGAACTGAGAGTCCTTGTGCATGAATTGTAAAAGGTTAATATGTAGGTATTGCAAGTAATTAGGAAAACTAATAGAATGTTATCGTCCAATGCAGGAGGAATTGAATACAAATGTAGGGAGGTTATGTTTCAGTTATATAGGGAGACCACTTCTGGAATACTGTGTACAGTATTGGTCTCCTCATTTAAGGACAGGTGGAAATGCATTCGAAGCAGTTCAGAGATGGTTTACTAGACTAATGCCTGGAATGGGGGTGTTCTCTAATGAGGAAAGGCTGGACAGGCTAGGCTTATGTCAGCTGGAGTTTAGAAGAGTAAGAGGCGACTTGATTGAAACTTATAAGATTCTGAGTGTGGGACAGAGCAAATGAGGCCAACAGAGAGAGAAAGAACGAGAGAGAGAGAGCTCAATTCAGCTGCTGCTAAAAACCTCATCCATGCCTTTTTTATCTCGAGACTTGACTATTCTAACACACTCCTGGCTGGTCTCCCACATCCTGCTCTCTGTAACCTGTGGTCATCCAAAACTCTGCTGCCATCTTCTAATTTGCACCAAATTCTGTTCATCCAACATCCCTGTGCTGACTGCCCTACATTGGCTCTTGGTCCAGTAACACCTCAATTTTAATATTCTCACTCATGTGATCAAATCCCTCCATGTCCTCACCCCTCTGATTATCCCAATCCCCTGTTCATTTCCAATGTTCCTGAAACTTGTTCCTCTTAAAAATCTTTTTTCCAATTCCGGCTTAAAAGTGAGTTTCTTTCCCTCTGCCTCTCTTCATATAACATAGAACATAGAGCATAGAACAGTACAGCACAGTACAGGCCCTTCGGCCCACGATGTTGTGCCGAAACTTTAACCTACTCTAAGATCAAACTAACTACCTACCCTTCATTCTCCTATCATCCATGTACCGATCCAAGAGTCGCTTAAATTTCCCTAATGTATCTGCTTCTACTACCACCACTGGCAGCGCATTCCACGCACCCACCACTCTCAGTGTAAAGAACCTACCTCTGACATCTCCCTGAAACCTTCCTCCAGTCACCTTAAAATTATGCCCACTAGTGATAGCCCTTTCCACCTGGGAAAAAGTCTCTGACTATCCACTCTATCTATGCCTCTCATCATCTTGTACCCCTCTATCAAGTCACCTCTCATCCTTCTTCGCTCCAATGAGAAAAGCCCTAGCTCCCTCAATCTTTCTTCATAAGACATGCCCTCCAGTCCAGGCAGCATCCTGGTAAATCTCCTCTGCACCCTCTCTAAAGCATCCATACCCTTCCTATAATGAGGCGACCAGAACTGAACACAATATTCCAAGTGTGGTCGAACCAGGGCCTTATGGAGCTGCAGCATAACCTCGCAGCCCTTAAACTCAATCCCCCGTTAATGAAAGCCAACACACCATACGCCTTCTTAACAACCCTATCAACTTGGGTGGCAACTTTGAGCGATCTCTGGACATGGACCCCAAGATCCCTCTGTTCCTCCACACTACCAAAAACCCTGTCTTTAAGCCTGTATTCTGCATTCAAATTCGACCTACCAAAATGAATCACTTCACACTTTTCCAGGTTGAACTCCATCTGCCACTTCTCAACCCAGCTCTGCATCCTGTCAATGTCCCGTTGCAACCTACAACAGCCTTCCACACTATCCACAACTCTAGCAACCTTCGTGTCATCGGCAAACTTGCTAACCCAGCCTTCCACTTCCTCATCCAAGTCATTTATAAAAATCACAAAGAGCAGAGGTCCCAGAACAGATCCCTGCAGAACACCACTGGTCACCGAGCTCCATGCTGAATACTTTCCATCTACTAACACCCTCTGTCTTCTATGGGCCAGACAATTTTGTATCCAGACAGCCACAGTGTGGTTTTCCTGACCACACATTTCATCTCTCCTGCTGCACTCATGCTGTGGAAGCTTGGATCCATAAAATGGTGTGAGCTGCACTGCCGGTCACATCCAGCACATTGTACAGGACACCCAGGCTGGCCGGGGTGCTCGTGTCGGTGTAACGTGTGTGTGTCTGTAGTGTGAGGAGAGGTCTGAATATGAAGTCGATCAGCCATTTCAGCAACTTTGATGTACGTCTTTGATACTTGGTCCTTGCATGTATACTGACCACCTGTGTTAGTCACTCTCAGCTGAACATACATTCAGCAGCACGAGGATCCCCCTCTAGTGTTAGTTAAAAGGACCAGGCGTCCAACTTGCAGGTGAGGGGCTTTTGACTTACTTCTGTTATTACAAAGTTAGTGGAGGTGCTGTGGATGGTTTTCTGGAGGTTGTGTTATGAGCTGCTGCAGACATTCAGGGAGGAGAGAGGACTTGGTGACACAACTCTGTACGATGAATGGGGACTGTAGTTACAGTGTCTCTGCGTCTGTAACATGATCAACAAATGGAGCAGAAGCTGCAGAGAGAGGGAAAGCTCTGGAAAGAAAGAGGAGGAATGGCCTCTGCCCTACCCACCCTGGGTTTCCAAGAGCAAAAAGAGCAGTGGTCCTAATATTGAGCCCAGGGGAACACCACTGTATACTCCCATTGAGTCTGAACAACAACCTTTCACCACTTCTCTCTGTTTACTGTTCCTTAGCCAATGTTATATCCACACTTTCACTGTACCTTTAATCCATAGTGTTCAGTTTTCCTAACCTGTCTATTGAATGTCACTTGATCGAACACCTTTTGAAAGTCCATATGTATAACTTCAATCACACCACCCTCATCAACCCTCTCCATTGTTTTATCAAAGAACACCATCAAGTTTACCTCACCACCACCTCTCTCCACTCCTCCACTGTTGTTAAATTATCAGACTGATTATCCGACACCCAGTACTGGATGAGCAGAAATTTCCTCCAATTAAATATTGGGAAGACTGAAGCCATTGTTTTAACTCCCCACTCCAACTCTGTTCCCTTGCTATTGATTCCATCCCTCTTCCTGGTGACAGTCTGAGATTCAGACAATATGTTTACAGCCTTGGTGTCACATTTCACCACAAAATGAGCTTTAACCTCATTTTCAGGGGATCATTACAACCGCCTATTGCCACCTCAGTAACATCGCCTGACTTCACCCCTGTGTCAGCCCATCTGCTGCTGAAACCTCATTCATGCCTTTGTCACCTCTCGATGTGACTGTTCCAACTCACTCCTGGCTGATCTCCCACATCTACTCTCTGTAAACTTGAGGTCATCCAAAACTCTGCTGCCCATGTCTTAGCTCACACCAAGTCCCGTTTATATCTCACTGACCGACATTGGCTCCCAGTCAAGCAATATCTTGATTTTAAAATTCTCATCCTTGTTGTCATATCTCTCAATAGCCTCGCCCCTCCCTATCTCTGTAATCTCCTCCAGCTCCAGAACCCATCGAGACATCTGTGCTCCTCTAATTCTGGTCTCTTTTACATCCGTTATTTTAATCACTGCACCACTGGCGACCGTGCCTTCAGCTGCCGGGGCCCAAGCTGCAGTATCCTCCATACACATCTCCGCCTCTGCACCTCTCCATCTCACTTTCCTCCTTTAAGACATTCCTTGTAACCTTCCTCTTTGGCTAACCTGTTGGTCCTTTGACCTAATATCTCCTGTTGTATCTCAGTTCGCACTTTGCTTCATAATGCTCCTGTGAAGCACCTTGGGATGTTTTATAACATTAAAGGCAATATCTAAATATAAATTGTTGTTTTTGTTGTTGTTTGCCAGACATCAATAGTCTTTAGCATATCCAGGTTGCTAACCATTTACTATCCAATGTTTTTCCAAGCAACAAGTATTTTTCTCTTGGGTTGTCACGTCTACAAATGTCCCCAGTCGTGACACTAGTCTGACTAGTCAGTAATTACAGCATTTATCGCATATCTCCTTTGTTAAACAGGATGTAAGATTTACAATCCTCCAATCCTCTGTCATCACACCCATATCCAATGAGGATTGGAAGATTCTGGCCAGTGCCTCTGCTATTTCCACTATTCCTTCCCTCAGAAACCCCTATACATCCATTCAGACTGGGTAAGAGTTCCAGTTTATTGTGGTACAAAAAGGTGTTGGATAGAAAGGTGTTAACTGAAACTGTTTGTTCAGTGACTGTAATTAATGTCAGTCTCCATGGACCCTGATTGTGTCACAGGAGGGTTTCCCTCTCCTATTAATATGGGAGTCCTTTCGATGTGTTATCCCATACTGTCAGCGGGAGCATCACGCCAGGCACTCACAGGGATCAGCGGCTCCAGAGAGAGGGAGAGGATAGATCAGAATCTGAGAACAATGGGTCAGAGTCTGAGAACAATGGGTCAGAGTCTGAGAACAATGGGTCAGAGTCTGAGAACAATGGGTCAGAATCTGAGAACAATGGATCAGAATCTGAGAACAATAGATTGGAATGTTACAACAATGAGCAAGAGTTTATCCTCGGATCTTCACGATCTTTCTACACATTATGATCGGTTCTCATTAAACTTTCGCATCTACCTCGCACTTCGGATTGCTCAATACATTTATTATCCCATCCTCGGTCTTGTTGGTGTCCCTGGTTAGTATCTGTTTCCAGGTATTTATTCCTTAAACCATGTTTAACTGTATTATATTCCTGTAATTTACTCTACCCTCCTTGCTGCTGTTGTTAATCCCGGTGAATATCTCCAGTAATTACCTTGATTAACCATGTTTAACTGCATTACTGCTCCTGTAATTTTCTCTACCCTCCTTGCTGCTGTTGTTATTTCTGCTGAATCTCTATCTCCAGAAATCAGCTGTATAAACCACTGTGAACGGTATTTCAGTTCTTGTAATTTACTCTCTCCTCTTTGCTGCTGATACTGTCACTATTTCCAGCTAGGAGATCTGTAAACCCTGTTTACTGAAATACTGTTCTGGAACGTAAATTGTGGGAAGAGAGAAGACAGTGTCATTGGTCCATTGGTCTCCATCACAAACTCCATCCCCTATCTGTGAACCACATACCCGATCCTGAGGCTGAACCAGACAGTTTACAACCTCTGTGTTCTATTTTTACCTTACTTGAGTTCATCTCCAAATTCTCTCCATCACCAACCTTGTCTACTACCACCTGAGGAATATCACTCGTCTCCACTTCTGCCTCAGCCCATCTGCTGCATAAACCCTCATATGTGCCTTTGTTAAATCCACACTTGAGTATTCCGAATCTTTCCTGGTCACCCTCCCAGTTATAAACCTCCATAAACCACAGCCCATCCAGAACTCTGATGCCTGTATCTTAACTCACACCAAATCCCGATCACCCATCACCACTGTGCTCACTGATCTACAATGGCTCTCGGTTTGGCAGCACCTTAATTTTAATATTCTCATTCTTGAGTCTGTATCCCTCCATGGCCTCACCGCTCCATTAGTCCCATTCTCTTGTGCATTTCCCATATTTCTGCAAATAATATGCCTTCAATCTTTTCTCAATTCTCTTTTTAAAGTGAATTTCTTTCTCTCTGTATCTGTTCCCAGCCACGATTTTCAACTCTACAGACCCACTGGTGCTGAGGGCGCAGAAGATGGGACCCATAAAATGATGCGAACCACACAGCCGGCCACTTTTAGTGTGGTCAGCACAGTGTCCCATGGTGGGCAGTACACTCGTGTGGTCAGCACAGTGCCCAATGGTGGACAATGCTCTAGTATGGTCAGCAAAATGCCCCACGCTGGACAGAGCTCCAAAATGGTCAGCACAGTGCCCCATGCTGGACAGGGCTCTAGTATGGTCAGCACAATGCCCCATGCTGGACAGGGCTCTAGTATGGTCAGCACAATGCCCCATGCTGGACAGGGCTCTAGTATGGTCAGCACAATGCCCCATGCTGGACAATGCTCTAGTATGGTCAGCACAATGCCCCATGATGGACAGGGCTCTAGTATTATCAGCACAATGCCCCATGCTGGACAGGGCTCTTGTATGGTCAGCACAATGCCCCATGCGGGACAGAGCTCTAGTATGGTCAGCACAGTGCCCCATGCTGGACAGGGCTCCAGTATGGTCAGCACAATGCCCCATGCTGGACAGAGCTCTAGTATGGTCAGCACAATGCCCCATGCTGGACAGAGCTCCAGTATGGTCAGCACAATGCCCCATGCTGGACAGAACTCTAATATGGTCAGCACAATGCCCCATGCTGGACAGAGCTCTAGTATGGTCAGCACAATGCCCCATGCTGGACAATGCTCCATTATGGTCAGCACAATGCCCCATGCTGGAGAGGGCTCTAGTGTGGTCAGCACAGTGCCCCATGCTGGACAGGGCTCTAGTATGGTCAGCACAGTGCCCCATGCTGGACAGAGCTCTAGTATTATCAGCACAATGCCCCATGCTGGACAGGGCTCTAGTGTGGTCAGCACAATGCCCCATGCTGGACAGAGCTCTAGTATGGTCAGCACAATGCCCCATGCTGGACAGAGCTCTAGTATGGTCAGCACAATGCCCCATGCTGGACAGAGCTCTAGTATTATCAGCACAATGCCCAATGCTGCACAGGGCTCTAGTATGGTCAGCACAATGCCCCATGCTTCACAGGGCTCTAGTATGGTCAGCACAATGCCCCATGCTGGACAATGCTCCAGTATGGTCAGCACAATGCCCCATGCTGGACAGGGCTCTATTGTGGTCAGCACAATGCCCCATGCTGGACAGAGCTCTAGTATTATCAGCACAGTGCCCCATGCTGGACAGGGCTCTAGTATTATCAGCACAGTGCCCCATGCTGGACAGGGCTCCAGTATTATCAGCACAATGCCCCATGCTGGACAGGGCTCTAGTATTATCAGCTGAGTGCCCCATGCTGGACAGGGCTCTAGTATGGTCAGCACAATGCCCCATGCTGGACAGAGCTCTAGTATGGTCAGCACAATGCCCCATGCTGGACAAAACTCTAATATGGTCAGCACAATGCCCCATGCTGGACAGAGCTCTAGTATTATCAGCACAATGCCCCATGCTGGACAGAGCTCTAGTATGGTCAGCACAATGCCCCATGCTGGACAGAGCTCTAGTATGGTCAGCACAATGCCCCAAGCTGGACAAAACTCTAATATGGTCAGCACAATGCCCCATGCTGGACAGAGCTCTAGTATGGTCAGCACAATGCCCCATGCTGGACAATGCTCCAGTATGGTCAGCACAGTGCCCCATGCTGGACAGGGCTCTAGTGTGGTCAGCACAATGCCCCATGCTGGACAGAGCTCTAGTATTATCAGCACAATGCCCCATGCTGGACAGGGCACTAGTATGGTCAGCACAGTGCCCCATGCTGGACAGAGCTCTAGTATTATCAGCACAATGCCCCATGCTGGACAGAGCTCTAGTATGGTAAGCACAATGCCCCATGCGGGACAGAGCTCTAGTATGGTCAGCACAGTGCCCCATGCTGGACAGGGCTCCAGTATGGTCAGCACAATGCCCCATGCTGGACAGGGATCTAGTGTGGTCAGCACAGTGCCCCATGCTGGACAGAGCTCTAGTATGGTCATCACAATGCCCCATGCTGGACAGAGCTCTAGTATGGTCAGCACAATGCCCCATGCTGGACAGAGCTCTAGTATGGTCAGCACAATGCCCCATGCTGGAAAATGCTCCAGTATGGTCAGCACAATGCCCCATGCTGGACAGGGCTCTAGTGTGGTCAGCACAGTGCCCCATGCTGGACAGGGCTCTAGTATGGTCAGCACAGTGCCCCATGCTGGACAGAGCTCTAGTATTATCAGCACAATGCCCCATGCTGGACAGAGCTCTAGTATGGTCAGCACAATGCCCCATGCTGGACAGGGCTCTAGTATGGTCAGCACAATGCCCCATGCTGGACAGAGCTCTAGTATGGTCAGCACAATGCCCCATGCTGGACAGGGCTCTAGTGTGGTCAGCACAATGCTCCATGCTGGACAGAGCTCTAGTATGGTCAGCACAATGCCCCATGCTGGACAGCGCTCTAGTATGGTCAGCACAATGCCCCATGCTGGACAGAGCTCTAGTATGGTCAGCAATATGCTCCATGCTGGACAGGGCTCTAGTGTGGTCAGCACAGTGCCCCATGCTGGACAGGGCTCTAGTATGGTCAGCACAGTGCCCCATGCTGGACAGGGCTCTAGTATGGTCAGCACAGTGCCCCATGCTGGACAGAGCTCTAGTATGGTCGGCACAATGCCCCATGCTGGACAGAGCTATAGTATGGTCAGCACAGTGCCCCAAGCTGGACAGGGCTCTAGTATGGTCAGCACAATGCCCCATGCTGGACAATGCTCCAGTATGGTCAGCACAATGCCCCATGCTGGACAGGGCTCTAGTGTGGTCAGCACAGTGCCCCATGCTGGACAGGGCTCTAGTATGGTCAGCACAATGCCCCATGCTGGACAGGGCTCTAGTATTATCAGCACAATGCCCCATGCTGGACAGAGCTCTAGTGTGGTCAGCACAATGCCCCATGCTGGACAGAGCTCTAGTATGGTCAGCACAATGCCCCATGCTGGACAGGGCTCTAGTATGGTCAGCACAATGCCCCATGCTGGACAGGGCTCTAGTATGGTCAGCACAGTGCCCCATGCTGGACAGGGCTCTAGTATGGTCAGCACAGTGCCCCATGCTGGGCAGAGCTCTAGTATGGTCAGCACAATGCCCCATGCTGGACAGAGCTCTAGTATGGTCAGCACAATGCCCCATGCTGGACAGAGCTCTAGTATGGTCAGCACAATGCCCCATGCTGGACAGAGCTCTAGTATGGTCAGCACAATGCCCCATGCTGGACAGAGCTCTAGTATGGTCAGTACAGTGCCCCATGCTGGACAGAGCTCTCGTATTATCAGCACAATGCCCCATGCTAGACAGGGCTCTAGTATGGTCAGCACAATGCCCCATGCTGGACAGAGCTCTAGTATTACCAGCACAATGCCCCATGCTGGACAGAGCTCTAGTATGGTCAGCACAGTGCCCCATGCTGGACAGGGCTCTAGTATGGTCAGCACAATGCCCCATGCTGGACAGAGCTCTAGTATGGTCAGCACAGTGCCCCATGCTGGACAGGGCTCTAGTATGGTCAGCACAGTGCCCCATGCTGGACAGGGCTCTAGAGTGGTCAGCATAGTGCCCCATGCTGGACAGGGCTCTAGTATGGTCAGCACAATGCCCCATGCTGGACAGAGCTCTAGTATGGTCAGCACAATGCCCCATGCTGGACAGGGCTCTAGTATGGTCAGCACAGTGCCCCATGCTGGACAGGGCTCTAGTATGGTCAGCACAATGCCCCATGCTGGACAGAGCTCTAGTATGGTCAGCACAATGCCCCATGCTGGACAGAGCTCTAGTATGGTCAGCACAATGCCCCATGCTGGACAGAACTCTAGTATAGTCAGCACAATGCCCCATGCTGTACAGGGCTCTAGTATGGTCAGCACAATGCCCCATGCTGGACAGAGCTCTAGTATGGTCAGCACAGTGCCCCATGCTGGACAGAGCTCTAGTATGGTCAGCACAATGCCCCATGCTGGACAGGGCTCTAGTATAGTCAGCACAATGCCCCATGCTGCACAGGGCTCTAGTATGGTCAGCACAATGCCCCATGTTGGACAGAGCTCTAGTATTATCAGCACAATGCCCCATGCTGGACAGGGCTCTAGTGTGGTCAGCACAGTGCCCCATGCTGGACAGGGCTCTAGTGTGGTCAGCACAATGCCCCATGCTGGACAGGGCTCTAGTATGGTCAGCACAGTGCCCCATGCTGGACAGAGCTCTAGTATAGTCAGCACAATGCCCCATGCTGCACAGGGCTCTAGTATGGTCAGCACAATGCCCCATGCTGGACAGAGCTCTAGTATGGTCAGCACAGTGCCCCATGCTGGACAGAGCTCTAGTATGGTCAGCACAATGCCCCATGCTGGACAGGGTTCTTGTATGGTCAGCACAATTCCCCATGCTGGACAGGGCTCTAGTATAGTCAGCACAATGCCCCATGCTGGACAGGGCTCCAGTATGGTCAGCACAGTGCCCCATGCTGGACAGAGCTCTAGTATGGTCAGCACAATGCCCCATGCTGGACACGGCTCTAGTATGGTCAGCACAGTGCCCCATGCTGGACAGAGCTCTAGTATGGTCAGCACAATGCCCCATGCTGGACAGGGCTCTAGTATGGTCAGCACAATGCCCCATGCTGGACAGGGCTCTAGTGTGGTCAGCACAATGCCCCATGCTGCACAGGGCTCTAGTATGGTCAGCACAATGCCCCATGCTGGACAGAGCTCTAGTATGGTCAGCACAATGCCCCATGCTGGACAGGGCTCTAGTGTGGTCAGCACAATGCCCCATGCTGGACAGGGCTCTAGAGTGGTCAGCACAGTGCCCCATGCTGGACAGGGCTCTAGTATGGTCAGCACAATGCCCCATGCTGGACAGGGCTCTCGTATGTTCAGCACAATGCCCCATGCTGGACAGGGCTCTAGTATGGTCAGCACAATGCCCCATGCTGGACAGGGCTCTAGTATTATCAGCACAATGCCCCATGCTGGACAGGGCTCTAGTATGGTCAGCACAATGCCCCATGCTGGACATTGCTCTAGTGAAATCAGCACAATGCCCCATGCTGGACAGGGCTCTAGTATGGTCAGCACAATGCCCCATGCTGGACAGGGCTCCAGCATGGTTAGCACAATGCCCCATGCTGGACAGGGCCCGAGTATGGTCAGCACAATGCCCCATGCTGGACAGGGCTCCAGCATGGTTAGCACAATGCCCTATGCTGGACAGGGCCCGAGTATGGTCAGCACAATGCCCCATGCTGGACAGAGCTCTAGTATGGTCAGCACAATGCCCCATGCTGGACAGAGCTCTAGTATGGTCAGCACAATGCCCCATGCTGGACAGAGCTCTAGTATGGTCAGCACAATGCCCCATGCTGGACAGAGCTCTAGTATGGTCAGCACAATGCCCCATGCTGGACAGGGCTCTAGTGTGGTCAGCACAATGCCCCATGCTGGACAGGGCACTAGTGTGGTTAGCACAGTGCCCCATGCTGGACAGGGCTCTTGTATGGTCAGCACAATGCCCCATGCTGGACAGGGCTCTAGTATGGTCAGCAAAGTGCCACATGCTGGACAGGGCTCTAGTATGGTCAGCACAATGCCCCATACTGGACATGGCTCTTGTATGGTCAGCACAATGCCCCATGCTGGACAGGGCTCTAGTGTGGTCAGCACAGTGCCTCATGCTGGTCAGGGCTCTAGTATGATCAGCACAATGCCCCATGCTGGACAGGGCTCTAGTATGGTCAGCACAGTGCCCCATGCTGGACAGGGCTCTAGTGTGGTCAGCACAATGCCCCATGCTGGACAGGG